>NC_062531.1:16482694-16792694 GCF_022655615.1 Tachysurus fulvidraco | reverse complement strand
AGCACAACAGATGCGATTTTTGCTCTGAGAATTTTGATGGAGAAGTATAGGGATGGTCAGAGGGAGTTGCACTGTGTGTTTGTAGACTTGGAGAAAGCATATGTCAGGGTGCCAAGAGAAGAGCTGTGGTACTGTATGAGGAAGTCAGGAGTAGCAGAGAAGTGTCAGAGTGGTGCAGGACATGTATGAGAGGAGCAGGACAGTGGTGAGATGTGCTGTACAGTAGGTCAGACAGAGGAGTTGAAAGTGGAGGTGGGACTGCATCAGGGATCGGCTCTGAGCCCCTTCCTGTTTGATATAGTGATGGACCAGTTGTCAGAGGAGGTCAGACAGGAGTCTCCTTGGACGAGGACGTTTGCAGATGACATTGTGATCTGTGAGAGCAGGGAGCAGGTGGAGGAAAACCTGGAGAGGTGGATGTTTGCGCTGGAGAGAAGAGGAATGAAAGTCAGTCGTAGTAAGACTGAGTACATGTGTGTGAATGAAAGGGAGGGAAGTGGAACAGTAAGGTTACAGGGTGAAGAGGTGAAGAAGGTACAGGAGTTTAAGTACTTGGGGTCAACAGTCCAGAGTAATGGAGAGAGTGGGAAAGAGGTAAAGAAGCGAGTGCAGGCAGGTTGGAATGGGTGGAGAAAGGTGTCAGGAGTTCTGTGTGACAGGAAATTATCAGCGAGAATCAAGGGGAAGGTGTACAGGACAGTGGTGAGACCGGCCATGCTGTATGGTTTAGAGGCAGTGTCACTGAAGAAGAGACAGGAGTCAGAGCTAGAGGTAGCTGAGCTGAAGATGTTGATTGGACAGTATTAGGAATAAGTACATCAGAGGCACAGCCCATGTTGGACGTTTTTGGGACAAAGTTAGGGAGCCCAGATTAAGATGTTTGGACATGTTCAGAGGAGGGAGAGTGAGTAAATTGGAAGGAGAATGTTGGACATGGAGCTGCCAGGCAGGAGGCAAAGAGGAAGGCCAAAGAGGAGGTATATGGATGTGTAATGGCTTCCTTTTGAGTTTAGCCATTTCTGGTTGGAAAGTAAAGCTGACATTACTCCATTGCTGAAATGAGGATGATTTATTCAAAAGAGTTCAATTCCCAGTCAAAAAGATACATCCAACTCCATATTGTGTATTTAGGTCTCCCTTCCCCCTTCCCCTTGCCACATCACATCCTGTCTAATATGGCTACCTCCAGGAAGTGCCAAAGCAGGTGCAACTCTTCCTGTTCACCACAGGAGGAGCACAAAACACCATAAACAAGTGAACATGAACGTTGAGATAGTAAACATTATATTTATAATATTAAATACATATTTGACTTTATGGCTCCTACATCCCGGCCCCTTAATTGGCAATAATTTATATTAAGACAATTATATAAAATACATATAAAGGAGCCAAAGAAAATGACTTGGCCCAATGTCCATTAAATTCAGCAAATATATAGTCCCTGCATGAATCAGAATAAAGTCCAATAGAAACCCTCAAAGTCATGCATGGGACAGTTCCACATATTAAGTCATTCAGTCCATTAGGAAGATAGTACTGGAGATGATATATAGTTACTCCTGGGGAAGACACGACTTGTTAATGGGTCGTTCCAGGGTACTGGATTTTGTTCTAACAAGTACACGACGAACATATACTTTTGCATCAGGAAACGTTTTGTTAATTCTTCCTATAGGCCAAGAGTTCCTAGGTGATGTTTCATCTACAATAAGAACTATGTCTCCTGGTTTCAGGTTTTTTTTTCCACTTCATGCCATTTTTGTCTCTCTTGCATTAAGGTTAAGTACTCTTTTGTCCATCTCTTCCAAAAGAGTTCACAAATATACTGGACTTCAGAATCAGAATCAGAAAGAGCTTTATTGCCAGGCATATTTTCGCATGCAAGGAATTTGTTTTAGTGACAGAAGCTCCACAGTGTAACAGAATGACGTATACTATATAGGCAAAATTGTATGTACACATGTGCAGATTGAAATATGCAATTGAAATATACAATTTTAGGCAATTAGTAATTACAGATGTGCAAGTGTAAAAATGTGCAATTGAAGTATAAAATATGTACAATTTGTATGTACAAGTGTGCAATGTACAATTGAAGTAAACAGTATAGACAATCTGTATGTACAGATGTGCAAGTATGAATTGTGCATAGACAGATGTGCAAGTATGAAATGTGCAAATGTGAAATGTGCAATTGAAGTAAACATAGTACAAATGTGCAAGTGTGAAATGTGCAATGAAAAGTTGTGTTCCATGTGTCTCCACCTCCGTCTCCACCTCTGTCTTGAATACAAGTCATTTTTGTTGAAAAGTACAGGCGGAAGAGTTGGTTTTCCCTTTAACAGTAAGAGATGGTTTGGTGTGAGAGGCTCAGGATTGTTCACATCATCAAATATGGTAGTAATAGGACGATCATTTAATATGGCCTCTACCTCACACAAAGTTGTCTGTAGTCCCTCTTCATGCAAAGCTTGTTGCTTTAGAACAGAATACAGAGTTTTCTTGATTGAACAGATAAGCCTTTCCCATGCTCCTCCGTGATGGGCTCCTGAGGGAGGATTAAAACACCATTTAATTCCTACATTCAACATTGCATGTTTAATCTTACTGTGATTTAGTAGAGAGAGAGATTCTCTTAATTCCCATTCTGTTCATACAGTTAGTTCCATTATCAGATAGGATTTCTTGAACTTGGCCTCTCCTGCATATGAACCTTCTCAAGGCCAGAATACAGGAATTCATATCCAATGAATAGGCCATCTCAAGATGAATTGCTCTGCTCACCAGACAAGTAAGCAGTACACCATATCTTTTCACCAAGCTCCGGCCCCTCTTCACCTCAATTGGACCAAAATAATCGGTACCTACACATGTAAATGGATGTGAATCACAGGACAGATGACTTAAGGGTAAGTCAGCCATTTTTTGATTCATCAATGGGGCATTCCGACGTCTACAGTGCAAGCAGCTCCTTACTAGATTCTGGGCAGCAGAATTATCATGAACTATTCAGTATCTCTGAAGAAGCTTTGAGAGTATTTGATTTTTTTCCACAGTGACCTGCTGTTTGATGAATATGATTCAATAGTAGTGTAGACAATTGACTATTCTTGGTTAGGATTACTTGATGTTTCAAATCCTCATCCGCATAGATATTTTATGTAGCCTCCCGCCAACTCTCAAAACACCATCCATCAAAAAAGTCCATCCATCAAGTTTATAGATACTATTGGTTTTCTTAACAGTTTGTCCTTTCTTCAGAGACATAATTTTGGAATTGAAAGTCCGTTGCTGGACAAAACATACTAGGGCCTCTTTTACCTTGCCATAATCTAGCACAGAGGTATTCAACTAAAATTTGAAGAGGTCCAGTAAGAGGAATTTTTTGAAGCAAAGGTCCGGAAGATCATAATGTCTATAACTAGTTACCGTAGTGTGAAATATTTAAGTAGCCTAGTAGTTGTATCAACATCTGAAAGCAAATACCTGACTGTCAAATCAAATAAATTTCCGTACAATTCAAAAACTTTTTCACAATATTTATTGTCATGTAACATAGAACTGAACATATGTATTATTGTAAATATGTACAAGATTCTCTCATTAAATAAATAAAAGTAGGGCTACATTTCAAAATAAGAGAAAATAAATAAAATGTGAAAACTGTGTATATTTAAATAAAGTGCTTAAATTTCCCTTTTATATCCCTCTCCCCCACTTTTTGCTTAGTGAGAGAACTGAGCTCTTGCTTGGCTTTAAACCTGGGTTTGAATGGAGTCAGGGCCATTCTCATACACACGTGGAGGTGCTCATTAGTGAGTTTGGAACAATATTTAAATTTGATTATGTTCATTGTAGAGAACGCTGACTCACAGTTGTATGTAGAGCCAAATATGGTCAGGGTGTATAGCGCTACCTTCCTCAGACCTGGAAAATCTGTGTCAGGGGTGATTTGGAGCCAGAAAGTGGAAGGGTCAGTTCCTACAAAGTGCTCTTTCAGGGCCACATCTGCTTGGAGATCAACCAATTGCATCTGGAGATACCCAGCATTTACCCATTTAAAGTGCGGTGTGACTTCTTTTGAGAACCCCCTGACATCTGTGATGAGAAACGGGTTCTGAATTAACATGATGAGCTGCTGTCCAAAGCTGATACTGTCAAAAAGGTTGCTGAAGTTTACAGTCAGCTTATGAATAAAGTCAACAAAAGAAGAAACATCTGTCTGTCCCTGAACTTGTTCCTGCACTGCTGGGAAGTGTGCACAGTCTCCCTGCAGGTTTTCCTTGAACACCTCAAGTTTCCTCAGAAAGGATCGGACAGCTGTCATCAGTTCACAAATTGAATTGTCCTTTCCCTGTAGCCTCAAATTTAGATCATTCAGATGTGAAGTGATATCAGCCAAAAAGGCCACATTATCCACCTGTTTCTCATTTTCTAAAAATAAAGAATACTGTGCTGCCTTCTGACTTGTTAGCTCTGCCAGAAAAGATGCTACTTCCCTCCTGATGGACCAAAAGCATGCTAACACTCTCCCTTTGCTGAGCCATCTCACATTGTTGTGCAGCAAAAGATCATCAGCATTGGCATCAACTTCTCTGAGGAATTCCCTAATCATGCGATGCTGATAGGAAGAGGATGCCCTGAGGAAATGTATCATTTTCATCATTGTATTCATCACCTCAGCATGATCATCTGACAGGGAGGAACAGAGGACAGATTGATGAATGATGCAATGGTAAGCTATGAACTCAGGATTGTCCTCTTTCAGCCTTGCTACAGCTCCTTTCTCTCTCCTTGTCATAGCAGGGGCTCCATCTGTGGTTATGGATACCACTTGTTTTGGCTCTATTCCTCTCTTTGATAACATCTCCTTAATGGCCAGATAGAGGTCTTCTCCTCTTGTACTGGTCTGAAGGGGAGTGACACCCAACAGGTCTTCACAGAATGCTTTCTGTTCTTGAAAAATCTGACATACACTAACAGCTGAGCATTGTCACACATGTCAGTGGACTCATACACAGCTAAGCCTACACATGATGCCTTATGCATGGCTTCATCTAGCTGGTTTAGCACATTCTGAGCTAATACTTTTCTTTGTGGCAGATGATGCCGACATTGGTTTTTGCTTTATTTATCACAAAGCTCTTGTTTTTGTTTTCTCTCAAGTAGTGTTTCAGCTACTGCACTCATGCATTCTTTGACAACCCCTCCATCAGATGAGGAAAACAAAATCACAGATCATAAATCCAAGCAACTCTGAGGGAACACTCGTGAGCACGATGTTGGGCAGTGAATGTATGGCTCAGGATCCTGGTGGACTGGTCATATTGGGCTCTGAGACTACTTATTTGCTGTGATCTCACTTCAGATTTCAGAGGATATGTTTGTTCAAAACCTTTGTTTTGTACGGTGGCCGAGAAGTGCAAAACACATTAACAAATCCGAAAACAAATGATCAAATCCGAAAGCCCAACGACAAGTCAGACAACCCAACGACAAGTCAGACAACCCGGAAGAGGTAGGTATAATTTGTGAATGGAAACTTACCGATCATCGGACAAGACACCTGTCATTCACCTGTATATCTTGAATGACAGGTGTCTTGTCCAATGATCGGTAAGTTTCCATTCACAAACTATACCTACCTTTTCCGGGTTGTCTGAATCGTTGCACGAAACACATTAACAAATCCAAAAACACAACGACAATTCAGACAACCCGGAAGAGGTTGGTATAGTTTCTGATTGGAACACGTACCGATCATTGGACAACACACCTGTCACTCAAGGTATACAGGCAGTACAACAGTCTGCCACAGGGAAAAGTTGGAATGTATGTGTAAAAGTATACAAAATGTATTGTCCTTACTGTGGATTACTGTGGATTAATTTTGTTATTTCCTTATATTTAAACGGAGAACTTTACACATTACACATAAGATTCCATACCTGTATATCTTGAGTGACAAGTGTCTTGTCCAATGATCGGTAAGTTTCCATTCAAAAACGATACCTACCGTTTCCGGGTTGTCTGACTTGTTGTGTTTTCAGATTTGTTAATTTGTTTTGCACTTCTTGGCCACCGTATTTTTGCCTCATAATGGTGTTTCATATGGCCACTTTTAATAAGTGCCACGGTTTCTGAACATATGAGACACACTGGTTTAGTGCTCCCAGTGGGAATTATGAACAGAAATGAGTCTGTCCATTCTGGATTAAATGCTCTATTTTTGCTGTCTACTTTTCTTTTCTATTTGTTTTATTCTTACTTTCTCCATCTCACTCGACAGTTTCTCTCCCTTTCTCTGTCTCACTCGACAGTTTCTCTCCCTTTCTCCGTCTCACTCGACTGTTTCTCTCCCTTTCTCCGTCTCACTCGACTGTTTCTCTCCCTTTCTCGGTCTCACTTGTCTGTTTACTCTCCCTTTCTCAACATCTTCATCAAGTATGCAGATGACACCACCATAGTTGGCCAAATCAACAACGAATCGGCCTACAGGGAAGAGATCCGAAATCTGTCAGCATGGTATGCCAACAACAACCTGACCCTCAACGCCACAAAGACCAAAGAGCTCATTGAGGAAATCCAACAGCAGGAGACATCTACCAGTCAACATCAATGGAACTGAGGTAGAGCGAGTCTCCAGCTTTAAGTTCCTGGGAGTTCACATCTCTGAGGCTCTGTCCTGGCAGCAGTACACGTCAGCTCTGGTTAAAAAAGCACAACAACGCCTGTACTTCTTGAGAAGTCTCAAGAAATCTCATCTGTCCCTGGGGATTTTAACGAGATTCTACCGCTGCACCATCGAAAGCATCCTGACCAACTCCATCATCGTATTGCTTATCCATGACCAATTTAAAGCCCTGCAAAGGGTGATCAAAACCAACCAACGCATCACTGGCACCCAACTACCTGCCATTGAACACATTCAGCAGATGTCTGCACAGAGCTCATAACATTATCAAGGACTATTCACATCCCAGTCATAAACTGTTTAACCTCCTTCCATCAGAAAGGAGATACAGGAACTTACGCACCAGAACCAGCAGGTTCAGGGACAGCTTTTTTCCATCCACCATCACACTACACCGCTAGATCACTACAAAACAAACTCAAAACAAACCACTGTATATAACCTCTGTACAATACATAAACATATTACATTATTTATACTTTTTACTCATTACATCTGTACTTTTTTTTATATATATATATATATATATCTATCTTTATATCATTACTGTACATTTTGCCCAACATTTCACATTCATCTATGCGTATGTGTGTGCTGTTTATTCAGCTTGCTAACTCATTTCATTAATGGCATTAATCTTCTATCCTTTCACTCTGTACATTCCTCTTCAATGCCTTAGAACCATTTCTGTAATTCTGTAATATTTATTTACTGTATACGCTTTCATATATACCACTTGCTGTAAATATACTAGATATATATCTGCACTTTTGAACGACTGCTACATTTTGCACTTCTGGTAGATGCCAAACTGCATTTTGTTGCTGTGTACCTGTACTATGCAATGACAAAGTCGTATCTATCTATCTATCTATCTATCTATCTATCTATCTATCTTTTCTACACATATCACTATCTTTCTTTCTTGTGTAACTTTAATTCTCTCTCATCTGTCTTGCACTGTTGAGTCGCAGTGTACTTCAGGAATACACAGACTTGATTGGCTGAGTGGTATCACGTGGGATGGATTACTCGCAATTGGTCTGTGCGTTTCCACTACCACTACCATAAAGATTGCAAAAATTGAGCCGTTTAAAATAGAAGCGCTTCGTCAAGTTTTAAATCGTAACCTTTTGTTTTTGCTGTAGGTCCGTGTCCAGATTGGACAGCTTCTGGGTCCGGACCCAGACCACGGTCCACCTGTTAGTGACCTATGATCTAGCGGTTTGAAACATCTACAGATGTTCAGATCATTCAGTTTGAACAAGCCTTAAAAACCATTCCTCCCAAGACTGCATCAATCTGGGATCTTATCATCCCATCCACAGTTAACTCTGCAAAGTTCCTGATGAATTCTCCTTGCGGGAAGAATTAGTGGGGCAAGAAATACAATGGGATCATAGATGGAGCTAACAGTAGAAAGTATACTCCTTCTGGTAGGTTCTTCATTCTTCAAGTATATCTTGAAAGAAGAGGAGTCTATTTCAGTACTCCATTGAACAACGAGGAGCTTATCTCCATCTAGATCTTACTCCTTAGCATATTTGGCTCTCTCCTCTTCTGGAACTGATGCTAGAATGGAACGACAATTACTAGTCCACTTTGTAAGTCTAAATCCACCTGAAGCACAGATCATTCTTAATTCTCAAATCCTGGCACTAGCTACATCCTCGTTGGGTAAGGAAACTAGGCAGTCATCAAAATAAATGTTGTTTTGATTGGTACTGAGAACTTCTTCACAAACTTTGCCCTCATTATCCTCTGCTGTTTTCTTGAGTGCATAGTTTGCACAACTTGGCGAAGAGATGGCACCGAACAAATGGACCAGCATGTGATACTCTGCCAATGGCTGACTAGTGTCACCACTGAAACATCCCTTCGATATCCGCCATGATTGCTACAGGTTCTTGACGAAATCTAAGGAGAACTCCAATGAGGCTATTTGAGAGATCAGGGCCCTGATGAAGCTCTTGGTTTAGAGATGTACCTTGGAACGTGGATGCACAATCAAACAACCCTAATCTTCCTTTTTCTCTTATGGTACAGACCATGATGGAGTATTTGGAGGGGTTCCAGGTAAATGATCTTGTGGCACCTTTTCAGCATGCCCTTTATCCAAAACATCACGTGTGAATTTCTTGTAGTCAGCAAAGAATACATGATCCCTTTGAAATTTCTTCATGAGATTAATTGCTCGCTGTTCCGCAATCCTTCGATTGTTAAGCAAATACTGTAGATGTCATCTTGACAGAATGGAAGGCGCAATTGATAGTGACCATCTTGCTTGATTACAAGATCTACTGCAATTTTCAGGAAAATCTTATTCTCAATGGAATCTTCAGATCTCTCATCACATGCCTTTTCAGGAAAATCATAATTAAACTGACTCACAAGAAGCTCTTCTAAATTAGTGAGAGAAATCCTATTACAGAACACTTTTCGTCTGTCATTTCTACTAACAGGAAGGCCTTTGCCTAATGGGCCATTAATAAGCCATCCTAGTTGAGTTAAGACTGCTTAAGGTCCATCTCCTTGGCTATTAATGACTTTCCATGGTTCCATAAGCTTTGTAACATTAAATCCAATTAACAGATTAACTTCTGCATCAATGGTATTCAAGCGAACATCATTAAAGGTAGGGCCTTGAAATAGTAGCTTGAGTGAAAACCTCTGGCAGTGGCATGAAATTTATTACTGTTGAGGCTGCTTACTTTCAACCTATCCAGTTTGAATGTAGAAATTGTCCTCTCTTGTCCCAAAGTCCTAAGAATTTCTGTTTTTCTTCCCCTTGCTTGAAGATCTTCCATTAGTTTTTCTGTACAGAAAGTACCAGAACTTCCTGGGTCAAGAAAAGCATAGGTCTCAATGATTTTACTGCTATTGCAGGCTTTGATCTTCACAGGCAAAATAGCCAGTTTATAGTCAAGGGAACCAGCCTTTTTTGTTGACACCACAGCAATAATAACAGGAATGCCTCCATTTATCTTTGTAAGCTTGATGCTCTCTAGGGTTCATGTTCTCAGCATAGGATTGTTGGATGTCTTTTGAGGCAAATCTTACATTCTAAACGTTTTCTGCACATTTTACTCATGTGCCCCTTCAAAAGACAGGCAAAACATAATCCTTTTCCTTTCAGGAAATCAACCTTCTCTTCATGAGCCTTTACAGTTATCTGATTACATGATTCCAGAGCATGATTACCAGAGCAGAACATACAAGGGGTCTGCAGTGCTGCACTTAAGTTTTTTACATCCTTCATGTCTCTTGTACTCTAAGTCAATGGTGATATAGAAGTTGCAAAACGTTTCTTACTCCCAAGCTTTGTGGGATGAAACTCAGTCCTAGCTTTAGGTCCCATTGTTACAAGTCTTGAATATTGCCAAAAAGTGGATCTTGAAGGATCTTGGCCTGTTTTTCAATAAAGACAACCACATCCTTTAATTTGGTTCTATTGTGCATTCGTTCAAAAAGATCACAGGCTGTATTCCTCCAGTTTTCCCTTAATTTATATGGAAGCTTTGATATGTATATTTGATGGCAAATGAAGGTCAAACATATCAGGAAGATCTTCTGCAGCATTACAGTAGCCTCTTAGGTAAAGTCCATAAGCATTAAGAGCCTTTCCATCTTCACCCTTGATATTGCACCAACTTGGGGCCTTCTCTATATAAGCACTGGTAATTTTCACTTCATCACCAAAATTACGTTTCAAGAGCCTTTTAGCTTCTGCATAACCCCTTCTGACATTCATATGTAAACAACTTTTGACCAGCTCCTTTGACTGGCCAGAAGTAAATTGTTCCAGATAGTAAAGTCTCTCCCTGCAATTATCCGTCTTGTCTTCTATGCCATATTCAAAGGCTTGCATAAAGGAATATAGGTTTAACGGGTCTCCATCCCATTTAGGGGAGTAAAGTGTGCTTTTGCTGAAGGATCAAAAGTTCTGCGATATTATCCTGCCTGTGCATCACATTTGAAAGATTCATGTTGGTAAGTCCCACTTCATTATTACTCTTGATTGATTTGGCATATTTATTATAAACTTATCAGATGTCATTGCCTTGTTTTCATAATTTCTTTTTGAAACCATCGGTTTTGGGGCTTGAAGAATTCTTTTCAATGGAGTTTTTGGAATAACTCCAAGTTGGACAAATTCAGAAGACGGTGATGTTCCAGGTGACATTTGATCCAGAGTTAATAGCTGCTTAGAATGATCGATACATTGCTTTCAAAAATACTAATTCATTCTAACCTTAGGTTCAGATGATTGTGATATGACAACAGATCTAATTTGTTGACTTGGACTTGCAGAAATTTCAAATTTCTCCAGAACTTTTAGTTTAGCATCATTTGCAGCTAAATCACATTCCAAATTCCAAATTGACTACAGTTTCATATTAAGAGCAGCCTTTTCCATCTCAAGAGCATGCTTCTGCTTCAATGAGCTTTACCAGCAAGAAGGGCCACTTTATCAGCAGCTGGCTTAATCCTCAATGAAGACACCGATGACGACATATTCGAACAATGTGATCTATGAGATTTATGTGACCTTTTGGACACATTCAAGGCACTGTCATTTGGCCCTATGAGTGCTTGTGGATCCTTTTCAATATCTCCATGCTTCCACATCTCTAATTATGTTGGCTTTGAAGAAGCCAACATTCTGTTTTTATGTTGGCTTTGTAGAAGCCAACATTCTGTTTTCCTATTTAAGCTTGGACAAAAATGTATTAATTGTAACTCCTCCTAGGGCTTTCGAGCCACATGCAACAAAAATTCGGAAATGTTGTAGACCCTGGTCTGAAGTTTGTTATTACTTTTCTAAGCGATCCGAGTACCGGTACTTCCGGTACCGAGTCTCAGTGTTTTCCCATAGACTCCCATTATAAACTTTGGAGGTGTATAACTTGGCAAGCTTTCAAACTATCTATCTACACCAAACTCGGCCAGCTCCTTTAAAGTGATACTCTGACCAAAGTTTTAAATTGGTGTATGGACATGCCTTTCGGTTGTGCCGCAGCCCTGCCCCCGAAATATGCAAAATCAAAAAACTTTTTACAACATGGACATGTGACATATCAAAACACTCAGAACAATAAGGGGATCTTCCTCACGTGTATTCTGATGATGTCACGTGACGTCATGTGAAAATAAAAAAAAATTGCACAACATGGACATGTGACATATCAAAACACTCAGCACAATGAGGGGAACTGCCTCACGATGTAGCCATTCTCAAACGTAGCCATTTTGGGATCAAACCAATCAATGCGTTCATTCTCTCTGATATCATCAGGCAAGTTCTGTTGCACAAGCCTACAAGTTTCCTTAAATTCTTCAAGTGCACTATAAAATGCTTCCAAAGGGCTTTTCAGCAATTCAGCATCATAACAATGAACAAACAATGCTTTCAGTTCATTCGTCCTTCGGGTACAAACACCAAGCCTCCCTCTACGCATAGCACTGAGAAATGCAACATTTTGCTTAGGAACCTCGCCTTGAGACCCCTCATGATCCATACTTGACACAGACAATTCAATCAAACATGACATCCGTTGAAACAGCAGGCCACCATTCACATAAGCATCAGCTTCTTATATCATATGCATTTCCTTGATTAAAGCCATTCTCCATTCTCAGCAACAGCATTCTGATAAAGATAAATTTCCCAGTGGTTACTCACAAACTTGATGAATTACTTGTACAGGAACATTCACAGATGGCTTGGTTATTTCAAATGCAGGCCTTGGTTGGGCCTACCTTCTGCATGCATGCATGTCCTTCTTGGGAGTTTTTTGACTAATGTTATGGCTTCCTTTTGAGTTTAGCCATTTCTGGTGGTAAAGTAAAGCTGACTCCATAGTTGAAATGAGGATGATTTATTCAAAAGAGTTCAATTCCCAGTCAAAAGATACATCCAACGCCATATTGTGTATGTTGGTCAAAAAACTGTCTCCCTTCCCCTTGCCACATAACTTCCTGTCTAATATGGCTACCTACAGGAAGTGCCAATGCAGGTGCAACTCTTCCTATTCACCACAGGGGGAGCAGAAAACACCATAAAGAAGTGAACATGAACGTTGAGATAGTAAAGATTATATTTACAATATTAAATACATTTTGACTTTATGGCTCCTACAATATGTAAGTAATGAGGATATGAAGCTAGTGGGTGCAAGTGTTGAGGATGCAGAAGATAGGGATAGGTGGAGAGAGATGATTCACTGTGGTGACCCCTGAAGGGAAAAGCTGAAAGAAAAAGAAGAAGAGATTTTAATCTTAATCTTTAGTTGTAAAAGGCCACCACTTCTCCCATCCTCAGACATTCAGAACTAGAGCGCCTTTTGATCTAATTTGATTGCTAATTCACATTCAGTAAGCTGTTTTCATTTAGTTAGTTGTTAAAGACAGATATAATAGATTATCTAAGAATTAGTTATTGCTGGAAAATATAATAAATACAATAAGACAACTGGTAAGCACTTAAAGGAAAGAATTTGGTCTATTCTTCCATCATCTCTGGAAGAATTTGTAATAGATTTTTTATTGATCCAGCAACAGACAATATTGAAAATGCTACAAAAACTATATTTGGAATGAGTGCAGTACCTTAGATAGGGTAAACTGCATGGAAGTGCCATAAGGGGGTTGATCTTAGGGGGGAAAATAATAGCAGTAACTTTATTTAGGTCCTCCAAGTGTTGAATTTACATTTGCTAGCTATTCAAGGGAACCATATGTGGTCTAAGTAAATGTCAGTGCAAGTGATCCAGGTGATAATTAGGGTGAAAATCCAAAACACACATATCAGACAGTAAGCAAAACCTTTAGGTGTGGCCAAATCTATATGTTATCAATATGATATCATCAAGGAGGTGGGCATATTGTTATCAAAGTCTACAACAGGGCTATTCGATTAGATTGTCATGGAGTGAGTTCATGAAAAGCATCCTAAATCCAAAACTTTTTCTACATTCAAATGGGTAAATCAGTGAGACATATTACAGTTCCTTGCAAAAGTATTCATACCTACTAAACTTTTCCCATTTTTACGTTACAACCACAAATTGTATTTATTACGATTTTATGTGATAGACCAACACAAAGTGGCACATAATTGTGAATTGGAAGGAAAATGATGAATGTTGTCAAATTTTTTTCACAAATAAACATCTGAAAAGTGTGGCGTACATTTGTATTCAGCCCCACAGAATCAATACATTGTAGAACCACCTTTTGTTGCAATTACTGCTGCAAGTCTTTTGGGGTATGTCTCTACCAGCTCTCCACATCTAGAGAGTGAATTTTTTTGCCCATTCTTCTTTGCAAAATAGCTCAAGCTCAGTCAGATTGGATGGCGAGTGTCTGTGAACAGTGATTTTCAAGTCTCGCCACAGATTCTCAAATGGATTTAGGTATGCCTAAATTCCTTCATCTAAACCACTTCATTGTAGCTCTGGCTGTATGTTTAGGGTCATTGTCTTCAATTTTGGTCTCATCTGAACAGAGCACCTTCTTCCACATGCTTGCTGTGTCCCCCACATGGCTTGTCGCAAACTGCAAATGGGATTTCTTATGGCTTTCTTTCAACAATGGCTTTCTTCTTGCCACTCTTCCATAAAGACCAGATTTGTGGAGTTCACGACTAATAGTTGTCCTGTGGACAGATTCTCCCACTTGCGCTGTGGATCTCTGCAGCTCCTCCAGAGTTACCATGGGCCTCTTGGCTGCTTCTCTGATTCCTTGCACGGCCTGTCAGTTTAGGTGGACGGCTATCTCTTGGTAGGCTTGCAGTTGTGCCATACTCTTTCCATTTCCGGATGATGGATTGTACAGTGCTCCGTGAGATGTTCAAGGCTTGGGATATTAATTTATAACCTAACCCTGCTTTAAACTTCTCCACAACTTTATCTCTGACCTGTCTGGTGTGTTCTTTTGTCTTCATGATGCTGTTTGTTCACTAATGTTCTTTAACACACATCTGAGGGCTTCACAGAACAGCTGTATTTATTCTGAGATTAAATTACACACAGGTGCACTCTATTTACTAATTAGGTGACTTCTGAAGGCAGTTGGTTTCACTGAAATTTATTTAGGGGTATCAGAGGAAAGGGGGCTGAATACAAATGCACACCACACTTTTCTTTGACACCATCTATTTGGACACCATTTATTATTTTCATTCCACTTCACAATTATGTGCCACTTTCTTTCGGTCTATTTCCTAAAATCCCAATAAAATATTTTTTTCTTTTTGGTTGTAACATGTCAAAATGTGGAAAAGTTCAGTATGCATGCTTTTGCAAGGCACTGTCTACCTATTATGTTAATAGGGTAATAGGTTTCCATATTTTTTTTGTAAAAAAAAAAAAAAAACAACTGAAGGAAGAAATGAACAGAGCAAATAATACAAACAAAAGATTTCATCTATCATCTTCATGTCAGTCATCGAGTCTTACAGGAGAGGCTGCTCGCGCCACTCGAATAATATCACAGACGCCTTCTCTGTGCTGCAGCTGCTAAATGGAACAGACGCCCACTTTATAACTGTAGCGTCCATTGTCCAACTGAACTAAATTAATTCTAGAGATGTCTTTTTTGCACTAGGCTACTTGGAGAACCAGAACACTTTTTATCTTAATCATCAAGTGAACATTTTGTCCTCAAAGTAGGTGTTAGAAGCAGGGAAAATGGGCTAGTAGTAATATTTGAGCAAGTTTGACAAGGGCCAAATTCTGATGACTAGAGGACTGGGTCAGATCATCTCCAAAACTGCAGCTCTTTCAGGCTTTCCTGGTCTGCAATAGTTAGTATCTATCACTTCACTTTGCCAGGTAACGTCTACCTATGCATTGGTGCAAATCATGTACACCCTTTAATGGAAATTGTATTATCTGATGTCTAGGGCCTCTTTCAGCAGAATAACACTTTACTGAACTAACTAAAACAGATTAAGAATAAAACAACAAAGAGACTTTCCAGACCTGGGTGAGAATAAGAAAACTTCTTTATTACAGTCAATCAGCCAACAAATTCCATTGAGCTCAAGAAAAATACCCACGGCCTGATGCAATCACCTCATACACACATACATGGTCTAAAATGTAAAATATCGACCACGGTGCCTCCCAGAAATGCCTTATATGCCTCCTTATGACCTTCTCCAGGACCAGGGTGCTACATAAAACAAAGACAGAGCTAAGGACTTACTAAGTAGTCTTATCACATAAAGCGCATCTGTGCAACCTGGTGCAAACAGTGCAGGACAAGACAAACAAGACAGTGCAAACAAAAAATACGAGATAACACACAAAAGACAATAAACAGAAACAGCGCCGACCTGTGTAAATACTGATTGTTCAAACAATATTGCTTGTGCAGAAATACTGGAATGAACACTGTATTATAGTAGCAGTTACCTGAAATATTGAAAAGGATTGTACTAAACAGCAATCGACTGAAATGTGAGACAGCATGTGCAAAGAGCAAAAAACAGTGTGCAAAACAGCATGTAAACAGTTTGTTGAAGATACAGTATATTGGAAGTGTGTGTATATGGTGTAGGTCTGTGCAGTACATACAGTTGATGTGCGTGTGTGTTGTGCTCAGTACAGTTCAGTTCAGTTATAAAGGAGTCTGATGGCTTGTGAAAAGAAACTGTTACACAGTCTGGTCCTGAGGGCCCGAATGCTTCGGTACCTTTTTTCAGATGTCAGGAGGGTGAGGAGTGTGTGTGATGGGTGTGTGGGTTCATCCACAATGCTGTTGGCTTTGGGATGCAGCGTGTGGTGTAATTGTCCATGATAGAGGGAAGATAGAGTCCAATGATATTAGCTGTCCTCACTATCTGCTGCAGGGTCTTGCGATCCGAGATGGTGCAGTTCCCAAAGCAGACAGTGATGCAGCTGCTCAGAATTTTCTCAATGTTCTCTCTGTAAAAATTGGTCAGGATGGGTGGAGGGAGATGTGCCTTTCTTAGACTTCATAAGAAGTAGAAATGTTTTCTTGGTGATGGAGCTGGTGTTGAGTGACCAGGTGAAGTTCACTAGATGAACACTATGACATTTGGTGCTCTTGACGATCTCTATAGATGATCCATCAATGTTCAGCAGAGAGTGGTTGCTCTGTGCTCTCCTGAAGTCAACAAACATCTCTTTGATTTTATCAACATTCAGAGACAGGTTGTTGGCTCTACACCAGGCAGTTAGCTGTTGCACCTCCTCTCTGTATGCTGACTCATTGCTCTTGCTGATGAGACCCACCACAGTCATGTCATTGGCAAACTTGATCATTTGGATTGATGGTTGACATACTGAACCATGAGACCCAAAGTCAATATTTGGTTAAATACTGAGGGACTCTCACAATATCCTTGAGGTACATGAGTGTACATTGTTCTATGCCCACATATGTAATTTTTAGAAACATTCTGTTTCTAGAGATATGTACTTTTGGGTTTCCAAACATATCATCCTTCTTTCATCATGGGCTATAAATCTTTAAATTGAAAACCTTGTCCGGCCATCAGAATGATGTGGGAGACTGCGCTACTGACTTAATACCACCCTTGGATTTTCTCTGGGAGTATTACATGTGCAGCAACTCCCCTGATGACCAATTATTATTGGCTAGGTGTTGCGCTCCTTCACATACATTTGGCAGTCTCTTTCTTAGTTCAGTCACATCCATGAATGTCCCATGACACAATCCCCTTATCATATGTTCCTCCTTCAGGCCACTCCAGCTCCCCTTTTGTCCGGTCATGCCATTTCTTCAAGTTCTTTTTTCCCTTCTTGGCTCCCCTCTGTTTCATCATTATAATGGTGGCAGGTGTAAATAAACTTTTCCCTTTATCCATAATGCACCCTTGTCTCACCCTTGTTGCACTGTCGCTCGATCCTGGATTTCTATTTGCAGTTGACCAACTTAATTATCCACCTTACCATTAAACACGGTTTTACTGGATTTTTTGTAGTATGAATCTTATTAGTATGAAAGTATGAAATTTATTCTATTAATAAAATAGAAAAACAAAACCTCTCTCCCACCGCACCACTCTTTTTTCTACCGACCCAGTGCCGACATCAGTCCTGACCAATAAATAGATTTGTCTCACAGCAAAAACTTCTACCAGAGGTTCATCATCTTCATCAAACGGGTCTTTAATAAAATCAAACAATGATATGACAGCCTGTCAAGGCTCAGGAGTTTTGACAAGGGCTCACAATACTGGGATCAACAGTCGGGGCTTCCAGACTCATTTTATTTTCTCATACCAGTTCTTATATTGAAAGAAACTCTATAATGCCCACAACCCTTCAAACTTTGTCAAGGACCATAATATAGCTGCTATCTGTCCTTCAGATTGACACCTTTCTACTTCACTCCTGTCTCTAACTCTGACTTTTCCTTTTTATTTTCAAAAATCCAGGGTCCCCATCCCTACCAACACTACCAAGTAGCCCTGTCTCACCCAACAGTGGTATCTTGGGACACTCTTATTTCTTTACACCTGCTTGTGCAGCCCCTGTCTGTCTGTTTAACAACCCACACACACTGGTGGTCTACAAAACCTTGTCTATTCGGGCCTATTCAGAGAACTTCCACACATGCTTAACACAACTATAAATAGCAGTACCCTTGAGACTTCTCACACACAGACAGGATTACACTCACACAAATACACAGCTGAGCCCTCCTTCTAGTAGGGGTTTTCTCTTTTTGCTGTTTCTCATCCAGTTCTTATTCACCCTTTGAGATTCTTGGCCAGAAGCCAGCTGTCTTCATCCATTTCCCAGGGCCACTATCAGGCAACAGATTTACTACACACAGACTTTTGAATATAACAGGCGTCTGCTTACCTTATTTATTATTGCTGGCCTGTGTAGCCCTCTGGGTGCACGGTCCTAGTTCTGGGTGCAGATCTTGCCAGCCTTTTTTGAGCCTCAAACTGGACGCCAAGAAATACATCAGAACTCAAAGCCATCCTTTGTTTGGACACATGGGCAATTTGTCTAGTGTCAAATGTTCACTAAACTGTCTAACTTTACTGAACTAACTAAAACAGATTAAGAATAAAAGAATGAAGAGACTCTCCAGACTTGGATGAGAAGGAACAAACTCCTTTATTGCAGTCAACCGCCAACAAATTCCATTGAGCTCAAGGAAAATACCCACAACCGGCTACAATCACCTCATATGCGCATACATGGTCTAAAATTCCCAGGAAAATCCCCTTCATATATACCTTGGCTCTGAGTGCCTCCTATTTTAATTTACATAGTTTCAGACAATTTTCCATTATTTCCAGAGTTGTACCTGAAGCCCCTCCTATTCATTTACATGGCTTCTCAATATTCCCCTTAATTCCCAGAAATGCCTTATACACCTCTTTTATGACCTAATATCCTGTTTTCTGAAATCCCCTAATTTCCAGGAATAGAAGCCTCCCCATTGCTCATATGCCTTTTCATGGATTTTCCTGCCTATTTGGTTTCTTATTATTTCTGACCTTTCTCGTCATTGATATTAAAAAACTGTGCTCAAGAGCACTGTATTTCCTTGTTCTATCACACTTTGCCACTCAACTATTTTATCAGAGGTCTTATGGATTATTTGCCTTTGCATCTGCAATGAGTAAGTTTCCTCATCTTTTATTTTATTCTATTTTAATACATAGTTATTCTTTGATTCCATGTTAATTCTGCAAGTTTTTGTTTATAGTTAATGTACTTTGTGTAAAAAGCTGGACTTCTATCAGCATAACCTCGTTGGCAGCTTTCTTACATGGCAAGCAAGCTCATCAGGTTTTTGGACGATCTCAATGACACTGAAGTGCCTGAGTGTCCTTTCATGCCTTCACACATCGTGAGGAAACCCTTTAATTCCAATGAATCCACCCAAACCACTCTGTGTTTTAATTCAGAGCAGTGTGCCCTCATGTGGGCCCTTGCTGCTCTGATCTAGAAACTCCTGCCTCTCCTGCATCTACCCATTCCTACATTCCTTCCTACTCGCCTACTTCACCAGCTTCTCCTGAATATCTTGATTTTGACCCAGGCCTGCCTGCTGATTCTCCACCACTGATTCTGGCTGCGTGATTTTTTATGAATAATAACCTTCTAAGTTTTAAACTAGTTAACCTGATTATTTTACATCTTTAAAGATTATAATAGCAAACTGTTTTTGTTCTTAAGAATACTAATAATATATTTAGACCATTCTAGGGTAGCTTGTCGTCAGACAGACCTTATTGGTGAGCCCCTTACGACAGATAAGCTCTTTTACCAGGCCAGCCTGTTATGCCTGCAAAACCATTGTTGTGTGCAGTGCCTAACCGGCTTGGTCCACGGCCATGTCGGCTCATGAGCATCTTTTTAACCCTCAGCATTGCCACATACCCATGTTCATATATGCCCACAATGGCTGAATAGCAGTGGCCTACTAAGGATTATTCCACATCCTTATGTAGCGTTTTTGGCTAGCGAAGCAAGGTAAATATTTATAAGTAACTATAACGTGTTATAGTGGCTTCTAAATACTTTAACCTAAGTTGAAATTAACGGTACTGGAATTAAGGTTACGCTTATTTGGTCTGTTCGTCCGGCGAACAGGCCGCGTACCTTTATTAATTCTATGAAGGCGGTATCTTCCCGGCCAAGAAAGATTCGCTTTCCTTTTACTGTATACCGTAATTTAAATGAAATTAACTCAATAGATCATGTAGTTCAGACCCGATGTTGCAGGTACCTTAATTTGTGAGCGAGACTCAGAGACAAATCACCTGTGGCTCAAAATTATGACATTTAATGAATGAGACAAACACAACATAAAACTAACTACACAAACAAACAAAAGAAATAGGGAAAACGAAAATGAAAAATAAAATAAAACAAAAGAAATTAAAATTGGGGAAAGGGAGGAAGAGACTGGAAAGAAGAAACTAGAGATAGGAAAGAAAGGAATGGCAAGCTTAGACTCAAAAATTAATCACACCCTAACTGGGAAATCGTCACAGAAACTTAAATTCACCTTAAGATTCAATGAAAGATTCCTACTTAAAATTACGCATCTAAATTGGTTGGTAAAGGAAACGGTTACTTGCATTGGCTTACTGCACAAGAATCCGGATGCAACAGAGAAAAGTCAGTTAACTCTGAAAAGTCAGTTAGGGTGGGGTCAGACGTTCTTCCAAGTTCTCCTGAAGATCAGAGCAGTTGTCGTTCTTGGAAGTGAAGCTTGCTGGAACTTCTTTGAAAGAAGTTGGAGTCGTCTTGAAGCTGTTCCTGAAGTCTGACCATGGATTAGTGGTGTTTGTGACAATTTAAAGGTCACGAACTCCACCCATCTTTGGGAAGATGACCAATACTTCGGTCAGGATTTTGAAGGGAAAAACTCCCTTTGTTTCAGGTGTCTGTGGGCGTGGTTTAGCTATCAAACTTTTAGATGACTTTAAAGTTTGATCCAGGGTGTATTAAGATGGTATGGCACCTTTCGTGCTCAAATAAAATACACCAGTGCTTGAAAAATGAGTAACCGATAATTTTGTGGTCATTTGGATACTAAACATGAAGGGTAATGACGGTATGAAGGCAGCGGTACATTACATACATAGATCATTAATCAAGGCAAAGATAAAGGCAAAGAAACAAAAATGAAACATGAACAAGATGCACTTTCATTAGGGAAGTAAAAAGAAAACAATAGCTTCGTATACATTCTGACATCAGACCTTAAAGGGTCATACGGCATTAGAACAGGTATACATTAACATGCCATGATCAGTAAGATATGATGATAGAGTATAACGGATTTTAAAATACAATGTTGTTTTCTGACACATGAATAAAATACACCCTTGTCAGGAAATTAAGGAGCAAATAATTTTAAGTCAGGCAAGCCTTAAAAGAAGAAACACATTACAAAAAGGGTTATAAGAATGAGAACCTTAGAGTACCTTATCTTGGGTTTTATTAGTAAACGGAATGTCTCATTGTGTCGTGTGTGTGTGTGTGTGTGTGTGTGTGTGTGTGTGTGTGTGTGTGTGTTCTGTTTGCTGGCCCCAATGAGCCGCATGGGGTTATCTGGTCTTTGTGGAGACTCCAGACATTCGGGAGCCAGGTGTGGGTGTAAAACTGGGTTGCTCATCGGTTAATTGAGGAGTAGATGTTGAAATTTAGGGTGCCTGGGACATGAAATCTAAAATGACTGGTACAAGACACTACACTTAATACCTCAGTGTAGAGGTCTTGGGGGAAAAAAGGAGATGCCTGTGGTCGTTAAGCCCAGAGCAGACAACACAAAACTTTCTTTGGGCCAATCTAACCTACAGTAAGCTTTTCTGCATATGTAATTACCTCCAGGAGCTTTTTGACCACAACAAAATGTGGTAGCAGTTCAAGTGATGTGTGTTCCTTGTTTCGCAAATTGAGTTCCTCTGATTCCTATGCAGTTTACCTTATAATCCTCATTTAGGTCAGGAGAAATCTCAAATCGAGCTCCCAGAGCTAAAGCGAAGGTGTAGGGTCAGTTGAGATGATGACAGACAGGGATTCACGAAAGCATAAATCCATGACTGAGCCTGGTGCTTTTTCAACAGATTCAGGACTTGAACCGGAATTTTTGTGAAAGTCTGATTAAGACAATTAATTACTTGTTTGTGTTGGAAGAAATGGCAAAGGGAGCTCCCGGAGACGAAGTGGGAAAATCCATGTCGGGAGAGAGGACACAAGAAGGGGGATCACATGTCCCTTGTTCCACCTCCGGTTACTCAGCCTGCAAGACCCTTGATCTAGGTTGGCACGCTGCTTTTGCAAACACGGAACCCAAGCCACGAGGCATAGGCACAGGCAAGCAAGAATGGAGATTACAGAGGTTTTGCAGTGCATGCATTCAGCTCCTTTGAGAGTCACACATGCACGCTTATCTAATGCAGAGAAAGTGTGTGTAATCCCCATAATTTAATGGGAACACAGATGCACACACTTTCTGAACTTGCTTGCCATCTCTACCAATCTTTTTTATATAACTTCTTTTTCCCTAATCTAGACAGACAGGACAAACAAGAAAAAAAGCTGGAGTAATTCCTGAAGACAAAGAAGCTGGAGTAATGTAATGAAGGTGGGTTTTTATGGTCTTACTGATGCTCTCTTCAGACACAACTTCCGCAAAGAAGCGTGCCAATTCACATGGCTCTGCAGGATAGTATACCTTCCTTCTGTGGTGGTGTTGCTGTTGTATTCCCATAACATGCAGCATTACTTGCCTCAAAATGGAACATCTCAGGTTATGTATGTAACCCAGGTCCTTGAGAAGGGAACAAGATATACATGCCTAGCATCTTCCATCAGACTATCAGAGTCTGGTGTTATGTGATGTAGATGCCCTTTTATGGGCTTACTGACACCCGTTGCTACATCACTGGTTCACGTTTTCAGCCAGTAATATTTGCATGTTCCGCAACTGGGTAACATGTGTAACCTGAGCCATTTTGTATCCCTTGCAGAGTGAGAGAGAGAGAGAGAGAGAGAGAGAGAGAGAGAGAGAGAGAGAGAGAGAGAGAGAGAGAGAGAATGAATATTAGGCATGCTTGTGTCCAACCACTTCAGAGTCAGAAAACCTGAGCGAATTGTGAGGGTGGTAAGGAGACAGCAGTGTTTTCAGGCTGGTGTCGTAACTCAGAGCCGGTCTCCAAGTCGACACATCGCAGGGTGATCTCCACACTTAGACTTTTTGGTTACTAAAGACTGTTTTAGTTAGACTTAACTGTTAACTCTATAATTACTACAAAAATACTGAGAAAACTCCTCAGACCTGGATGAGAATGAGCAAACTTCTTTATTGTGGTCAATCAGCCAACAATCTTTTAAGAGAAATTGCCAAATTGAAAGTAACAAATGAAAACCCCCAAAAAGAGCATGTCATGCAAAAATCAATCAAGAAAAACAAGAACTCTTGCGACGTTCTTGCAAAAATTAAAAAAACACACACAGACACCACACACACACACGCGCGCATACACATCACACACGCACACACACACCACACGCAGACACACAAACATGTGCGCGTGGGGCTGCCTCCTTCATCTGGCCAGAAGAATTTGACACCCACACCTTCGCCCACGCGCACGCGCATGTGCCCGCACGCGCCCACACGCACCCACGCGCACACACACCTTCGCCCCCGAGCCCCAGATATCTTCTCAATATATACCCTGGCGCTCCTATGCCCCTTTTCCACTGAGGCAATTCGAGTGCTGGTTCGGAGCCAGAGCCTAATTTAGAACCAGTTCTTTCTGTTTCGACCACCAAAGCACCGGCTCCGAACCAGGAAAAGTGGTTCTTAAGTAGCACCAAAACGTTGCTGGTCTAGACTTAAGAACCGCTTGGGGCGGGGCTACTGTTAGTGCATAATGTACCTTAAGTATACTAATGTTTAATACACTTTTACTTTACCGCGATATGATACATTATCAGCACACATGATAGTAGGTAGCTACATGCTAAGGCTAACATTTTTTCTGTGTTAACGATAAAATAACGTTTTGTACTTTATCGATTACAACCTCCGTTTATACAGATTACACAGAGCTGCACGTACACGTTTTATTCGCCGTGTTTGGATGCCAATGTAGGTTCGCAAAGCCATGAGCATTAACAGTAAAGCAACATCCGCCATTGTTGTTGTGTTTGTGTTTGCCGCTGCTGCGCTAACGTTGCTGGGACACGTGACACGTATACAGTGACGTCACACTCGGCGCTGTGATGGCTCTCTAGCCGGTGGAAAGGAAACCGGTTCTTAGAAGGTTCGCCAGTGGAACCAACTTTGAACCAGAACTAGCGCTAGCTCTGAACCAGCACCCGTTCTTTCCGGTGGAAAAGTGGAAAACACACTGACCTAATTTCCCCTTATTTCCCATTACCTTTCACCCATATGCCCATTTATGGATTTTCCTCCCCTTAGTTCTCAGGGCCTAGGTCTGTGAACCAATGTCTTTTTCATTCTACATAACAAGTTATCGCTATGAGCTAAGGTCTGGGAACCAATGTCTTTTCCATTCTACATAACAAGTTTGTATTTGTTATTACAAATGTGCTCAGACTGACTAGGCCTGACAGCCCCGAATCTGGTTACAATAAACATCTTTGGCCTACAACATCGCCTACATATGTCTTATGCAAGGCCTAATACTTTACTTTGGTTATAGTATTGTAAGGAATAATACTTTAATTATTTCTACTAAGATTTTTTACAACACTGGACCTAAATACTGAGACTGTGTATAAGTCTCAAAAGCTATTTGGAAAGCTGTTTCAAAACCACAGGGCTTTGTAAGAAAAAGCTCTTCCCTCTCCTGTAGCCTTTACTAGTTGAGAAAAATAATACAGCCTGCAACAGAAGTAGGCATTTTATTGAAGTAGGCATGGTGGATAATAAAAAAACTAAAGTTTGCTCAGGTACTGTGGTGCAAGAATATTCACAGTAAATAAATGCTTTTTTAAGTGTTTCAATAAGAGGGAGCTGGCCTTTTTTTTGGCTTTGTAGGCAAACATCAGTGTTTTGAATCTGATGCATGCAGATATCAGAAGCCACTTCACACACTGTACAGAACAATCTGAGTGTTTACCATACATAATGAGTATGTATGACAGAATATGAGCTGGATATTAAAATGATCCATAGTCTCTGAAGGAAGCGTGAGTACACGCCCGGAGTGTGGCACGTAACGGAGCATCTCAATCCCTTCTCAGGTTGTTTGTTTGGATAGGGCCATAGCATACAACAGCATCAGACATCACGTTCACTAATTTACACACTTCTATTCTACATGTCTTTCTGTGGCTGGCTGGGTGTTCTTTGTAGCTTCCCCCTTTTAGATAATACAAAGAAAAGGCCAGCCAGACTGGGTGCTCTGGACGACCAAAACAGAGCAGGCATTCCAACAGCTGAAGGATGCCTTTACCAGGTCAGTGGTGCTATGGATCCTCAACTTCAGATTCCCCTTCTTAGTGCACATGGATGTGTTGGACACAGGAGTCAGCGCTGTCCTCTCCCTATACTCTGAATAGGAGGAGCACACAGTCCACTAGATCAGCAGGAATTTGAGCCCAGTCAAGTGATTCTACGATGCTGTGAAGCCAGAGAGGAACTCCTACTAGCTAGGTGACACTTCACTCTGGTGACCAACCATGCCCCCTTCAGTTGATTGATAAAACTAAATGCACTAATGCTAGAGTAACTCAGTGGTTGTTATCATTGCAGGACTTCTCATTCTTGGTACACAGAGCAGGGACCCAATACGGGAATGCAAATGTGCCTGTCGAAACACCACACCTTGTGAGCCCAGCTGCCAGCAGTAGTAGGTTCAGAGCTGGGGGTGGCATGGCACGGTGTCTGCACAGCTTCCTTTCAGCTGTATTTTCTGTCTCCTCCTGCTAATACAGAGCAGCCCTGAGTCATGACAATGACTGGTGATAAATGATTCCATAACCCAATGAAATTTACCAGTGTGTATCTAGGCCCCAAGTGAGCGTAATTTTTTCTATTCTTATACAGATTAGTTTAACTTAGTCCCACTTGGTATTGTCTCATTTATCTTCTTTGCTCTTACACTTGAATCTAGTCTAATACACCCTCAGCTAGAAGGGTTTATATCATCCATAATAAACAAGCCAAACTGCCAATAACACATCAACCAGCATGTATGTTCCTGCAGATGTCTTTTGTTTTGTCTTCCTGTTGTTCTCAGTAAAAGTTGAAGAGTTTTGCATTTCAGTCAGTGTCTCTGCATGTTTGACAGTCTGTTCCCTAATATCAGCTCAGAGATAGTGGCAGCAGCGCAACTCAGAATACTTCTCTGATATGAACTCGAGAATTCTGACAGCAAGATTCCACACAGACCACTTATCAATTCACTATCCTTTGTTGGCTTTCCACGATGTCACTGAATGAATCCAGACAAGCTGTCTTTCACCAATTGCTAAGTCATGGAATTGGACCAATCTTAACACTCCATTTGTTACCAACAGTATATTTTACACTTCACAGATTTTTTCCCACTTTATAAGTCACACCAAATTAAAGTCTGCCTGTAATCAAAGGCATTGTTTATAATAAAGGCATGCTTTAATAAATCACCAAGATATATACATACAAGAAATTTTTTATGCATGCATTAATTAGGCAACTCCTCCCCTTCGGGATGCTATAAAACTGGTTTCCTTTTTGCGGGCCACTCCTTTTTAGGCTTTTCCAGAACAGGTAAACACAGAAACATTCACATTAATATACAAACATTTATTGATTTCTCCATTGTTTGCTTTACATTGCTAGCAGTCACCATGGAATGTGCAACTTCCATGTGACTGCTTTTAAAGTAAAACAAACACAAAATAAAGAACTTACCAAACTGTCTCGTGTATTTATTTAACCTGAACCATGTGTGCTACATCACAAACCAATCGCGCACCAATGTGTCATACCTATTAAATGGGGTCAGCCCCACCTCCACTCTAAGATAAAAGTTTTTGTATTTTCCTTGCTTTCCTTTTACTTGACCGATCTCAGAGTTGTTCCGGAATCACTCTTAAGCTAAGATTCCTACTTTTTAAAGATAAATTTGAATTAGGAACTCTCTGAGATAATTTTTAGAATCATAAATATGGGGCCTGGAGTAAATTAGCACCATTTGTGTTGCTTGAAGCTTTATAGGCAGTGCTTCTACCTGCATGCTTGTAATTCTGACAGTGCAGTAAGTGACAACTGTCAGCTCATGATGAATGTCAAATAAATTTGGAAAAAGTTCATATCCTTTTTGAGTACCTGAGTATCCATTTACATATTTATTTTGAGTCAAATTAACTTCTGCTTCTACCTCTCTGCTTTTACTCTCATCACTTATTTCATGATCCAAGCTGTCCGTGCACTTGAACTTTTTGACCAACAAGTGTTCAAAATAAGCATAAAGCATAAAAGAATAAAGAATATCTACTTGTGAATCAGGCAGACAATTTACACATCTTTGATAAGAGTGATATATGAGGCCCACTGACACAAGAAAGAAAGACAGAAATTTTATGTTTGGAGAAAGAAGTATAGTGCATATGATCCCAAGAACACCATGCCAGTGCACATGTGTCTGCTTCTCTGCAAACAATAATATCTTTACATATTATATAATATTTTAATCTCATCAGCCAAGAAACAGTCAAAATAATTCTTAACTTGTTCCTAAAAATAGCTCCAAGCTGCAATTGTTAACATACAGTTTAAGGATATTTAGGAATTTACAGGTTTTATGCCTAAATAACAATTGTGTGGGCCTCACAGGCAAACAAATAGACAAACAAATATCTTGTGATGGCAATAACAACCCACAACAAATTTCATTGTGCATCCACTTAGGAAAATAAATGCACCCTTTAATCCAGTAGTATTTAAAACCATGTTTAGCTGTTGTTGTTTAGCTTGAAATAATTGTTTCTGTAAGAGTCATTCTCACATATCTCTTACTCTTCTTTACAACATTGCTTCAGTTCATTAATATTTCAGAGAATTGTTTAAGGACAGATCTTGTAACATGCCACAGAATTTCAGTGGGTTGAGGTCTCGACGATGGTGCGAAGCCCTATTGTTTTTGCTCGGGTTTATTTTTTATTTTTTTTGCACACATTGGCCAATTGGGGTCCCTTAACATGCTCGAAAACTCTTGGAATTTGGCACACACGTCAGAGTCGGGCGACGCTAGGCTTGGGCAAAGGCTGGAATACTGGCGTGGCAGGGGGGCTCTGTAGCGCCCCCTGTAATGCAAAAACAAACATTTGTGCACAGATCGGGCAATTATGTACGCACATGTACGAGAGTTGGTACACATATAGATCTCATTGACCCGAACAACTTTCGCGCTCTAAACTATGAGCTCCGCCCAACAGGAAGTCGGCCATTTTGGATTATTTCATAATTGCATGCGGTGAACTTTTAAATAGTCCTCCTAGGGAATTCATGCGATTGACATCAAACGTGGTGAACATGATGCCGAGACATTGCACTTGCTAAATTCTGAACGGTGCTGCCATGGCGAGGCGACTAAGTTATGGCGAATTCAGAGAAACTAAATAATGTTTGGATTTTTTCACAGTTGCATGCAATGAACTTTTAAATAGTCCCCCTAGGGAATTCATGCGATTGAATTGCAAAGGGATTTTTGATATCGCAAACACTGTTGCAATGGCATCGTGTCAAAGTTTACTTTTATTTTAGGCATATTTAAGGCTTTTAGCGTGCTTAGATTAACTTGAAATTTGACACATATATCACATTCGTCGGCTGTTAAGTGTGGACAAAAAGGTCGGACAAAGGTGTGTCTCTTAAGTGGCTCAATAGTGCCCCCGTTTGTCTAAAACGTGGGGTTTCATTTACCTACAGTCCCCAAATGGGTCAGTAACAACATAAAATAGTCCACTGATATTTACCCACTTGATGCGCTTGCCCACCGTGCATTGTTTTATGGGCGGCACCATATAGCGATAAAAAAAACATGCGAGGGCCCGCCATCGCTGCTTGCAGCTATATTTTACTGTTAAAATGTCAATTTCCTGGTGTGTTTCCGATCATTACCCTATTGCGTGACCAATATTGTCCCAGCTTAAGCTGCCGGATAGATAGCCTCGCAGTTGTCCCAGAAATATCATAGTATAAAGTGTTATAGTTCAGCATTGTACCAATGGCTCGAACTTTGCCAGGACAAGCGGCAACAAAACAAGGCCAAATCATTAACCTTCCACTGGCATGCTTGACAGTTCATATAAGGTTTTTTTGGCGATATACTTAGTTAGTTTTTTTCTTATTGTGTTTACTTGAAAATTATCATGAGCATTTAAACATGCTTACAGAAGGCCTGTAGGTCACATGTTGTAGGTCTTGGGGTTTTCTTTGTATCGGTGATCTGACCACCAATGGTCTGATCTTAGACTGAATTCCCCCACTCATAAGGCTCTGCATTTGTAAACAATACATCTCACTGTAGATTAGAGAATGTTTATATATATATATATATATATATATATATATATATATATATATATATATATATATATATATATATATATATATATATAATCATTCCCAGATTAATGAGCAGCAACAATTGCTTCTCTGCTCCAGAACACCAGACTGCCAAAAAAAACCCTATTTTTATAGTTAGGCTTAATGATTATCTAATCTTCTGCAGTTCCTTAGTAACACCTTATTACTGTTTTAATGATTATGGAACTAAGAGGGAGTACTTGTTTTTTCCCCACCTGGTAGCTGAGTGTTGGATTAGTTTTTGGAAAATTAATGCCACCTGACTTTTTTTAATAGAAGTTTGTGATGACCTCCCAATTGTCATATGGAAAGTGAGAAATTGAGGATGTATTTTTTACTTTTGTTAATTTGCGGTGACGAAATATGTTTTTTTTCACTTATGTTTTGCCTTTGTGTACACTTATCAATGGATATTTGTTCATATTGTTAATATTTGTTCATATTTATGAGTACAAAGTAAAAAAATCATGGTGTGTGTCAATATGGATTTACACTGAAAAAAAAAGAAGTTGCCATTGTTGGGGTCTTATACTCTGACTTCTCAGTTGTATAAATGAGACATTTCTCTCTGGAAAAGAGCATCTACTAAATTCCGTTGCACATCTGGCTTTATATGCAGGAAAGAATTATTTTAAATAATTATTATTTTTTATAATTATTATTTTTTTTAAATCACAAATGTGTACCATAATGAAAGGAAAAGGTATTTATTCTTTTTCAAAATTACACATAACTACCACAAGGAAGACTATTCAGTCCAAGGTGTAGTCTGGTTAGAAAGAAACACAAAACATCAATAATACATTAGAATTTCAGCCACAAATAAATGCTCATCATCTTTTAAAATCAGTTTCAGAACAAATACAATACAAAAAAAATGATAAAAGAAATCGGGGTCCTGTCATACCAGACCATTTATACATTACACTATTTTTCATCTTTTTTTAATTTGTTGATTGATTGGGTGTTTTGTTTGTTGTCATATTTAGAAAGTTTATGTGTATAGTGCTACTTATAGTAGTTTCCTATGTTCCTCCACAATACACAATTATATTTATACATGTATAATAATAATAATAATAATAATAATAATAATAATAATAATAATAATAATAATAATAATAATAACAATAATAACAATAATAATAATAATACATGTTTATTATTATTATTATTGTTATTATTATTATTATTATTATTATTATTATGTATTTTACATTACATTATATTAGAGGGAGTGTATTAAAAGATGCACCCAAATAACCTTATATAAATAAAAAAATGACAATATGGAACAGCTAAAATGGTGGTAAGATTGTAAGAGAGGTAGTCAGTGAGAGAACTCTAATCTAGAGAAATGTAACAATGCTGGAATTCTATAAGTATGAGTTAATGAAGCCATGTGTCGATTTGTGAAACATATAAATACTCTTAAGCTATATACAAGAATGATTTTCATTATGCCTCTGAATGGAGACATGCCAAAATAGAGTTCTCATACATACTGGATTAATTGTAAGACTTGTATTTTGTGTTATATAAAAAGGTATATACCACTGAATGTGAAACACCATGATGAAAAAATATTTTCCCAAACTTACATTATTTTTAAGTTATCCCCAAACTCAAGTTCATTACCTAATTTAGTGAGTTTAGAGTAAAAAAGGAATATAATGAAAAGCATTCCTTCTCTAAAATGCCAAGTAACATATTAGCTATTGAAAATAAATGGGATTTATTTACTGTCATGTTCCTATGTTCTAAATGCTAAAATGTGTACTTGCAAATGTATGTGAGATATGAAACATATCTATTTGCACATTCACAGAAAATAATATAAATGACTGTGTAATAAACAAAAAAAAAACTGAGAATGCATTAGTACAGAAGAATGTACAGAAGATTCAATTAAAAAAAATCAAATGTTCTGCTGAATGTATTTTTTGAAGATGGTAGTTTGTGGTGTCTCTGATTGATCAGTCTTTGATTGGTCAGTGTGTCAATACATAGATCAGTTCGAGGTATCAGAGTGCACACTACCAGGGCCTTCCGTAGGGGAGATCACAGAGGATGGGGTCATAGAATCTTGCCACCCCCTATTAGCCTGCAGCAGAAAACAAAATAAATAGAATTAATTAACAAACTTTAGAAAAGTAAAGTGACATATATGAAGCAACATAATGATAAATGGAAATATCAAAGCAATGTTGATAAAATTACACACTGTCCCTTATCAATTCCGTACACATCAGGTCAAAGCACAAAATTTTCATGGACATAGCCATTGGAATTATATAAAAGAAAATGCTTGAGGGGTGCATGTTTAGGAGAATGTGTGTTGGTGTGAACATGCTGATATATAACTGTCTGTGTGCATGATCCAAGGATGTATGACATGCCTGTTCCTATGAAATTTTCATGAAATTTTTGAAGTTGCACTTGATTATGCTGACAGCTATTCCGCTACCTTTAAATATTAGTCTGTAATTCTTTGTTGCCTTCTGTATTAAAAAAAACAAACAAACAAAAAAACAAAACAAAACAAAAAACTATTTGCCTTAAGTTGTGTTGTTTTCCAAAATCACTGTGTGTGTGTGTGTGTGTGTGTGTGTGTGTGTGTGTTGAGTGCTTGGGGAGGTCATTTTCTGCGTCTGAATTTGAGTTCCCAGAAAGAATAGGTTAATAAATACATTTAGCTGGCTACACTTTTGGTTCTTTTGGCATCAAACATTTGGAAGCCTATGAATCTTTACTGTAGTTCTTGATTAATCATTTCGAGATTTTTGTTTCTTGTTTGTTAAATTATGTTGTTATTTAGTTAGTTTATTTTGCTAGTCAGAACCTCATTATACATTTCCATTATTAACAGTAAGTGAAATAAATTAGCCTTTACAGTCGCTATTCCCAAAGTGACTTAGTAAATTGCATTGCAGGTGCAAAATTAATTGTTTTATAATGACATTGCCCTGTATTTTACATATTAGGTAGAAACATCATAGACTACACTCTAAACACTCAAAAATGAATGGCAGGTTACTGTAGGCATTTGAATTATGTAATTTTCTGTTTACTGTGTTAGTACATCTCTTGTTTTTACACATGCAAACCTTATGTAGAACCTTATTTAGGGCATTTGAGAGATGTTTTTGGTCCCTTTCTATTGAAGTACTGTATACACTGACACCTTCTGGTGCATCTGTAGAATTATTTAGTTATAAACAAGATTATACACATGTACAAATGTAGAAATACGGACACAACTGTTTAATATGATTATGGTGCTATTACAATACTTAAATTTTTTACCTAGAGCTGAATCTTAACCCAGTCACAAAAGTGATGTGTTTTGGGTCATTCTTTTGCTGCTTGATGAAATTTCTCCCAATTACATAATGTTTCTGTAGACTTCTGAATTCCTTTTGCTCCTACCACCATAAGTTATATCATCGATAAAGATTATCAAGACTTCCACATACAGCCATGCTTGAACCATGATATTACCTTCACTATGCTTGACTAATGAGGTGGGAGGCTTTGGTCATGAGCATATGTTTTCTTTATTATATCTTTGACCATTCCATCCCTTCTTGGATCATCTCTTGTGATGGCACAGAAATTAAACCTGAAATTCTGATCTTTCATATTCATTTTTTGATCTCAAATACAAATTCCTTCAGGACTAAAAACTAAAGATTTAGCCTTGCTACTCCAGTAGCTACTCTGTGACCTTGCCATTTCAGAGGGGACTGTATATGAATTTATGTTGGTGAGATCCATCAAGCCTGTGATGTCACTAATATGTACTGTACAAGAATAACCCTATGCAAGTGAAATGTATACAATAGGAGAAGTGTGTCAGAAATCACTTACATTCAAGCCATGTGGATTGTACATGGAGTTGCCCCCCAGATCATTATTGTATCCTGCCGTCTGATTGATAGCATGGTGCAGGGTATTCACCTGCAGAGGACACAACAGGAAGTCAACCCTAAAATGTTTCTGCATCAAATTAAAGATTCCTACAGTACAGCAAAAATATCTTGATTTTTTTCCATGGTCTACCATTTTGGCATGATATTTATGCTGGTTATTTCACTAAGCCACTGAAGTGAAATGTTTCTTTCTAACTCGCTCTCTACTATGAATATGTTTTGAGTAAATTAAGTATGCAGCTATGTGAAAAGTGTAGATTAATATGACCTTTTGTACCATTTCTTTCAAAGCTCTAGAATTACAAATATTTGCACTACATAAATGTGTGCTCTGAGGTCTGGAAGAACATGTTGAAGCCTCATTTGTTACATTATTAATATTATTATTATTATTAGTAGTAGTAGTAGTAGTAGTAGTAGTAGTAGTAGTAGTACCCTCCTTCGCTTTTTTTTCTGGGGACAATGAGACTTATAACAAAGTAAATAAAATATAGACAAAAACAATTAAACGAGATAGGTACATATGCTTAAAGGCAATGAACTTTACATACCAACACTGAATACCAACCCAAAAGCGAAAGTCAGAGCCAATTGCATTTGCAACATTAACCTTACAATGGGATTTGTTCCAGATGTGGGATCAATTTATTAAATAAACTGATCGAATAATGTGCTTTTATTGGCTACTGGAAGCTAAAACAAAAAAGATAATTAATTAAAAGGCAATTACAGATTGTTCAGATTTTCTGGATATAGCCGTTCCATCTATGAGTTAGCAACAATGATTAATCTTTTGCTAAAATGGGACTTGGGAGAGGGCATACAAATCAAGATTTGTGAATGTGATTATCTGTAAATTTTGTTGAGGCTGCACTAAGGATAAAAATATAATTAATATATTTGCTGTTCTGTTATACAGTCCCAGTCCCTAAACGTAGAGCCTACCTGTGACTGCACATTGGCTCCGACTTGTGCCCCTTGGTAAGAATCCCCATTCAGATTCTGCATGCTCATGAACATGTCCCCTGAATTTGGGAGGTTAAAAGAACCTGATGAACCTGGAAAGGAAAGATGTAAGTGTCTAAATGACTTTATAGCCATGAGGAAGAGAAAGGGTTTTACATAAACACACACACACACTACAGCAACAAGCCACACAGACTACATAAATCCAAAAATGCAAGCAACTACAGCAGTGTGTGTCAGCAAATAAAAGGAGAATAAAAAAATAAAAGAAATGGAAAACCCTACAGTATATTAAATATACTATATAATATTCAACCTACAAACCAAAGACAAACAAAAAAGAAAACAAATAGACTAATATTAAACAGACACCCAAAGCGTATGTATGGGAATAGTAGTCTACCTGCCACAGTGTTTTGAGGTACCTGCTATTCTAATGGAATAGTGTATAAGGGTTCATGTACTGACAAAATAAACAGACAGAAGCTGATTAAAAAAAAAGTCAGTACCAGTAAACATGCTGGTTAAAAGTGTGTTTTTGTTCTCTGCAGAATCCAGCTGAAATTCTTCATCTTTCATCTGGAATCCTGGATGCAAGAAAAACGGGATCCCTTTAAATGACTTGCCCACAATCCCCCGGGACTTGGCCATATCCACAAAACATGCTGCTGCCTAATATTTTCTTTTAGTGTCTGTGGTATACTGGTAATGGTAACTTAATGGTACTTGTCAATCAATGTCAATCTTCCAATAGTTATAATTTATGCACAGGTGTTGGAGACAATAAGAGGGATTAAATAAGGAGATAATTTTTATTTTCTCATTTCACTATATACTATACACAACAGAGCTTCACTATATACTTGGCTTGTACATGCAGGTTGTAGAAGGCTCTAGAGTAAAGTGAAATTCTTTAGATTAGATTAGATTCAACTTTATTGTCATTACACATGTAAAAGTACAAGGCAACGTAGAACTTCCAGGAATGTTAAGAAGACAAGCTAGGGACCAGGAAAAGAGACAGAGAATTAGGGAGTGATGGTCGAGGTTTGGTGATGCTTACCAGAATTGGGTGTAATGGGGGAGTTGGTCTGACTGTTTTGCACGGCAGCGGCCACAGCGTGTGCTGCATTCACAGCAGTTTTGGCAGCATACAGATTGGCCTCCTCTTGGAACTTGCCAATGTTCTTCTTGTAACGGATCCTCTTATTGCCAAACCAGTTAGATACCTGGAGCAGGGGGAGAAAGAAAGAAAGAAAGAAAGAAAGAAAGAAAGAAAGAAAGAAAGAAAGAAAGAAAGAAAGAAAGAAAGAAAGAAAGAAAGAAGAAAGAAAGAGGGGGTGGGGCAGAGTGGTGTGGGAGTTCGTGGAAGAGAAGAGGTAAGGGAATCAGATGTCAAGGTGGACAAAACACTGTGCAATACACAGCTTCCTGCAGTAATTTCCGTTTGTCTCACAGATTAATTAAGTGATTATCAGACAGAGCTTGGGCACTATTATGAATAAGAACATGACCTGCTCTCTGTTTGTCTCTAGACAAAACCAAAACACCAGAGACTTATGACAATGTTGAGCTCAGTAGTTAAATATGGTATTAGTAATATATAGTTTAAATTTAAAAATATTAAATTAATTATTAAATATTTAATTATAATCATACTATCTTGTATATTAAAATAATACACAGGCACTTAGATTTATATTACACACATTAAAGTAATTAATAAAGTTTCACAATAAACTACTGTATGTAGAAAACATTAGTGTGTTCCTACCACTTCAAAAATTATGGAAGAAATGTACCTCATAAATTTATTACAATAATACAAATATGGGGCACAGTGAAAACAATAAGAACTTGGTCACATGGACACCAGAAGTGCCAATGCTTGCATACCAATAACTGTGGAATGATAAAGAGATTATAGATTGTTCCTTAATAGTCCTGTACATATTCTACTAAGCATAGTGCTTTGTCATAATGCTACAATGACTGGGCCAGGTAGAATGCCCAAACCCTGTAATGAAGGTTTATTTATTTTCCTCCTCTACATTTCCTGTTTAATATCTTTAAGAGTTGCACCCATGCTATACCAAAGCTAGTGAATTTGCATGGCATCTGATCAGTCTTACCTCACCATGTTACTGTGTTTCTAAATTTTTAATATCTAGGCAATTAAAATTAATGACCACTTGGCCAAAACCCCCACCCATTTGCAGCCATTTGCCTGGACATCAATTGTTTGATGGGTTTACCTAGAGGTTAACCCAACAAGCAAGGTTTAATCAGATATAATAAAAGCAACAGCCTTTTTATCTAATCTGCTTAGTGCTTCTAAAGGACAGGGTAAAATTCACATTTAGGTATTAAGCTTTATACTGAGATGCTTCTCTAATTATTTACATAAATGAAGCAATATCTCTCTTACTGTATATTGTGCCCCAGAATACATGTCTGAAGTTTGTATTTATAAATAATTATAAATAGGATTTTTTTGAATGACAAATATATTTAGATGTAAAAAGTAAGAATTTATAAAGAGGTGTACAGGATAATACTACAAATGTTTGCTCTTGGTCAGTCTACTTGTGTTTTTTGAGCATATTTGTTTTAAAGGTATTCATGTCTGCCAGTGCTTAGTACACTAAACCGAAGGCCAAGTCAGTGATAATTTCCTGTGTGCATCCATTATATAAATATGGTATACAATAAAGATTCTTACATCAGAAATGATCAGATTCAGATTCATTTGAAACCATGCACTGACAAAAGAGTATGCATTATCTATATGGAAAATTATCCGTGGCTTAAGCAAATTGTGCAAGAGAGAAGAAGGTAATGGCAATAAAAAGATTCGCATAATATTGACTAAGTGAATACACACCCCTAAAACTGTTTGCAGAATATAAGTCAAATTGTTTAAATGAGAATTTAAATCAAAATAGTGATGTTGAAAATACTTCAAATCAGATAAACACATTACACTATATTTGCTGCAGAAAATAGCAATGGCTTCATACAAAAAAAATAAAAATGTCAGGCTCCAGAAACTGCTCAAGTTATTTCAACAGATATGGACAGGCTTATTTACAAACAGATTCATACTACTGTATTGAGTAGCTGTTAAATAAGAAATAATTTATTCAGAATGTTAAATAATAAATCATTATACAACATTACCACATAGCTCAGCTACATTTATAAGTTGAAATACTGAGTTTTATTTGTTTTAACTCCAACGGCCAAACATTTTAGGTCAGCTCAGTTTGCAAATTTACTAAAAAAACAGGATACTATACTTAAAATAGTTTTTCTATTGAATTTTTGGAAATGTAAGCATTTATTTCGAGGAAAAACATAATGTCACTAAAATAAGAAACTTTAAAGCTTGGAATTTGTAAAAGGGTTAGCATTTATAACAATCTCTGAATAATAATAATCATCCAATAATTAACACTTTGAAAATATATTTAATATGGAAACATTTATACTTTCAATTTTTTATTTAATTTGTGTAAAACATGTTGAAAAGTTTGGGATATGTACCTTACCTACTGGATTTTAAATAAAATGTATTAATAAAGAAATAAATATGTTTTTATAAGTACATTTTACTGTTATCCAAGTAAATAAAGTAGATAGATAAACACATACATTATACTTTGTACACATTACAAAATAAATAAATAAAAAAATTTCCATATGAGAGTTCTAGCCATTGCTTTTTTGAAAAATAGTGTGATTTAATAAATGTTTGCTTGATCTTCTTGTGGAAGTTCAATTTAATTTCATCAGAGCCACCTAAATTTCTAATGTACAGTGATACCTCGAGATACGAGTGCTTTGGCATATGAATTTTTTGAGATACAAGCGTGATTCGATCAAATTTTTGGCTTGAGATATGAGCAAATTTTTGAGATACGAGCATCCGGGCCGCCACGGTCGAAACAAAGATCCCCAACAATAACGTGTGCTCTGTTTCCCCTGCCTCAGCTTCCCGCGTCTCACTCGATTAAAGCCACCTTTCCGCTGCACACGACAAACGATGACTGATGAACCGGAAGTCATTCATTTCCTATGGAGAGTCGCAAAGGGGCTGCGTGAGGTGCCGACCATCTGCGGATCCATAATTTTCGGATCCGTTTTGAGTGTTGGATCCGTTAAAAAATCTGAACTTGTGCGACTACACCGCATCCGATATGCCGGCTGGACAGGTTTTTATTAAAACGACGTTAGATGTTAATGAGGAAAGAGTGACAAAAAAGGCAAAAACAAGTGAAGAGAAAAGCAATGAAGAAAATTAAGCAAAATTAATGTAAAAAAAAATCAGAAATTGTAGCAATTAAGTTCAGTTAAGTTAAAAGAATTTCAGATAAGTTTGGTTAAGTTCCATTTAAGTGTAAAGTAGCATTAAGAGTGTACAGCAGCGAGAAAGTGAACGAAAGTGAAGGTGTAATTCCTCCTAACTCCTCTGCCTGTTTACTCCACCTTTAACATTCTCTTTTATTACTATATATTTTTATACATTATTTGTCATTTATAAATACAGGTACTGTACATTTTTCATATTCAAAACACAAACAAAACAACTGGAGCGGAATTTTGCGAGCTGGAACGGATTAATGGGATTTCAATTAATTTAAATGGGGAAAATTGCTTTGAGATACGAGCAATTTGAGATATGAGCAAGGTCACAGAACGAATTAAACTTGTATCTTGAGGTATTACTGTACCTTGATTGGTTTGTTTCTATGGTTATGGCATGTTTAGAAGGACAGACCTCTCCAGTACAAAAATAAAAAATTAACAACAGGCATTAAATTCAGTGTGTACATTGCAATGCAACAGTTCCCAGGACCCAGCCGTTTTATGGCATCGTATTTGTGAAAAATAGTATTACTCAATATGGATACTAACACTCAAATACATAAAATATTTTCTAGTGGAATTAAACACAGGTACCTCCTATTGACAATGTGTAACAATTATGAAACATAAACTGCTACTTTGTGACAGGTGGAATATGCAGTATTTGATAGCTAATTTAATCTGATTTAATCCGTGTTCATAAAAAGTGGTGTACACACACACAAATATATATATATATATATATATATATATATATATATATATATATATATATATATATATATATATATATATACACATACAACAGACCAGAACAAGAGGTGGAACAGGAGAAGTCTGACATACCTGTGCCACTGTGATGGTGCTTCCCACCCCCTGAAGGCAAAAAAAAATGGCTTTTACAGTATCAGACTCCTCAGTGGCCCTCCACAACCCCCTCCCCACAGAAAAAATAGACATTTACACATGACAAAAACAATTTCTGTAGAACATGCTGGTACCTCCTGGCTAATATTAGAAATAATATAAGACCACAAATGTGGCTTCATGTGCTAAAACAATTTTTCTCTGTGGGGAAATGGATGAGGGGACACAACTGCCTTCAGGATTTTGGAGTGGGAGAGTCACTTTGGTTGTGATATTTCATCGAGTCACCTGTTGCTTTGTAACTTTTACAAACAGCCACACACATGCAGTAATGCACTCATGTGAAAGGCACAGCAGCTCATATGGGATGTTACAAACAGTGGTGCATGGGATCCTATGGCTACAGGCTGGTCATCCCTCAAATCTCAGTGCAGCTCAATGATGAGAGTACAGTTTTGGGGTCCAGTCTTAAATTCAGACTCTCAAACATACCAGCTTTCAAACGGTCTCCATTCTTATTCAGGCTTTTACATAATCTTTCTTACTGAGTTACTAATTTATATAATTGTTTTTTTTTTACAATATTTACTTATAAGCAGCATACTGTTTTGGCATTTGGGGATTTACTTAGTCATTATGTCTGTGAACCTTGGTGCATCTTTGGTGTCTGTATGTTTAGGCCAGTGGGAAACTGATTGGAATGGCAAGGTCTCACCTGTGATACTGTAATGCTGCACTTTTTAGCCAGTTCTTCTTTGGCTTCTTCACTGGGGTAGGGATTGCTAAGGTGGGAGTAGAAGTACTCATTCAATATCTCTGTGGCCTGCTTGCTGAAATTACGTCTTTTTCGTCTGAGATGGGATGAATGAAGATGAGAAGAAAAAAGGTTAAACAAATAAATTATTAGTTTATGATAGTGCTAAACATTGTTGTCTCTTCTGAATGGTGCCTTTTCTGTCATCTGTGTCTCTTATCCTTGCCTAAGGCTTGCTGCTGATAAAACACCTTTTATAAGACCTTTTAAATAGGCATCAGCTATGGCCAGGAGATATTTGAGCATTATTTCCATACTTAACTGCAGTTTCTACTGTTTAACTCTCGATGTCTTACTACTGACATTTCTACAACTTGCACCAATAAACTTCCCCTAGGGGTCTGGACAGCTGAGTCACAGCTATATTCAAATGACTGTTGAAGCCCTACAGTACCTATATATATCTTATCTTTGGCCATATCATGTACTTACCTTTGGCCATATCATGTACTTACCTTTGGCCATATCATGTACTTGAAATATTATTCTGTCATTTGACAATGGACTGTCAAAAGATCAGTTTCTATTTTCTCACCATACATGGCCTGACACAGCACAACAGTAAGCATTATCACGGTTTCCACAATTTTGAGTGCTATTAAGTATGATGCCTCATAAGATGTCTCCAGAGCATTAGTGAGTTTGGTTAGTTGTGCAATTATGCATATTTGTCTGTAATTCTTATATTTTTCAGCAAAGAAACATCAATAAGAAACATCGAACATCCACGCAAGTGGGATGCTTTGTTTCCAGATGTCTTTGCATTTTTGCACTTCAAACTTTCATGGGCAAACACTTCTGAACAGATTACATATTGATCAGGTACAGTGTCGACAATAAAGCAAGTGAATCCATACTTCTACTTTGATCAGATGGGGTCTTGCTTTTCTTCTTAGTATATGCTTCAGAGAACTTAGGCAGACAATTCATTAGGTCCTCAGCATTATTAGATTTGAGAATTACAAATTTATTCATGACTGTGAATATGGTTTTCACATGCAATTGTGTGTTTTAGTTATACCAAGCTAGTTGCCACACAGAGATGTCATAGGGTGAATGTACCTATTAAGCTCACAAACCCATTAAGTACATTACCATATTCGAGCCCAGATGTGTATTATCCTACTTGATGTTTGGATGTGGGAAATACAGAACAGAGATAGACTTGCTAGCTGTATATGTTTAACACAGGTTTTGGGTTTTGTCTTGTATTCTGTTTTTCATGTCTTTTATTTTGTAACCAGTTTCTTATCTTTTGTGTCTTGCTTCCCTTGCCCTCATGTTATCCTGCCTTGTGTATGTGCCATGTTGTGATTGGTTGTTGTAGTCATGTTTCCTTCAGTTCCACTTGGGTATTTGACCCTGAGTGTTTGCCATGTTGTTTGTTGGTTGTCTGTAATGGCTGTTTTGTGTACTCATGATTCTCATCCTGTTTTGCCATCGCCCTTGCCTAGATTACATTGTGCTTTTGTTTCATTAAAATCCTTTACCTGAATTTGGACCCTCTGCCTCATGTTTAAACACATGTGACAGAAAAACCGACAGTGCTATGGATCCAGTGGTGAGGATTTTACACCTTCATCAAGGGAATCGGCCTATAGCAGACTTTGTGGAGGAATTCTTTGAACTTTTCTATCAGGTAGAATTTAATGACTCAACTCTTCCTTATTTTTCGATTTGTTTTATCGATAAAAATTTCATGTTTAATTCCATCATGTACCCTGAACTGGATTATGGATCAATACATAGACTTTGCTTTGATTTTGAGTGGATCTAATGTACGTGGCGCTAATCTAAAGTCTGCTCATGACATGCCTGCCAAACAAAAGTCTGTTCACGTTATGTCTATCAGGTAAGTGTCTGGTCACAACATTGACACCACTCCTGAGCCTTCCCACAAAATGGCTACCGTCCCAGAGCCCTCAGCCAAGGTGGCTGCCTCAGCAGAGCCTTCAGCAGTAATGGAAATTGTTCCAGAATCTCTAGCATTTAAGGAGGTTATACCAGAGTCTTCAGCCACCGTGAATGCTATATGACGCACCAGACAGTGCCTCCACTTTTTTTTTTTTTAAACCTTCTACCTGCATTTGGATTATCTGCCTCATCTTTCAACGCATGTGACAATAATATTGCATGCTATACTAATGTCATCTCACAGGTCTCACTGGTTTGTGTTTTAAATTCTACAATGTTATAAATGTTAAATTTATTGATGGTCAGTAGTTTTAGTCATTTTTTTTTAAAGATCTCATTATATTGTAAGATGAGCTTAAATGGTACAGTACTATGAAAATCACATAGCATCAACAAAAAAATATCATTTTAAAGATATTCACCATATTATTTGTTCATATTACAGTGTGTATAAACTTAGCAAATAACCTAGATTATTTATGTTGGATTTTTTTTTCCTTGGAAATTTCAAACACAAAAAGGCATACAAACAAATGTATACTATGCATATAGTATTTTCACCTTATCCCCAGCCTATTACATTGGAAGACCCAATAATATGTCCACCCCCCTGACAGAAAACACTCTGTGATGAAATTTCAGAAGATGAATGGAGAAATTGAAGATATTGAGAAGAAATTCATCCTGGAACTAGAAAGTGCAGGACCCTTCTACTTGAAAAACTACTAAGAGATTGAGAATCTCAACAAAGAAATATAAATAAATTTACATATTAGGTTACTTAACTAATAGGCCTCCATAATTAGGCTACTTTCTATAATTCTTGGGCAAAACAGATAAATTAAATGTTTTATTAGTTCAATAGGGTTAGTTAATTATTAATTTGTAATGCGATATGTTTGAATTACACTTCACTATGACTAAATGCCTGATAAATTTTATCGGCTTGTGGTTTGAATGCAGAGATTTAGTTTCTGATACTGACTCTTTGCACCTCCAAATAAAACTAAAAACCTCAAAAGGTTTAAAATAAGCAAGATTTCTTTAGTAAAATGTATTGTGAACTTAATCGGAACACATTCATTTGAGATAAAGTTACATATTATTATATAAAGTTATTTTTAAAACAATTAAATCAGTTTTGTCTTTTAAATAAGAAAATATGTATTTGTGCTGTTTATTCATAATATTAAAATATTTACTGTAATCAGAATATACTGACACTTACACTTACACGCAACCCCTTGAAATCACTCTTTGACCCCCGCCATGGACCCCTAGTATAAGCTAAAGTTTTGAACTAAAGTGCCTGCTGATGCCTTCCTATCCAGCAAACACAAATGACTTATGGCTCACTGCAGATATCTAAAGGTACTCAGGCCATCTGCAGCACTGCCATGTATTTTATATCATTTCAGTAGCAACTAGACGTGTGTGTGTGTTGAGGATGGTGGGGGTGGGGGACTGGATTGAAGGCTTTCAAGACAAAATTCAGATTCACACTCACAGTGCTTCATTCAAACACAGACCTGGCATCAAGAAAGCGAGACCTCAGGATCATGACGGCTTCACAGGTGCTTTGTTTAAGCTGCATCTGAATGGAACTGAACTTGCGATGGATGATGCTGACCATACGTTCAATCTCTTTGGGTGAGATGGGCCGTGTACGTGACTGCTCCCGTAACAGGTTCATCACATGGGTCGTGAATTCATTACATGCCTGGGGTAGAGATCAGAGAATAATGATTGCAATATTTATGTCTTTTATGAGTAGTTGTATAGCTAGAAATGAGCCATTTGACCTTGGACAAAGCTTTTTACTTTGTTTCAAGTATTACCATACTTTCCATGGTAATACACTATATGGCCAAAAGTATGTGGATACTTGAGTGTTGTAACGCTCATTATGGATTGGATTTGTGCCCATTCAGCAAAGATCTTTAGTAGATCTTCATCGATCTCACTTTGTGTTCAGGGACATTGTCATGCTGGAACACATTGGGATAGGCACCTTAAATATGAGGAAAGGATATCTGCTGGACAAATCCTAAAAAAATACTAAAATTGTAGACAATTATGTGCTTCCAACTTTCAGGACGAAAGTTGTTTTGGGTATGAGGCAACAACCTTTGCACACCTGGATTGGGGGATTTTCTGCCATTCTTCTTTGCAAATCCTCTCAAGCTCAGTCAGGTTAGATGGAGACCCTTGGTGCACTGCCATTTTCAGGTCTCTCTAGTGATGTACAATAGGGATTGGTCAACAGTCAGGGCTCTGGCTGGACACTCTAGGACATTCACAAAATTAGCCCTAAGCCACTACCGTGTTATTTTGGCTGTGTGCTTAGGATCATTGCCGTGTTGGATGGTAATCCTTATATGTATCCCTATATATATACAGTGCCTTGCAAAAGTATTCATACCCACTGAACTTTTCCACATTTTGACATGTTACAACCACAAAGAAAAATTTATTTATTGAGATTTTATGAAATAGACCGAAAGAAAGTGGCACACAATTGTGAAGTGGAATGAAAATTATAAATGGTGTCCAAATTTCTTTTACAAATAAAAATCTGAAAAGTGTGGTGTACATTTGTATTCAGCCCCCTTTACTCTGTTACCCCTAACTAAAATCCAGTGACACCAACTGCCTTCAGAAGTCACCTAATTTGTAAATAGAGTGCATCTGTGTGTAATTTAATCTCAGTATAATTACAGCTGTTCTGTGAAGACCTCAGAAGTGTGTTAGAGAACATTAGTGAACAAACAGCATAATGAAGACTAAATAACACACCAGACAGGTCAGGAATAAAGTTGTGGAGAAGTTTAAAGCCTTGAACATCTCACGGAGAACTGTACAATCCATCATCCGGAAATGGAAAGAGTATGGCACAACTGCAAGCCCACCAAGACATGGCCGTACACCTAAACTGACAGGCCGTGCAAGGAGAGCATTAATCAGAGAAGCAGCCAAGAGGCCCATGGTAACTCTAAAGGAGCTGCAGAGATCCACAGATCAGGTGGGAGAATCTGTCCACGGGACAACTGTCAGTCATGCACTCCACAAATCTGGTCTTTATGGAAGAGTGTCAAGAAGAAAGCCATTGTTGAAAGAAAGCCATAAGAAATCCAATTTGCAGTTTGCGACAAGCCATGTGGGGGACACAGCAAGCATGTGGAAGAAGGTGCTCTGTTCAGATGAGACCAAAATTGAACTTTTTGGACAAAATTCTAAACGTTATGTGTGGCGGAAACCTAACACTGCACATCACCCTGAACACACCTGTGAAACATGGTGGTAGCAGCATCATGTTGTGGGGATGCTTTTCTTCAGCAGGGACAGGGAAGCTGGTCAGAGTTGATGGGAAGATGGTTGGAGCCAAATACAGGGTAATCATAGATGAAAACCTGTTAAAGTCTGCAAAAGAATTGAGACTGGGGTGGAGATTCACCTTCCAGCAAGACAATGACCCTAAACATGCAGCCAGAGCTACAATGGAGTGGTTTATATCAAAGCATATTCATGTGTTAGAATGGCCCATTCAAAGTCCAGACCTAAATCCAATTGAAAATCACTGTTCACAGACGCTCGCCATACAATCTGACTGAGTTGAGCTATTTTGCAAAAAAGAATGGGCAAAAATTTCACTCTCTATAAGTGCAAAGCTGATAGAGACATAACCCAAAAGACCTGCAGCTGTAATTGCAGCGAAAGGTGGTTCTACAAAGTATTGACCCCGTGGGGCTGAATACAAATGCATGCCACACTTTTCAGATATTTATTTGTAAAAATAATTTATAAACAAATTATGCTGTAGATTATTATGCCACTGATGAATGGTTAATGTTTAACAATACACTTTACACTGTTTGATCTTGGAAAAAGAGAGTTTATGCTCTTTGTGACAGCTTTGAGCACCTGAGCAGACTAGTAAATTAAATACGCTAATGCTGAATTGGCACTTAGAACTTCTTTCATTTCAGAGACCATTAGAAAGGAACTAGGGACAATGCAATTTGCTTGAGATGATTGTGGGCTGACAAAAATGCCAGAGCACTGACCTTGCATGACTACTGTTAAAACAACTTTTCTTTGTACAATACTTCTACTCTTTGGCAAACCATGTCCTCATGGGCCTCACTTTGTGCACAAAGGCATTAACTGAACTTATTAACTTTCCCCTAAGGAAAACTGTAATGCTACAGAATACAAAGACATCCTATTTAACTGTGTGTTTCTTCTGGGCATGTAGTGTATATTCTGTAGGTAGTGAACATTTGTCATTCATTAGTTAAACTAACTTTGCGGTTAGCAATCTAGCTTCATGAAATAACAAGGTAAATTCACAATATATAGAAAGGTTCTGTCCATTTAACACTCCTTTGTTATTAAACTGAATGCACTTAGTTCTAGTCCTACATTGAGAATACCAAAATATAATGTTAAACTCTGAACATACTCTTACTTTTCTGATAAGTACAGTAGAAACATTTGGTAAAGAAAGTATACTGTATAATGTAGAAGTATCTCACAGCATCTGCATTCTGTGCATCTGTGACCCAGTGAGTCAAAGAGTCAGCTCAATAATAATGAAACAATGTCTAGACAGCTAGAGCTTAGTCCAAATAATTACAAATCAAAGCTACTTAAAAACAATGAAATTAAACTGTGATAAATGTCAGAATAAAACACAAGATGTTTGCTCAGATTTTGTTCATTGACACCTGTGTTAAGCAGCAGAAGAGGGCATCCTGGCTTTGTGCTTACATTTTTCATATACCATGGGCCAAGAGTATGACCAATGTGATTATAACAGCCATTTATCTGAGACCAGATATACTTTCAGAATCCCCTCTGAAAGTACAGGAATGGAAAGGCTAATTAGTTTGTTTTTGGCTATAAACCTAAAGCTTTAAGGTTTGAGATCAGAAGATGAATATGAAATGAATAATAGATTTAATTCCCTAATATTTACTAATTTAATAACATTATCTGAATGTTCTAAACAACTGAGAATGTGGCACCAATTTCTTAGGTTCTTAGGTATTAGAGCAAATTGATTTAACCCTTGTATGTTGTTCGGGTCTGTGGGACCCATATTCATAAACATATTTGTTGATCTTTTCCCACTCATAACTTGATTCGATTCGATTTTCTATTGTTATTACATTTTATTAAAAAACAACAAAAATGTTAAAAAATGTGATGTAATAAAGGTAAAGGGTAAATATTAACTATATATGCTGTTTATACTGCTTGTAATTGGGATTAAGCAAACATCTGTAAAGTATTTAAATAATTAAATAATAAATAATAAATTAATAAAATTTAAAATAATAATACAATTTTTGATTGTGTTGAATTAAAAGCCCAAAAATGCAGCGGATCCACCAGACCCACGAACACTGGCTGAATAGCAAAAATACGAACAACATACAAGGGTTAAAGTAAATTAAATCAAGCAGCACTTATATATTACTTTGTCATCTACTGGTTGTAATTGTAGCATTAAGCCTGCAACCCAATAACATAAGCAAACTGTTGCATTCTTCTTTTGTGATGCTTTTTAACAATGCTTCCTCATCAACAAAAAGCCTTTTCCAAAAGAATTAGTGTAAGCCCAAGCCATGCCACTACCTCCAATATGCTTGAATGATGAGCTTGTATGTTTTGGAGCAGATCTTTTCTGTTTCATCTCTGAAGGCAATATTTCAGTCTGGTTTTCTTTTCTTGCTGCCGATGTGTGGTTTGCATCTTGTGATATGGCTATATCTATATTTCTGTTCTTGTTTGGTGTAGTGGATTATAAGACTACTTGGCTACTAGATTGGAAGGCTCATAGTTGTGGCTGAGTTACTTCAACACAGAATGGTGCAAGAACTCCGTGCTTGTTTTTAATTACTGCAGTTTGCATATTAACCAAACTGCTCCACGAACAATGCCATTTCCACGACCCTCCATCTGGCCCTCAGCCCACCTGGACAATAATTATCCAATTATCCCTCAGCACCTGTCTGAGAAGCTGAGCCTGCTGGCCTAAACACCTCCCATTGCAACTGGATCCTGGACTTCCTGACTTGGAGACCTCAGTCAGTTCGGATCAGGAACAGCACATTTAGCACCACCACACTGAGAACTGGGGCCCCTTAGAAAGGTGTGCTTTGTCCACTGCCGTTCACTGTGCTGAATGATGACAGTGTAGCAATGCACAGCCTGAACCATATCATCAAGTTCGATGACACGACCATGGTGGGTATCAACAGCAATAAAACCCTACACACCCCTCACACACATTCTTAAGCCTCCTGCCATCTGGAAAAAGGTACTGAAGCATTGGGGCCCTCAAAAACAGACAAAAGTTTCCTCCTGTAAGCCAATTGACTTCTTAAGAACCTGAACTAAACTAAACCAAACACACTCACACTCATTGTGTGAACTGCACAGAACTTTGTTTCAGAGCTGTTTTACACAACAAATTTCATTACCTTATCGAAATGCTATTACATAAGTGTATATATGTTTACTTGAACCCTCTTGTTAGAATCTACTGTATAATATACATTAAGCACTATTTTGTATTTTGTGTATTTGTCCTGTAGTGTTTTGTATTGTCTGCTTGCTCTGTCTTATGACTCACACTGTTTGCTCAGATGCACTTTATGTAATTTACTTTAAGTCCTAAGCTCTGTGTTGTTTTATGTAGCTTCGTGTTTTATGTAGTACTGTGACAATGACAATAAAAGCTCTCCAGAATTGACTTGAAAAGCATTATATATATATATATTATGCATGTAGGCTCCTATTTACTTTACCCTCTTCTCTCAGCTTCAAAATAGTCTTCATAATGGTTTGTCTAACAAGGCACACCTGAGCATGAGCCAATATTTTTGTCACTGGAAAAATGGAAAAAATGTGGAAAAAACAGTTTTTAACACATCTATATGTATATATTAGGTATGAAAGTTCATTGGTTTATTTTCTCATATAAATCTTTTTCAATCTTTCTCAAACCCGAATTCAGTGTATAGCAAAAACAAAAGAATTGCCATTGCTATTCCATTAATTTTTGAAGGGACTCCACATGTTAAAAGCCAAATAGTTGCCTTCATTTTATACATGTTAATTCAGACAGTCAACAATAGCCAATAAGTACCAGGCAATATCTCAGACACAGATGTAATGCTTTGTCCAAGAATCAATCCAGTGTTCTGATCCTGACCTGTTCATATTTTTCCAGTTCTGTATGGTAGATTTGTCTGATCTGTGAGAGTTTGGCCCTGTAGTCTGAGTGTTCAATAGAGTTGTCAGTAGGGCTTCCTGATGCTGTTGCCACTGCTGACACACTGGCTGATCCACTGCCTTTCTCTGGGCCAGCCACCCCCTCTGCCAGCAGCATATTGTCCAGACGCATAAGCTGAGGATCTGGAGGGTCCTCTTCCTGTGCCCCTCGAATACTCAGACCTGGAAAGACACAAATATCCTAATGAATCATCCGGTGCATCTACTAGATCGAGAGAATTGCGGCTGACCTGGTTGGGATCTGGTTTTCTCATGCACTGGTTTTCTCATGCACCTTTTAAGTGTAATTCTTAGAAATTAAACTTTCTTTTATCTAGTTTTTAAGGAAATAGTTGCCAGATGTATGGAACCTATGCATCCATGCACTTTCAATAATTATTTAGATCATCCTCTTATTGATCAGTCATGAGCAGAGTAAAGTGATTAAAGACAGAGGAAGTACTGGAGCACTTGGATTGAAAACTACACCAGGTTACGTATGTAACCTGGTTCCCTGATAAGGGAAGGGGATGCTGCTGCATGGCTAACTTTATGAGAATGCTTCATTATGGAAGTTGTGTCAGAAGCTCTTTGTTCACACACCAATTTAATGGCTCAAAAATGACACCTGATGAAGGGAATACGCACCAACAAGTTCATATAAGGGCATCCACGTCACAATACTCCAGTTTCTACTTGTCTGAGGAAACACAACTAGATGCCTGGGGTGTGGCAACCAATGCACAACCTTGTTACTTTCTCAGGGAATGGGATTACATATGTAACCTAGTGTAACCTAGTATGTAGCCCTTTTGAGAGAACTTGACCCACACCACACCACACCAGTCAATGACTGTCTCAGAGGCCATGAAAGAGCATGAGTAAACCAGAAACAGAACAGCAATTATCCCTAAAGTATCTGTGACCCAGGAGTGGGGTCTAGGTCCAGGTTATAGAACCTGATATAGGTGTCCGAAGAGGACCAGCCTGCCACAGCACAAATGTCTTCAAGGGGGACACCCCTGGAGAGGGCACTGGACGAGCCGATACCCCTAGTGGAGGGAGCTTTGACACCCTGAGCCAAAGCAATACCATACACTTCATAAGCAAGGGTAATGGCCTCTCCTACCCAGTGCAACAGGGGCTACTTGGAGAGCAGACGTCCCTTGTTCTGGCTCCCAAACAGACAAAACACAGAGGGGGTCATACGCCACGAGCTCAAGCAGACACAAGTTCTCAGAGCCCTTACCAGGCAAAGCAAGTGCAGCCTCTCCTGTTCTGCTGACTCATTGGGATTAGGACAGAAAGCCTGCAAGATGACCAGACAACCTGCCATCCTGGGAACCTTGGCAATGGACTTTTAAATATCTTCCTTTTTCCCTAGTCTAGACAGACTGAACAAACAATTGACACAAACATACACAGAGAGATTCCTGAAGACAAAAAAGCTGGAATAATTTGATGTAGATGGCATATATCCCCTTTGTCACATGGCCTTTCTGGGCAATTAAATTGATGTGTGCACACAGAGATTCAGACACAACTTCCTCAATTACGCATTCCCATAGTGTCAGCCATGATGCAGGATTGAGTTCCCTCAAAAGAGAACCCTGTTTAATGGAACTAAATGGATGCCCAAGACCTTATTATACCCTAATAAAAGCAAAGAATGGCTCACATAAGGGTGATCCCTTCTTACAATAGAGGCAGTGTGTTAAGCATTTTAGTGAATGCCCTTTAAACAGCAAATGTTATGACAGTGGCTCAAAATGATGATAGTGGATGATATAATTGTAAAAAATAATATAAAACAAAGTCAAACACAGAGAGAGGCTTGCAGTGCTGAGGGTATGCTGAATGAGCCTCTAGGTATGAATTTGCTTTCCCTCTATTTCACTGTGTTGCCTTTTCCTATTTATATAGCACAAAGCAGATACCATGTTTTTACTTACCATCCAGCATGACAGTGGCACACAACAAATGACACACTAAACAGCAAAATGGCTAATTTTGTGTGTCTATATGTGGGGTCAAAGCACAGCTGCTGCTCAACTACCTTAAGTATGTGTGTGTTATATGATGTAGCTCTGCACGGAGTCGGCTGCTCCATACACATGTAAATCTGTGGTCAATATGAAAAGCAATGATTGCTCGTTATGTTTCAATGATAATTTTTATGATCCTCGAAATAGTAAAGAGCCGTCAAGATTGATGTCTTCCTCATCAGTGTCTGGCACCAGTCCTTTCTCTATTTTCTCTCAATCTATGTAATGAATACAATCCACGCATGAAAATAATGAACCAGGGAAAGGGTAAGAAATCTTTATTGTAGTGTAGTTTAATCAAGACTGTAACATATATTTGATTATGACAATGATCTAAGGAGACTGAAAAGGAAATATTGCTTGGTTTCTGCCTGATGCCTTATGCATTTGTTTTCATGGCTCATCACCTTTCTGTGATATTCTTTCTTTTCTCCTGTAACTATCTTTCAGTGACTCCTAATAGGTCCTCACTAAACAATGGAGCATGCAAACCTGCTTTAGTAAAGCAGTAGCTTGCATGACCTACATTCACAGCAAAACTGTGGTGAAAAATTCAGACAATAAAATATATGCATCTGGCATATGCTGTGTCTCTGTGTGTGTGTGTGTGTGTGTGCATGCATTTATGGAGAGAGAGAGAGAGAGAGAGAGAGAGAGAGAGAGAGAGAGAGAGAGAGAGAGAGAGAGAGAGATGCAATCTGTTCTTTATACTCCCTGTTAAAATAAAAGCATACTTGTAGGGGACACCACCTTTAGTGGGTGTAAAATGTCCATAAACACCCCTGTTCAATTTTATTTGGTGAAATCTACTTTCACCTTAAATGTGATAGAACAACCAAGAAAATTAAATAAGAAAGATTAAAGAAAATATTTTTTTTTTACAACTTTATTAGAGGAGAAAATCCTAATTAGCCAATTTTATTACACTTATGCTCCAGATCTAACAAACTGCAAAAAGATCCCCTGTGCACTGAGATTTAGATTTGGCCCTGACAGTCCTTGATCTTCTTCTTCTGAAACCTTTGATGACTTGAAATTTTGATTGGTTGGTTAAAAATGTTTTTTATGAGTATATATAACCACCTAATACTTTAAAGAAACCACAAGCATCCTCTGTCAGTGTCAGGATACCACATACAGCTAACTCCATAAATATACAAACCAAAGTATAAGCCAGAGATTGTACCCATCAGTAAGTGTTTGTATGTCCTAGGTATGAGGCCATGTAGCTTAATGGACTGTGAGGCCAAGGATGAATGAGGTCATTTGTGGAACACACCATTTGGCCATTCTGAACATTGCGGTGTCAGCATATTATGACAAGGGTGCAGCTGAAACTATGAGACCCTGCTCCACTGCATTATCTGCACATGCACCCACACACACATAGACACACACAGGTCCCTTCTATGTACTCCACACACAGTTTGTTGGAAGAGAAAAGAAAAATGTCTGAAGTCTACCAGCACTCACTGCAGCAAGATAATAAATGTATTAGCAACTGGAAGTTGAAATAATGAAAGAAGCCATTGCCATGAGGTAATACTGTTTTATGAAGGAAATTACATGGTCTAAATCGTTTAGGCAGGTGGTACTTGTCAAAGTAACATCCAGTTGAATGCCGGGATCTCGCTCTAATTGGCAGCAGAACATTACTCCACTGGTGTGCAGAACAGCTCCACTGGTGTGCCTTCTTCCCATAGTCAATCTCACTCTCACTCATTTTCTACCGCTTATCCGAACTACCTCGGGTCACAGGGAGCCTGTGCCTATCTCAGGCGTCAGCAGGCATTAAGGCAGCATACACCCTGGACGGAGTGCCAACCCATCGCAGGGCACACACACACACACACACACACACACATACACATACACATTCACTCACGCAATCACACACTACGGACAATTTTCCAGAGATGCCAATCAAAGTACCATGCATGTCTTTGGACCGGGGGAGGAAACCGGAGTACCCGGAGGAAACCCCCGAGGCACGAGGAGAACATGCAAACTCAGCACACACAAGGCAGAGGTGGAAATCGAACCCCCCTAATCACTAAGCCATAGTGCCCCACCCCAGTAAGGTATATGATTAACCAATTATAAATGACAGTCATTAAATCACATTAACTAAAAACATTAACCTTCATTATTGTAACACTCTTCAATCATTCAGTAAACAACCTGCCTCCTGGCTTTCGCTTCCACCAAAAGTGTCAGTGATTTGCATGCGCTCTCGGTTCAGTCCTCGTGCACCAAATTCTCACTCAGTGGAGATAAGGTTTTACTTAGGCCTAACCCGGCCTTCATGCCTAAGTGCTTTCCAGCTTTCACTGATGGTGTGATTGAGCTCTCCGCTTTTCACCCTCCCCCTTTTCCTCTGTGGGGGACCAGAGGTTGAATGCTTTGTGCCCTGTGAGTGCTCTACGGGCGTACATGGACAGGACAAACTCTTTTCGAGGGAGCGACCAGCTCTTCATCTATTGGGCCCCGCCGAACACGTGGAAACCCATCTCTAATCAACGCCTCTCTCGCTGGCTTGTTGAAGCCATCGCCTAAGCATATGAGTCTAGGGGCGTGCAGCCTCTGGGTGGCCTCGGGGCTCACCCCACTAGAGGCTTGGCTGCTTCTTGGGCTCTGTTTGGGGAAGTTCCCTTGCAGGACATTTGTGCCGCTGTGAGCTGGTCCTCTCCGCACACCTTTGTTAGGCACTACAGGCTTGATGTTACCCGTACCATGGTGGCTCATGAGGTCTTGAGTGTGGGCTCTTCGTAGCCACGTGCTACTAGTCCAGCACTCCTTTCAACCCTGTCTGCCCGGCCTGGCTATGCATGTTTCAAGCATATGGCCTTGCCCCCTCCTGACACCCAGGTTGTTCCATTCACATGTTTATAAATATGTTCCATGCATGCTACCACATGTCGTGTTTCTCTTTGGCTGGGCTTTTTACCCCTCGCGGCATGTTATGTCTGCTGCTTTGTGACGTGCCGAGCACCACCTTTTTGGCCATCCTCTGGCTTACAGGGCCTCGCTGTGAGTGTATTGGGCAAGCGGGGAGTTGTCTATATCTCCCATGGGTGGATCTCAAACATGAGATGATGAAAGACAACGATAGGTTACTTTCGTAACCCCGGTTCTCTGAAACATCGAGCGGAGAGATCCACCAAGTTTGCCCCACTTGCTGCACGAGAAGCGAATATGCTCACTGAGGAAAGGTAGCACGTGCAGGTGCATTATGCACTCGGGTAAGGGGCGTTACCTTACCTGCCTTTGGCATGCGCTCCTGTCTGTCAAGCCAGACTTGGTGCAATTGGATGCTTCTGTAGAGGTCAGGAACGGATGCCCTTCCCAAAGGTGGATCTCTCCACTCGAAGTTTCAGCGAACCAGGGTTATGAAAGTAACCTATTGTTATTGTTCATACATAATTCTGGGAGATGCTTCACATTCTCATTGTATGCTGGTGCAACAATGTTACTAAATTGTTGATCATAGATGATATCGCCACCTAAAAAGTTACATGTTCCTGTATCTCTCAAAAAACGTGTGTTCAAACAAAAGGTTTCATATTTGGAACTCATTTAGATATAAAAATCAAAAGGTGAAATTTTGATCCATTTTTTCTATGCACTGTAGACATATGGGTTTGTCTTTTGGGGCTAAACAACTCTTGCTATTTTTATTTACTATTATTTAATTATTTGTTTAGTCTTTGTGTCTAATTAAAGTATTACCCATTGATTCCAAATCCAAAATAGCCCTATTTTTATGCACAGTAAAGATGGAGAACTGCAGTAAAGAGTGCACTGTATATTTTAACATCTTTATATACCAAAATCAGTTCTATTTATTATCATTCATAAACCAATTTTAAATCATTGACTCACTATGTATTATAGTTTAAGCCTTAATTTGTGGTCAAGATGCTCACACACATGTCAGGTTCTGTAATATTTGTGCTGTATTTACATTAGAATTACTACTGTTGTTAATATTTTTATTACTGTTGTTGTACACTACAAATTCATATTTAGGTGTAACTTTCAACATGTACACAACACAGGCCATTCCTTAGCTGGAAGGTTAATCAAAGTTACAATGATCCCCTGCTATTTTTTGTACATATTCCTCCTGAAAAGGAAATCGGTCTATTATTTTAATGGTAGGTTTATAACAGTGGGACAGAATAACAAAAACAAACGCATTTTAAAAAAGTAAGAAATTGATTTGCATTTTGATTTCTGGCTCCCAGGTTTCTTTTATAAAGGTAACAAGCTGAGATTCAAGATTGGTGAGAAGGTGATAAGTCAGTGTGATTATTCACAAATGGAAGAAACACAAAATAACTGTCAATCTGGGGCTTCATGCAAAAACTCACCTCATGGGGTTTTAACGATCATGAGAATCAGCCCAGAACTACCTGGGAGGATCTTGTCAATGATCAAGAAAGCATATGTACAGGCCCATCTGAATCTGTTTGCCAATGAATATCTGAATGATTCTGAGGAGAACTGGGTGAAAGTGTTGTGGTCAGATGATAGAAAAATCAAGCTGTTTGGCATCAACTCAACTCGTCATGTTTAGAGGAGGAGGAATGCTTCAAACATTGAGGTGGAAACATTATGCTTTGGCAGTGTTTTTCTGATAAGGGGACAGGACAACTTCACCACATCAATGAGAAGATGGACAGGGGCATGTTCCATCAAATCTTGGGTGAGAACATCCTTCCTTTAGCCAGGGCATTGAAAATGTGTTGTGTTTGGGTATTCCAGCATGACTATGACCCAAAACACAGTGGCCTAGCCAGTCTCCAGACCTTAATCCAATAGAAAATCTGTAGAGGGAGCTGAAGGTTCTTGAGCTGCCAAACATACAAACCTTAATGACTTAGAGAGGATCTGAAAAGAGGAGTGGGACAAAATCACTCCTGAGATGTGTACAAACCTGAGAACCAACTACAAGAAAAGTTTGACTGCCAACAAGGGTTTTGCCACCAAGTAAGGGAAGGGAAGGGGAGGTAATTACAGTAATTACCAGTTGCAACTTTGCTGTGAAAAGAGGGTTCACAATAAAGCTAGAGACATGGTTACACCTTAGATGTTTTGTCTCAACTGATGTTTGGATTGTGTAGACATGATTTACATTGATATGCACTGTCTTATCACAAAAATACAATAGATCAACTCTAATGAACTTTTAGGTTAATGAGTGTGCAAATGCTCATCACAGTAATTGTAAAAGTAAAAGTAAATGTACAATAGTCAGTACAATGGTTCACTTAAAAATTGGGCAATTCATTTTTGGACTAAACATATCTTTTGGTATTATGGCCAAAAGTTCGAAAGTTCTTAGTCTCAGCAGACCATAACACTATTTCACATGGTTTGGGGAGATAGGAGTTTTTTTTTTTTTTCTACAAACTTTTTTAAGTTAAAAAAGGCTTCTGTCTTGCCACTATGTTTGTACCACAGACAGTTGGTTGATAATGAACAGGGTTAGGATAGGTTGGCATATTATTAAAGATTGTGCAACCCGGTTATTGTACATTTTTTTTATTTAATCTTTTTTCCATTTTAATGTTAAATATTAAATGTCTATGTTTAATATTAAATATCAAAGGTCTAAAAAAGGTGGTCCTGACAAGAATGATCTTTGTTTAATTTTTTTACACCACAAAAACCATAACAAGTCAAGTCAAGAAGCATTTATTGTCATTTCAAACATATATAGCTGTTGCAGTACACAGTGAAATGAGTCCATGGTGCTACATAAAATAAAAAGGACTTAAATAAGTATTCCTAGCCACATAAAGTTTATCTGTGCAACCTGGTGCAAACAGTGCAAGACAAAAGACAAAAAGACAGTGCAGGACAAAAGACAGTGAAACAAAAAATACAAGACAATACACAAAAGACAATAAACAAAAGCAGCACCAACCAGTCTGAACACTGTATGTTCAATCAATGTTGCGTGTGCAGAAATATTGGAATGAACACATTAAATTAATAACAGCCGTTACATGAGGTATTTTAATGTACAGTGCAAAACAACAATTGACTGAAATGTGAAGGACAGCATGTGCAAAGAGCAAAAAACTGTATGCCATATTACTTTAGATTAATGCATCTGAAAGTCCCAAGCCAGAGAAAATGGGTCTAAAAACACCATGATTTTGGCCAGTACTGAGGCAACTGTATGAAAGGAATACATATATAAGCTGGTTCTTTTCAAAAACACAAAAATGGCAACCACATTACTGACTGCTTAACCTAATTCCACCGGACATTCACTCAACAGCTACATATGTCAGCTCTACTATATTCAATTAAACCATTAAATCTATAAAGATATACAACAGCTAGGGAAAAACATACTGTTAGACATTGTTTGCAAATAAAGATACTGCTTAATTTGCTCGGAAGCTCTCACCAACAGAGTATAATGACTGGTCTACATGGTATGACGAGAACAATGGGAGCAAAACAGCAACTGTGAAGCTCTACCTCACTGCGAGATTAACTCAGAACCTCCACAGCTGTGAACCATCTATCTCCACAATAGCTCCAACAGCAGGAACTGTGAGACAATCCTTCAAAAAGGTCAGATCTGGAACATTTCATATACATTTCCAAGAATGTTAGCAAACAAAGGAGATGATTGCAGTCTACTGAATGAGTAGGGCAAGTATGTCCCTATTCACCTCAAGGAAAAAACAGTGGAAAAGCTGTTTTAAATTCCAATCTCAATATATGTGTCCAAACTCTTACAGTGGTGAGAATATCCAAGCAGTGTTTATACTTCCTACAAAAGCTTAGGGGTTTTGGAATGTACCCAAACATTCTCACCTTTATTATTACATTAGATTAGATTACATTCATATTTTCATTGAGCTGAGTACAAGTTAGCAATTAATAAGTATCAGAAGCAATTATCTTCCCAGACTTTTTTCACAGCATAGTGCAGTGTCATCTTATAGCACATGTACAGTATGTTCACTACTTTGCACACTGTAAACTTATGCACACCTATACTATTGTTAATTTATGTATTTTTGTGTACATTATATCGATTTACATTTTGTATTTTACATCATGTATATTTTATTTAAAGTGTTTTTTTTTATATTTAGTTAAAATAAACTGAAGTTAAGCCTTCCACAAAATTTTAGGCCTATTCCTCCAGAAAAAAGTAATAACAGAGTCAGATTTGTAGGCTTCCTTGCACAAGCTATTTCAGTTTTGCTCACAAATTAAAATGCATTCATGCCTTTGTAATGGCTACTCAGATACTTTTACTTTGTTGTCCTTAAGCCATGTTGCCACAACTTTGGTGGTATGCTTGGGATCATTGCCTATTTTAAATACCCATTTGTGACCAATCATTGACCAGTCACCAATGTCTTGAAATGTTGTTTCAATATGTCCACTTTTCTCATGATGACATCTATTAGTGAAAATGCACCAGCGGCTCCTGCAGCAAAGCACTCAAAAAACATGATCCTGCCACACCAATGCTGCATGGGCTGGTGTTCTTTCGGTTGTAAGCCTTAGTCCTTTTCTTCCAAACACACTGATAATCATTATGGCCAAACAGTTCCATTTTTGGTTCATCAGACCTCCAAAAAGTAAAATCTTTGTTCCAGTGTGCATTTGCAAACAGAAGTCCATGTTGGTGAGGGATACAAAGGTGATGGGCAGATTTGTTGTTAATGAAAGGAACCTAGAAGAATAGATGGTGGTGGACTTTGCTAAGTGGACAGAAATGGCTCTAGTTAACACTTATTTCCAGAGGAGAGAGGAACATAGAGTTACATATAAGAGTGGAGGCAGGAGAACAGTACACAGGTAGACTACATTCTATGTAGAGGAGGCAATCTGAGAGAGATTAGAGATAGTGGTAGGCATTGGATATTGATGAGTAAGATGTTTCTGGAGGTCAGGAAAAAGAGGAGAGGAAATATAGAAAAGAAGATTAAGTGGTGGAAGTTGAATAAGGAACACTGTTGTGAGAAGAAACTGAGACAGGCACTGGGTGGTCAGGAAGAGTTTCTAAATGACTAGGAAACTACAGCAAAAATGATCAGTAAGACAGGTACAGTAGGAGAGTGCTAGGTGTGTCCTATGGAAGGAGAAAATAAAATAAAAGAAGTGGGATGTTGAAAGGACTGAAGAAAATGGACAGGATTACAAGGAATCAAGGATGTGCAACAGATAAAGGTGATTAAAGATAGAGATCAAAATGTGCTAACAGGTGTGTGCAGAGAAGATTTAAGGAATTTTGAGAATCTGATGAATGAGGAAGATGAGAGGGAAAGACTGGAAAAACAGGTGAATATTGAAGAGCAGGAAATAGCAAAGATTAGAAAGGCTGTTGGTCCAGATGACATACCTGTGGAGGCACACAATCAAGCTATAGGAAAGAATAGTGGAAGCAGAATGGAATAAGAAAGGAAGTGGTTATTTGTTAGCAACATTATGGCTTTATGCCCAGAAAAAGCACTAATGATGCAATTTTGCTCTGAGATGGTCAGAACAGAGATGGTCAGAAAAAGCTGCACTGCGTCTTTGTGGATTTAGAGAAAGCCTATGGCAGTGTACCAAGAGAGGAGCGGATGACATTGTGATCTGTAGTGAGAGGGAAGGAAAAGTATAAAAGTCAGGGTACAGGGGGCTGAAGTCAAGAAGGTGCAGGAGTATTTGGGGTCAACTGTCCAGTGCAATAGCGAGTGTGGGAAAGAGGTGAAGAGATGAGTGCAAGCAGGTTGGAGTGGGTGGAAAAAAGTAGTAGTAGTAGCCTTTATTGTCATTGATCACAGGTACCGTGCAATTAGCCATCAACCTGTCCATACATACAAAACATACAATATGACAAGGGGGGGACAGGACAGGAAGACAGGGAATTGAAAAGAAATACAGCATAACATGAGGGAAGGGAGGAGAAGAAAACAACCCCCAGACTATGCTCCGGTGGGGAGTACAGTGTGGGAACAGGAAAAACACCTCAGCAACATAAGCACATAAACAGTACACCATAAACACACGACTTGCAAAAGAGGAGGGGAGTGGGGGGGGGGGGGGGTGGAGGTAATCCAGCACAGGCAAGCAGCCATCAGGTCCTGCAACCTTTATCCTCGGCGCTGGTCACAGACCCGCTTGTCAGACTGGCGGTAAAAAGCGGCGAAGGCGTGGGATGGGGGGTGGGGGTTGAGTACATATCTTTATATATGTGCGTGTGTGTGTGTATGTATGTATGTATAGGCCTGGAGAGTCGTTGCTCCCGGCATCAAATCTCGGTGCCTCAGTCCGCAAGATTGTCATAGCATGGAGACAGCCTTGATCAGGTCCCAGACAGAGTCAACAATTCGCAGGTGTCTATGGAAATGGGGGAAGGAACGCAAGAGCGTCTCGCTGCAGTGCTCTTCCAGGGGAATTGTTGTTCCAGCAGCGGACTTGGCCGAGGCCAGTGTTGGTTGAGGGGAGCCGAAAGCAGATAAGATTGGGTTTGTTTGGTCTTGGGGCGAGTAGACACATTCCAATTTACATGACTACTCTCTTAGTCTATTCTGGTCTCCAAATCGATCCATTTTTCTTTTCAAAGTTCTCCATGATGTTAACAGTATCCAAAGCAGTGAGCCTCACCGTGATGTTATCCATATTGCGGTTTATAGTCCCAGCCTCAGTGCTGACCGCACTGCCCACTGCATCAATCATGACAGGCAGCCTTGGGAGGTTTTGGACAGCTGTCACTGTTTTCTGATTTCCTCGATAAACCAGGGCAACGCCTAATCCAATCAGCATAACTCCTGTTATCATGGTTCCAAATAGGTAGATGTCTTCAATTAAATGTCCTCCACGGAAAGAGCCACCAGACACACGACCCGCCACCTCTCCCACGCGTCAATCGTATAGTCAGCTGCGAACGTTCCGATAGGGCAGTCAGGTTCCCACGAACGCAAGCTTCTTGTCGAGAAGATGGTGTCAATTTCGTTGAGAGACCAGTTTATCAAATCCATGATGTTTTTTAGTTGATGTAGAGTGTAGCAGTGATGAAAACAGGTGAGGCAGAGATGGAGGTAGCAGGGAAGATGAATTTGAGGTTCTTTTTAGGAGTGATGAGGATGTACAGTACAGGATTGGGAAGGAACACATCAAAGCTCAGGTTGGCTGTTTTGGAGGCAAGGTCAGAGAGGCTAGATTGAGATGGTTTGAACATGTGCAGGGGAGAGAGTGTAGTTACTGTATATTTGTTGGGATGGAATATAAGGGTATTAATAAGGGTGGTGCTGTATACAAGGATGTATATTGGAAGAGTGTGTACTTGGTGTACTGTAGGTCAAAGCAGTCCATACAGTTGATATTGTGTGTGTGTGTGTGTGTGTGTGTTAATAAACTGAACTATTAAACCAAACTATGTTATGACTGCCTGTTCCATGAATATTTGGAAATTAAGACTAATTATCTATTATGACCAGAATAGTGGTGTACTCTCTGTATTTTAGCAGGTCTGGGATAAAGACAACTGAAATTTTAGACTAGAGCCATTGGGATGTGGGCAACAGTAGGAGTGTGCCTGCTGTCCGAATCTATTCTGTGTGATCAGACCAGATGGGCTAACATTTGCTCCCAGCCCATATCAGTGAACCTTGGGCATCCATGTGCTTCATTTGAACACTTTTGACAGGTGCTAACCACTGCATATCAGGAACACCCAACACAACCTGCCATTTTGGGGAAGTACTTAGTACTACACTAATACTGTGTAGGTACTGCAGATATTGAAAGTTATGAATGCATCCACTATGCATAATGGGTCATTTTTATCATATGTGCAAGAATAAAATCTGTGAGTGTGTGAAAAAAATTTGTATATGCAAATTGAATGGCATTTATTCATCAATTCCATTAAAATCACATCTGGTCAAAGTGCATGAATGTTTGTGTTTGTGTGTGTGTATATTTTATATATATATATATATATATATATATATATATATATATATATATATATATATATATATATATATATAAGCACTTGTAAAGTAGGGGTATGGATAACAGTATTGAACTGTCAATTTTGTTGCCCTGTATGTTTATTTGCTGCATTTGCTTTAATGTACATGAATGCTTTGTGTTTTTGAGCATCTGATATGATGTGGGACTATGTGTACATCATCCCATCAGGTTTATTTGTTTCACGAGTCAATTGGAAGCATCCGCAAATGAATGCAGGGGGGGCAGGGCCGAGAGAACGAGGAAGCGCGCGAACGGAGTGAGTCTTGGAGAAGTGCGCACGAGGGGCGAGCTGGAGAAATATAAAGAAAAAAGGAATTGTTTGATAACGAAAATGAGTTCTAACTATTTGAGTTCTAACATTTTTCTGGACTCTATAAACTGAGTGGAGCCGTTCGCGAATATCACGGTCTCAACGGCAAACAGCGGATGTTTCACGTACATGGCAGCTTATGCTAACAATGCTTAGCTACACAAGCTAGCTACACGAGCTTGAGCATCGCGCTAAACACGGATTGTGAGCCACATTTGGTGAGCTGGAGTTTCGCGGGCAAAAAGGATACCACGAGACATTGCTTCGGCTGTGAGGCATTTTGTGAAGCAGAGGACCAGAAAGTAGTGAGTGAGAAGCTAAATAATAGCTATTGAACTTTCCAGCTTGGTGAGTTAAATAACGTGCACCAACGACAAGCACTTTGAGAACTATTACATTTGTTGTTTTATTGATATCCGATAGTATTGTTCTGCACGACCTTCATTTTATTTAAAGGCCTTACAAAGGATAGGTTTGATGTTAGGTGTTATATTTCTGAAATTTTGGCCTTGAAGCTGCAATCTGAGTATTGCAGGAGATAAATAATAAACATGTTGTTATAACTGGGTGTAGTGGCATCTCATTCACATACACCGCACGCATACCCGCACACACCAAGTTTAGGACATAGTACAGCTACTGTATTTTCATGTTCTGGTGATATACATTACGCACTGCTCACTACCAGTAAGTGTAGTAATCACCAGTGGAGGCACCGCGCTACTGGATATTAATGGAGTTTCTTCATTAGCCACCTCAATTACATTTCCGGGTTTTATTGTAATTCTATGCAAGTGCAGGGAGATCAGCCAGTTCACCATTCCACCGCTGAGAATCCAGGCTCCTGCTGTGCCATTGTTATGTATATTGTAGTTTAACCCTAAATATCTAGCTAGTCAGGTGATATTAGCTACGGGCCGTTGTTGCCTATGTTTCAGGTGATGATCACGGGTGGAAAAAGGGGTTACATATATATATTAAACAACCTGAATTAAGTAACGTTAAATAAAATAAAATATTCAAACGCAATTAATGGCAATAAATTAACATGTAGAAAACAAAATAGAATGAAGCAATAAGCAAATTACATTAATACATTAATAAGCACAACAGTGTAGGTGCATGTTAACCCTCTGGAGTCTGAGGGTATTTTGGTCCCCTTGAGAGATCTTACATTTGGTTCTTTTTAGTTGTTTTCAAATATATTATTGACAAAAGACCTATTACACTGTATTCAGCACAAACTGGGCTACCATAATATGTAAACAACTTATATGTGTGTTTGTATTTTTGACAAAATAAGGTTTATGCGTGGTTTTTGAAAAAGAAAAAGGAAAAAAACCTCACTGAAACAAGGCCACAAAACCTATAATAAACATGTTTTCACTAGGGCTGCATGATTTGGGGAAAATGTCATATTGCGATTATTGAGGTCAATATTGCGATTGCGATATAATAAACAAATGGTATCATGAGTCAATTTGCTTGGTTCTCAAGGAAAATGCACACACAGATTACTGATAATGCTGAAATTTGTATAGACTGGGTCACAGGAGGGGTGGGATGTTTATCAGTAGGCTACTACTGCTTGGGATGAGCGTCATCACGCGTCTCAACCAATGAAAGCATTTATTGTGTGCCTAAGAGAGCTACAGCGCGAAACAGAAAATATCTGGTGCGGACAGATAAAAAAAAATGGTAAAAGGTACTGAAATCTTCTGGACATATTTATTTTTTTTTTTACAAACTAAATTAAAACGTTAATGTTTTTTTATTATAGTTTTAATGTTTTATTTATACGTTAATGTTATATTTAATTTGATTACATTAATGTTTAAGTTAAGATTTACAAGAAGTGCTAACTGCTACTAACTTCTAACTGCTGTAAAAAAAAAAGCATTTTATTTGTTTAAAGTTTTGACAAACCAAATGTTATTGCACTTTTGTTCATACAGCAGTACTTTGAAAGAATAGAATTACACAATACACTACTTTTGATTTCATTATTGAATTTTGCGCATGCTGCGATTAATCGCGATTAATCACAGAATAATCATGCGATTAATCGCGATTAAAATATTTAATCGTTGCCCAGCACTAATATATATATATATATATATATATATATATATATATATATATATATATATATATATATATATATAGATATATATATACACGTATGTATACGTATATATATATATATATATATATATGTATGTATATATATATATAACAATTAGGTGTATACAAACAGGCGTATGAGACCTGTAACGAGCAACAGCGCGAAGCCGCGAACTCGTTCTGAATATTTTAAAGTCCTAACAGCTGATGAAAAAACATGACGAAAATGAATAGATTTTATCTTACTTTTTATTTTATCCAAAAAATTTTCGTCTTGTCTTTTTTCATCAACAACATGTTAATTTAGTCTTAGCGTTTTGGACAGTGATGCAGTCTTGTCATCGTCTCGTCTTATGAAAAAAAGGTTTTCGAACATATTTCTTCTTGTCTCGTCTGACGAAATTAACACTACATATAACAGAGGTAGCATTTTTTCTGGCCACCAGTTCAGTGTCCGTCTGCTCGGCATCCATCTTCACCTGTTCCGCGCTGCACACCGGAAAAAGTCACATGACCATACGCGCCACACGTGCCACTGCCTAAACTGAAACTCACTAGTTTAGCGGATAGCGGTGTAGTGGATGAAATAGGCAAACAGCTTTCAGAGAGAATGGGTTGTCATGTCCACACATGACAACCCATTTATTTCATAAAATTGGAGCATTTTGCATAATATAATCGCACAGGCTTGATATCGCGATTGCGATTGCGATATGATTAATCGTGCAGCACTAGTTTTCACAAGACTTTTTGAGAACAGATCTTCAAATGTAGGGTTTTTTTTTGTAATCATGTGAAAATCATCCTGCCTGCTCATTCACATTAAACAATACATTGATTTAAAATTTAAATGACACTTTCTACTCTGAAAGGCCATATGCGAAGAGGCGTCGACATGCTGTGACTGACAGCTTTGTAGGGTCGCATAATGGGTCACATAATGAGCTGTGGATCACTGAGCCAGGATCTGAGAAGTAGAGTACTACAAGAAAGAATGTGCTTCCTTTGTGGTTTATTTAAAATACACATTAGCAAGGACTAGAGCATTAAAAAGGGAATTGTGTAACAATAAAACAATTCAGTACAGTATATATAAAAAAAATTAAATACACTACAATACTATGCAAAATCCCTGTGCCACTCTTGAAAGCAGTTCCTGTTCAACAAATTATGCAAGGCCCCGCCTCCTCCTGCCTCATTTTACAGCTCATTTTAATATTTACTGTGTAGATGACAATATAAAGCGGAGCTATCCATCTGGCCATGAAAGAAAAAAGGAAACAAAATGAGAATGAAATGCGAGAAAATCAATCAGGCAAACTTGTGTTCTCTTCAAGTTTGATGTCAGCAAGAGCAAATAACAGTAAACTTGATGTGATTCTGTCTCTAGTCTCTATCTGACTAGCTAAATTAGCTATGCAGTGCTGCCAGTGCATCTCTTGGCCTGTCTGTCACACAACAGTTTATTACGTGAACATTCGCGTGAATAAACGCCCAAGGGCAATGGTGTTTATAAACGGCAGCTCGATAACCGTGCATGAATATGCGTTCATATGCGTTCATATGCACGTGCAATCATGCACGAAATGACACGCTCGCTTTCCAGCAACATCTGTGTGGGGACCAGTACAAAAAGCAGCGTGATAACACTCCTAAATGACAGTGTTTATAGTCTCTCAATCAAGGTTACAACGTTAATGCAATATGGAAACCAATGGATTTACATTGGAGTGGGCATAATACCAGGTCAATATGAATGCACATCCCTCAGTAAATAATAACCATCAGGGATCAAGTATTGCTCTCATGCATACTATAAAACAGTGATATAGTATGACAAGCCATTTTAGCTTTCATAGATTCACATGATATGGATTTTTGATATCAAGGATTCAGTTTATACTTAAATACTAATACTTAAAATGTAAATATTATGAGTGTTATTTCTAGTATTAACCATATTTTGGATATCAGGAATTCCATTTAAATTCACTTGCTTAAATTAAACTCAAAATTCTATTTAAAATATTCCATTCAATAAAGATTTGTTTATACCTCATTTAATTATCAAGCATCGCGTTAGTTCTGGCAGGCCACGTCGTCAAGCGTGCATCAGCTGTTAATCCAATCCGGTTACGACGTCCATTTAAATTCCCATTCATAGAGCCGTTCTAGCGCTTCGTTGCTGCCACAATCAAAACTCCCTCCTCCAACCCCAACTCCACCATGCCGGAACCCGTGTTTGCTGTACCAGTATTCTCTCTCTCTCTCTCTCTCTCTCTCTCTCTAATTATTTAATTATCTATCTATTGTGAAGGCGGCACGTGCACCACTGCAAACACACGGAGGTAAAGTCGCTCTTCGCCCACTGCATCGGCAACCTGGAAGTGGGAGCGTGGAACAGGCGGCGGTTCAGCACCTTGGCCAGCGGCGCTAACCGCGAGCTCCCAATCTCCAGCACCATGGCCAGCACCGAGGCAAGCGAGAGCAGGGCGGAGCAGCCGAAACTCCCTCCAAAAATCACGGACCAATCAGGAGCGCCGCTGGAGCATTCACCCTCCAGGAGGAAAGCACAGCAGGAAGCAAGGCTCAGCGGCTGGAGAGGGAAAAAGGGGGCATGCCAAATGGGACTAATGCTTGTCATTTTTCTTATATCTTTTTACAGAGACATCCAGCTGACCCAGGACTCCTCATTGCTGACTGAGCCTTCACTACGCTCCTGGAGAGGGCTACTTCACCGCTATCCTGCCGCCCTCCTCCTGTTGTCTAGGTTGAGAGCCTGGACCTTTGCCCAGAAGCCCCCTAGAGGAAGGATCTATTTTTGCTTTCACTGCTTTCCTAATTTTCGTTCTGCTTTCAGTGGTTGAAAAATTAAACTCCACTTCACTTCTGTTAAACCTTGATCCAGTCTCTCTGCCTCTTCTTCCGTGTCCCGTCTAAGAGCCCTACACTATCCATTCATTTATTACTTTCCAAAAACGTGTTAGTGAGCATGTGAATACTATGCATGCTAGTGGTTCTGTTATACGGGGGGTCTATTCTATTTTCTAGTCACTGCTCTCCCCACTCTTTCTATGCATGAGCATGGACAGGCATGTGGATTCTTGCCCAGAACAGAACCATACCGCTAACACTAACTGTATGCATATTATCTAATAAATTCCTTTGTGACAAAGTGGTCCTGACAGAACTGTATTGTTTTACTCTTTGACCAAGAGATGAAGCAAACTTTTTTAAAAGGAGGGAGGTTTGTAGTGGGAGCAGTGGGGTGTCAAGTGTGAGGTCAGGTAGGAGGGCCCCTTAGCAGAATTTTGCTTAGGGCCCCAGGGAGGTCAGGATCGGCTCTAATTAAATAAATATATTTAAAAAAAAAATGCAACAATAACAATAAAACCATGCACTACAATATTATGCAAAATCCCTTTGCCACTCTTGAAAGCAGTTCCTGTTCAACTGAAGACAAAGGTGAACATTGCATGCCAGGCATTTCCATGGTGTTTTGTGGTGCTTACCATGCAATGTTTTGCAATGCTCTTGTGACCAGTAGTGGCAACATTTCTGACATCAGAGGACAGTTCAGCTCATGGAACTGGTACATGATCAGAGTATGTCTATTTTGCACTACTTTCTGTGTGACGCTACAAAGCTCGGCAATAAGTTGTTCCATAAATTCTTTATGGGACAAGTCAACATACAGTTCTTTATGCACAATGAAACTGTTGGTGGCAGCGATGACCAAGAAGTGTAGAAAAATCTTTCTGTACCACTTCATTGTTTTGTGCTGTGCTGTGTAGTATTGTAACAGCGTGTCATCTTTCAAATGCAGCTGAATGTGTAATAATCTCAGGGGAATCTCATTGTTTTATGCCACTGTCCGGGGGGCGTGTGACTCTTCGTGTGAATGACGCACCCTGATTATTTTATTCGATTAAAAAAAATACATTTTGTTTATGTAGTGAGCATACATAAATGAAAGTAGACCCTTTACAGATTTAAATGATGTATTACTTTGACATGTTTGATCAAATATGACAGCCGTTTAAGCTCTTTTTGCTGGCATCTGAAAAAAAGCACGTTTGGGCACCGGTGACAAATCAGACTCCAGAGGGTTAACTGGATTTAAAAGTATTTCAGTAACTACTGATCTCTGGGTATATCACACAACAGTACTTTGGCTTCAAACCAGCTTTGTGTACACTTTGTACACTTGTACAAAGTCAGGAATTTTGTAGGATCTGAGTCAGGTTTATGATTAACCAATTATATCAAGCAGGTGCTAGTGATCATTGATTTCATATGTTGGTCGAAACACAGTCATTAACTAAAACACACACAGATGTGTAGGAGGCATTAAACTAGGTGAGGAAACACCCAAAATCTGCTACCACCATGAGGTTGTGGAAGACGGTCACAAACCATGGCAAAACTGAGAACAGCAACAAGACACAATGTAATTATACTACACTATCAGTCTCTCCCAGGTTCCCACAGATTTAAAGGCTGATTTGGGTTTCAAGATGTGCTGTTAAAGCTGTTTTGAATAAGCACAAAGAAACTGGCAATGTTGCTGATAATAGACTTGGTGGTCGGTCAAGGAAACTTAATGCAGCATTAATGCAGAAAGACACATCATGCTTACTTCCCTTTGACACCAGATGTTATCCAGCAGTACCATTTGCAAAGAACTGCCAGAAACAAGTTGGACACAGGTACATCCATCGGCTGTCCAGAGAAATCAGTCTTCGTGGAAGAGGCCAAACAGCCATACCTCCTATATGGAAAAAAAGCTGAATGACTCAACTATGCATGGAAACATCGGAACTGGGGTGCAGAAAAATGGTTGAAGGTGCTCTGTACTGATGAACAAAATTTTTAAATATCTGGCTGTAGAAGGAGGCAATTTCTTCACTGAAAGCCTAGAGAGCATTAAAATAACGAGTGCCTGCAGGCAACAGTGAAGCATGGTAGAGGTTCCTTGCAGGTTTGTGGCTGCATTTATAGAGTTGGAGATTTGATCAGGATTAATAGTGTCCTTAATGCTGAGAAATGCAGGAAGATAATTATCCATCAAGCAATAACATCAGGGAAGAGTCTGATTAGCCCAAAAATGTATTCTGCAACCGGACGATGACCTCAAGCATATAGCCAATGTCATTAAGAACTATCTTCAGCATGGAGAAGAATAAGGAGTCCTGAAAGGGATGGTCTTATGCCCTATGGTCCTGATAGCACCGGAGATGCTGTCACTAAAATTGCCTTGAGGGCTAGGGAGAAACAGCCTCAACAAACCAAGGTGGCTGCATGGCTGCAAAGAATGGCAAAGAATCCCAAACAGCTCACACACACACACACACACACACACACACACACACACACACACACACACACACACACACACACACAAAACCTCAAACAGAACATATCTGTTTTTTCTTTTAAAACAAAATCAGAAAATACTTAGATAGGAATCTATATTGTCTAGATTGTAATAGTTCACAAGGGGTATGGTGGGTTAGTAGTTAACATATTTGCCTCTTGCCTCCAGTGTTGTGTCAAGTATGCTTGTCCTCCCATGCCTATGTGTTGTAAGCTGATTCGCATCTCTAAATTGTCCATAGTGTGCATGGGTGTGAAGGTGTATGTACATTTGTGCCAAGCAGTAGGTTGGCTTTGTGCCATGAGTCCCTATGTAGGATAAGCAAGAAAGAAAATGTAATAATGGGTGGATAGAATGAAAGTTCATTCATTCCATTGCAGGAACTCATTAAATAATAAACACCTTATAGAATTTTTTTTTAGATTTTTATAAGGAATTACAATATATACAATATCTAAATGGGCACTATATTTTAATTGTAAGAAGGCATCATAATGATGAAAGAAGATGTAAAATCTAATTTTTCTCAAAGTTGGATTACTACATTTTAAATCTCAGTGCCACATTACAAAGCCATGAGTTTCTCTAATGGTAACACATAGGAATGTTACAATCACGAATGCAGTCTTGTACATGTGTATAAATGTGACAAAGCCAATTCTTTTGTTTTTTGATACACTGGAGACATTCAAGGTTGGAATTTAAAATATAAATATGAGCACACATAGATGTGTTAAACAACTTAGAACATGCCAACTTTAGTTTGAACCCACTAATTTTTAAGTTGTTAAAGTACTGGAACATATTAATGGGAGGTGTATATTGTTGCCCAGCTGTGCCCTGATACATGATTATTTAAATATGAGTCACCAAAGTGAGCATAAGCAAATGTCCCTTCAATTTACCATACCAGTATTGCTACACCATGACACAACAAGTCTGGCTCTGCCATAAATCTCATTCACCATCAGCTAGTCAAGGATCTCAACCTCCAAACTGTACCTTACTTCTCCCCGCTCAAGATGACTGCTGTGGACAACCAGCCAATAGGAGAGGGCTAGATCACACATCAAAAGGCTCCCATAACCCTCCAAATTCAACATTTTTATTTTAAATAACTGATCGTTTTTAATCATATTCTCACTAACCAAGCCGATTATTCTAGGATTCCAATGGCTCCAGATGAACAACCCCAAGCTGTCATGGTAGGATACAGAACTCATTCTCTTACAGCCACTGCCTGCAAGGTAATGTCACGTTCCTTTGCCTCACTACTTCCATCAGAAGTATTGGCTGGGAGTGGAATACCACCCCTGGCCATGGGATTGTGCCATTAAGCTACTAACTAACTCTGCACCTCCCAACCAGAGACACAAGCCATGGAAGACTTTTATTATATTTAGGAACTATGGCAGCTGGGTTCATTCATCCCTCCAGGTCACCTGTCACTGCAGAATTCTTCTAAGGGAGAGGGATAAGTTGAAACCACCTTGCACACCACTAGGGCTTACTATGAATACCTGGTGATGCCATATGGACTGACCAACTTGCCAGCCAGAACTTTGTGAATGAGACTTTTACGAACCTAATTAACCACCGTGTGATTGAGCAGATTAAAATGTGAATGTAGACAAAAACCAAGGAAACCCACATGAACCATGAATAAAATGTTCTCTCCCACCTACTCTCTTGAAAGGAGAGAAATGTGAGCTTCATCAAGATTTAATAGCCTTCTTAAGATATGCGTCAACCATATATCAGTCAACCATACAACCTTTAATAAACTCAAGCAGAGCTTCACCACAGCCCCATTCTGAAGCATCCTGACCCTGACCACCCATTCATGGTAGAAGACAATGAAAAAGACTCCAGTTGCAGAGTAATACACTCCCAACGGCTTGACAACCCAGGCAAGCTTTCCCCATGTACCTTATTTTCTCACAAACTAATGCCCAAAAAAGGCAATTATTACATGGGACCTGTAAACTATTAATAAAGGATGTGCTGGAAGAATGGTGACATTGGCAAGAGGAAACAAAGTTTCCATTTCAGGTGATAATGGACCACAAAAACCTGGAATACATAAAGAATGCCAAACGCCTCAACCTCCAGCAAGGGGGCCCAGGTGGCCATTGTTTTTAAATGCTTCAAATTCACTGTCACATACAGGCCACTCTCAACCTCCATGATTCCATCCATAAACCCAGATCCTGTGACCGGATCAGATATTTCCCTGTTGATTGTCATAGCCCCCATATTCTGGGATATGATGGAGGACAAGACAGAAGCACCACCACTACAATGCTGACCTACAAAACTGTATTTACTGACTAGCAACTGTCCTAGGACCATCCAATAGGTCTATGCAGCCCACAGCTCAAACCACTCTGTCATTCATAGGACCATCACATTTTTGGTGGTCTTCCCTGGCTTACAACATTGAAGCCTTTTTCAAGGCTTGCTCAATATGCACACAATCCAAGACCCCATGTAGAAGTCCTGCAGGTTTTCTGGAGGCCCTACCAATTCTATGATGTCCATGGTACCACCTGGCAATTTTATACAGATAATGGACATAAGTCTATGGCCTGAATTTACTATCTCGTAAGCTCAGCCCCAGATTCATTGGTCCATTTAAACTACTACACCAAGTCAACTCGGTCACATATCACCTTCATCAACCCTTTAGAATTTTCCTATATTTCTGCAACAATATGACCTAAAACTTCATAACTTCACACAAATCCTAAAAGTAGACAAAGTGAACACAATTATACAAATGTAATTCTTATGTGTCAGTGGTAGAAAAAGTAAGATTTCCAGTTACTGTTAATCAGTCATGCAGAATGGCTTGAAGTAATTTCATCCCATTACTCAGAACAATCAACTGTCTCTCACAGAATAACCTCCAAGTTCCCAACCAGTCTGGCTTTAAAGCAGCTCATTCCACAGAGACAGCCCTTTTGGATGTCTCTTAGAATCTACATGCTGCTAGATCTGCCAAACTGTCATCCGTCCTTATCCTCCAAGACCTTTCAGCAGCGGTTGATACGGTCAACCACAACACTCTCTTGTCCACCCTCAGGAGTCTTGGGATTTGTGGATCAGCTTGGGAATAGTTTGCTTCCTACCTGGAAGGATGCTCATATCAGGTAACATGGAGGGGAGTGACATCTACTCCACGCAGACTCTCCACTGGTGTCCCACAGGGCTCAGTAATTGGTCCTCTTCTTTTCTCCCTGTATACTCACTCTCTTGGTGAAGTTATTTCCTCACATGGGTTCTCTTACCACTGCTATGTTGATGATACACAACTTATCTTCTCTTTCCCACCCTCAGATACCACAGCTTCTGATCGGATCTCAGCATGTCTGGCAGAAATTTCATCATGGATGACTGCTCATCAGTTAACCCTCTGGGGTCCAAAGGCACGCCCCCGCTTCTTTTGTGCATTTTTTCCTCTTCAACGTGAAATCCACTTAAAATACTCCATCATTCATAATCATACACATACATGTAATACATCGTTCAAAACTGTGAAGTGTCTACTTTTATTTGAGTGCCTTCATAAAAACAACAAAACTCTGTGCTTTTGGCAAATAAAGAAAATAACCAGGGTGTGCATTCAGTCATCTCTGTCTCCTTGACCATCTTCCTGAAACACGTTACAAACATGAACTGATAACTCCGCCAATACTTATCACACGAACATGATACATATGTCTAACGAAAGCCTGAAATGTCTACTTTTAAATGGGGTAATTAAAATCGAAAGCAAATATTGTCTTTTTGTGTAATCTGTATGTAAGTAAAGAGAGGTACAGTTTTTCTGGCTCGACCTCATTAGCGCTAATGTGATCCCACCTACCGCGTGTGCGCCATTCATATGGAAATTACCTGACGTGGGCTATGCAAACAAGATCAACGCCCCAAACAATGGTATAAGAAGCACAAAGTTTTAAAGTGACATGACATACAGATTCCATTAAAGATTAAAAAAGATTCCATTAAAGATTCCATTAAAGATTTTAACAGAGCCATATTGTGTTGGTCATTTACAATATTGTTACTTGTATACATATTGTTACTTTATTATTTATTTTAAGCATCTGTCTTGTAGTATAGTGTCCGTTTGCTCGGTCTCTTGTCTGGCACTGTTTGCAACTAGGTTGTACACATGCACTTTATGTGGATTTTAGGATTTTCTTTAGTACTTATCTCTTGTCTGGCACTGTTTGCACTAGTTAACTATTATAAATAAACTACAAACAAAAAATATACACGTTTATTTTGTCTTCACATTCTTTCTTGTAACTCCTTTCTCAGTCACACACTTACCTGAAAGGCTCATTATGCAGCTCATTATGCGGGCCTTTGTCTTCTCAGGTGTGAATTACATTAATATGCATGATAGTTGACGCCTACTCACATATGCCCTTTACAAACAAAAGATTTAAATCAATATATTATTTTCTGTGAGTGAGTAAACAACATGATTTGCACAGAATTTTGAAGCTAAAACTCTAGGCTACAAGATCCAGTTCTCAAAAGTCCTGTGAACTAATGTTCTGTATGTATTAAAGTTTCATTTTTCACTAACCATGCATAAACATTGTTTTCTCAAAAACACAATCATGTACATACATGCTGCTCACATATTATTGTAGTCCAGTTTGTGCTGATTACAGTGATATTAGACTTTAGCCATTTATATCTTCATAAGCAACTGAAAAAAGCACAAATGTCAGGGTATGACAAATCTTCTCCAGGCCCAAAAATACCCTTTGGCCCCAGAGGGTTAAAGCTCAATTTTAGCAAAAATGAACTGCTGTTCATCCCAGGTGATTCAGCCCCAGGTCACGATCTTGCTATATCCTTGCACAACGATCTGATCTCCCCTTCAGCCACAGCTCGCAACTTTGGGGTAACCATGGACAATCAACTGTCCTTTTCCTCTCATGTTGCTAATGTGACTTGCTCATGTTGGTTTCTTCTCTACAACATTAGAAGGATTCAGCCATTTTTGTCCACACAGGCTTCTCAGGTACTTGATCAGTCTCTTGTCATTTCCAGACTGGATTACTGCAATGCACTGCTGGCAGGTCTACTTATGAACGCAATCCATCCTGTGCAAATGATCCAAAATGCAGCTGCCCGGCTTGTTTTCAACTTGCCAAAGTTCTCTCATACCACCCCGCTGCTGTGATACCTCCACTGCACGCTGTGGCTGAAGGGGAGATCAGATCGTTGTGCAAGGATATGGCAAGGTCATGACCTGGCTATGAATCACCTGGGATGAACAGCAGTTCAGTTTTGCTAGGATTGAGCTTTAACTGATGAGCAGTCATCCATGATGAAATTTCTGCTAGACATGCTGAGATCCGATCAGAAGCTCTGGTATCTGAGGGTGAGAAAGAGAAGATAAGTTATGTATCATCAGCATAGCAGTGGTAAGAGAACCCATGTGAGGAAATAACTTCACCAAGAGAGTGAGTATACAGGGAGAAAAGAAAAGGACCAAGAACTGAGCCCTGTGGGACACCAGGGATCTTAGCTCTCTTCGATTGTTGCGCAGCACACTGAAAGCCAAGGAGCAGAACAAGAAGTTTTCTTGGGTTTAGTGGACATAGGGCAGAGGAAGTCCATAGTTGAGGAAAGAGATGAGAGGAAAGTATCTGTGGCTGAGTCCAAGGGTACCTGGTCTTCGCTCGATTTGATTTTACCCTTTCTTTCAAACCTGGCTCGAAGAACGTCAAACAAGACACCTTCTCCCACCAGCAGAGGAACCCAAGCCCTAACCAATAATTCTACCTTTGAGGATAGTGAAACCTGTATGTTGTGGCCTCGAAGAGGCGGTCTGCTGTGAATTACTACAGGAGCCCAGCCTAGACGACAGTCCATCCAATAGGCTCTACATCGCAAACCCAGTCCAACCACAGGAGCTCACCCGAGTCCATGCCTCACCTTTCGCAGTGCACCTGGGAATCGTGAGAACCTTGGAAACCTGCTGTTTCTGGTGGCCCTCTATGGATCGGGACGTTCTGGCTTTTGTGGCTGCCTGCCATACGTGCGCCCGGAACAAAGAGCCCTGGACGCACCCACAGGGGTTGCTCCAGCCCTTGCCTATACCATCCTCTCTCTGGCCTTCATCACCGGCCTGCCTCGCTCCCAGTGAATGAGTGTGATCCTGGAGGTAGTGGACCAGTTCTCTAAGGTGGGTAAATTTGTTCCACTGCCCAAACTTGCCTCAGCCAAGAAGATGGTGGAACTCGTGTTACAGCATGTCGTACAGACACACAGCTTCCCCTCTGACTTAGTCTCGGATTGGGGGCCACAATCCGTTACCCCCCCCCCCCCCCGCATGTTTGCTGAGCAGGAGGGGGAGTTAGGGGTTCTGACTGCAAAACAAATGTTGGCCCGGTGCCACGATCAACACTAAATTCCATATCTCCAGGCTAAAGCTGGTCCTCTGTAACCCTCTAGCACACCCTGTTGACCAGGCCCCGGCCCCACCCTGTCTTGTCAATGGAGCCCTGGCCATTACTGTCCAGCAGATTCTGAACTCTCTACAAGGGTCTTCCAGTATTTGGTTGATTGGGAGTACTATGGTCTGGAGGAACGCTCATGGGTCCCTGCAAGACACATCCTGGACCCTGAGCTGGTTAGGGTTTTTCAGAGAGACCAAACAACTAGCCTGGGACCGTCTGGGGCCATCCCTACAGGTGGGGGAACTGTAACACTGTAACAGTACTGTAACATAGTTGCAATTAGCAACACGCCGCTATTTAAGACCAAGAGTTTCAGTGCTCAGCCTGTGCACATAGTCATACATATCAGAGCGCACAGCATTCTGAGAGGTAAGATTACCACTAGGAGTCTGAGAAGAAGGTTTGATTGAGTTCCAGAATGGTAACCTGTATTGGAGTGCAAATCGCCGTTCCCGTAGAGCGAGGAGTCCGTGCCTGCCTGGTGTAGCGGTAGAGCTTCCGTCAACCCGCTTTGGGCATTCCCTGTCATTAGAAGCATTTCATCTTCCCTTATTATTTTTTGGTCATAAATCTCTCTCACTCAAACTGACTACAAACTGCTGCGACCTACATTGCTTCAAGGTACAATGGTTTAGCTCTCATGTATCTAACAAGTCTTCTAACACTTTACAATCCTTCATGCTCTCTGAGATCACAAAACTCAGGACTTCTGGTAGTTTCCAGAATATCTAAGTCTACTACCAAAGGTGGTAAAGCATTTTCTTATTTAGCTCCCAAACATTGGAATAGTCTTCCTGATAGTGTTCGGGGCTCAGACACACTTTCCCTGTTTAAATGTAGATTAAAAACTCATCTCTTTAGTCAGGCATACACCTAATACATCCCACAGTATTGTGCACTATTACATCAGACTTGCAAATATTATGAATAGCAGATATGTTAAACCCTCTCCACTGCTTCTCGCTTTCTACCCATCCTGAGGCATCCAGAAATTGTACCAGCTCAGATCGTCTTCCATGCGATGAAGATTTTGGACCTCCACTGAGATGAGGCCGACTCTGAGAATCCTGAGGCATCTAGAGATCTACCAGCTCCAGTTAGACTGCGGTACTTAAGAGGAACTATGAACTCCATGTGATATTTTGCAACAATACAACATTTGTTAAACTGTATATAATCACACCCTCCAGTGTCACCCATATGAGGATGGGTTCCCCTTTGAGCCTGGTTCCTCTCAATGTTTCTTCCTTACCATCTAAGGGAGTTTTTCCTTGCCACTGCTGCCTGAGTCAGCTCAGACTTGCTCATAGGGGATAAATACACACTGTGAACTAAATTTATCTAATATTAATCTTGAATTCTGTATTCTATCAATCTTTATATTATTCTCTACATTAGCCTTTTGTTCTACAATATGTTTATGTTCGTAATGCCGCTTTGAGACAATGCCAACTGTAAAAAGCTCTATACAAATAAACCTGAAATATATATATATTAGTATGGATATTTACAGTCACAAGCTAACCCCCTGCACTTTCCCCTTATTTATATTTGCACTGATTTAAACCTATCCTGTCATCACTGCTTATCCAGCCACACACTTTTTCTATCTGCTCCGTACGCCTGCCCGATTTCCTACCCATACAAATCCTACAAAAACACAAAATCATGAAAAACTACTCATCAAACCAAATACAACAGCATATCATAGGTGCTTGTACATGTAAGTAAGTAAAATGCTCAGCAATTGGTGAGGTACACAAAGAGTGCACAGCAAACAAATTCTATAATGTTTAAAAGCAAAGCATCTTCAGCTCTGAAACATGATATTTTATCAGATATCTTGCTTCATATAGTATGTAGACGAAATTGTGCATTTTCATTATTGTTATGAATTTCCTTTTTTTAATTACTGTATTTTCACTAAAGCAGATATAAAAATGTGAATATGTAAATATTCTAAATAAGGTCATATATATTTCACTCCATCGTGACACGCAGTATAGTTGATGCAATTTCAGTAGCTAAACCCTGGGTTCAGACAGAACGCTTCTGGCTTTTGAGAATGACCATTCTCACTCTCTCCATTTTTCAGAATTACACAGATGTGGTAAGGCCAGGTAGGTTGTGTCCCCTTCATCACAGACTCTGTTGTTCTGAAGGCTTCAACCCACCTGAGAATCTTGTTACGATTTGGAATGTCTCTTTTACACTCCACACTGAAGTACATACGAAAAAGGTCAACAGCTCTTACATTTACTTCTGAAATAAATTTCATCAACAAACATGATGTTCAACTGTTTTGCTAAAAGTTAAATCCTTGGGAAATTTGTGATTCTGTACATAAATGTTTTAAAATATGGTGGACCTAAAAGCTTTTTGATTATCAGTGAAAAGACACATTGCCTTTTGAAACATTTAGACCTGGCTGCTCTGGTTCAAAAAACCTATAATTTTTGGAGATGTTTAGCCTGTGTGCAAAAAAAAAACGAGTATATCTCCAAGTTATTAATGATGATAATCATTTTGTTTCTGATTAAAAACAAAAATGGGTCCTTTGAATCATGTATCGATATATACTCAATTATTTTTGCAAACTAATTCTACAATTTTTGGCTTATTTTAACAAAATCAGTGTTAAATTACTTAATACGGTCTATTACTCATTTATTATCAAATGAGTAAAATGTACCAATTGCAAATGTGCCCATATTCTACTAGGGGAAAGCTTGATTTATCAATACAGCTGCAACTGATGACTGGTTGTACGATTCTAAAAGGAATATTCAGTCTAATGTTATAAAGAATGTGCAAGGAAGTTTGGGGTAAGGATTTTATTAAGGGGTTCGGTTATGTTCAAATAACTGTTTTCCACAAGCCAACAGAGCTAAAATTTAGTTTGCTTCATTTCCATTGGGTTTCTTCTAAAAATGGCTACCCTCAGCCATTGGGCTTTCACACAATTTCAGACATTCTTTACTTATGTTTCGAGAGCAATCCTCATCAATTCTCAATACGTAATTTGAACTATGGACTTTCTTAAGAAAATATATGTCAACATTTAAACCAGCTGTTCATTAACAAGCAACTATGAATTTCATAACTGTAAATATTTTGCTTGTAGCTGTCATTTCAGTGAACATGATCTACAGTGAAGTTACAGACTACATACTTCAGATCTCAAATGCTCTAAACTGTTAAGTAAATATAAAGACGAATTATACATCACTTAAGATAAACTTCATGACATTTTTGGATGGAAGTAAGAAAAGTTGTTGTAATGTGTGAAAGTAAAGCTGAGACTTTTTGCCAGCTAGTGGTGAATGAACAGTTCAGAGAAACAGAAGAAATGGCAAATAATGAAAGCTGACAAATATCTTCACAGTAGATGAGGATATTTTCTTATTGTAAATGACTTGCAATTGTTATGTCTCTTCATGACTGCTGAGCATCTGTGTTCAGCCATGATTATGGCTGTCAGCCTCAGCTAGGCACGTATGCCCAAGCTACCCATGCCATCCTTGGCTGTGCCAGTGCCAGCACTCTGCCATGCTTACCCATGCATCCTCCCATCTCTTCTTCCATATGACATGCTGGGATACTCCAGCTGTAGTTTAATTTCCTGTGACGTGCCTAATTACTGTAATTAAGGATTAATTGCCATTAATTATTCACACATAAGCTCATCGCAAATCATGAAGTAAATGTCTTCTGAAAGCTGCCATGCTAACCATAGATAAACACACTGCACTGTTTCAAGCAGCTAAACTACTGTATCACACAGAATCTTCCTGAATTTTGAGGTAAGACACATTTCTCAGTTTGGTTATTTCCATGTCAAAACATAGACAATTAGAAAGATGGATTGATAAATGTCTAATAACCGAAAGGAAATGCCTAGCACTGACAAGAGACTGAAAAGCTGTTGTTCTTGTCCTTTTAAATATAAATATAAAGACGAATGGGGTGTTCCAGAGATGATTTAATTGTTCTGCTAGTGCCTTCTGTTAAAAATTAATGTATGAAAGCATTTTCATTTGAGTACATAGGTTTGTTTGTCTGATTTAAACATTTATGTTAATAGGCCTTCTGCTGGCCCATTAATGATTTACACACTGTTGTAAACTGTTTCCAGGAATATCCATCATATGAAGTCATTCTCTCTCTCTCTCTCTCTCTCTCTCTCTCTCTCTCTCTCTCTCTCTCTCTCTCTCTCTCACACACACACACACACACACACACACACACACACAAAATCCAAAAGACTGTGACTAAAAAAAAAAAGCCTGCATTTAAGTTCCACTTTTAATTAAAATTTCTTCTAGATCAATAAGCTGTACTGTTTTTTTTAGATTTTAATCAGATACTATAGATAATAATTCTTATATAATTAGTGCTTGTGTATTTTTAATTCCTGTTCCTCCACTCACATGCATACACACACTGACACCTCTCTGATCTCTCAACATGCATCACAATCATAATTTGTGCACTCCTATTTATCATCATATTAATGTCTCCACTTCTCTCATCTGTCAGGGCACACAGTTGCCTTCATTTATTGACTCTCAATTAACACTTGTAGATTAATTACACTTTGTGTTAGTTGGTGTAAATACAATTCTGGAAGCTTCGTTTCCAAAGTTCACACAACACTGTAGTGATTTTGGCTCGCGAAGCAAGGTAAATATTTATAAGTAATTGTAATGTGTTATAGTGACTCTAAATATTTTAACCTACGTTGAAATTTACGGTAATGGAATTAACGTTACACTTATTTGGTCTGTTCGTCCGCCGAACAGGCCATGTAACCTTTATTAATTCTATGAAGGGGGTATCTTCCCGGCCCAGGAAGGTACACTCCCCTTTTACTTTACACCGTAATTTGAATTAAATTAACTTAATAGAGCATGTAGTTCAGACCAGATGTTGCAGGTACCTTAATTTGTGAGCGATACTCAGAGACAATCACTTGTGGCACAAAAATATGACATTTAATGAATGAGACAAACACAACATAAAACTAACTACACAAACAAACAAAAGAAATAGGGAAAACTAAGATGAAAATAAAATAAAACAAAAGAAATTAAAATTTGGGGAAAGGGAGGAAGAGACTGGAAAGATGAAATTAGAGAAAGGAAGGAAAGGAATGGCAAGCTTAGACTTCAAAATTAAATCACACCCTAACTGGGAAATCATCACAGAAACTTAAATTCACCTTAAGATTCAATGAAAGATTCCTACTTAAAATTACGCATCTAAATTGGTTGGTAATGGAAACGGTTACTTGCATTGGCTTACTGCACAAGAGTCCGGATGCAACAGAGAAATCTCTGAAAAGTCAGTTAGGGTGGGGTCAGACGTTCTTCCAAGTTCTCCTGAAGATCAGAGCAGTTGTCGTTCTTGGAAGTGAAGCTTGCTGGAAGTCTGACCAAGGATTAGTGGTGTTTGTGACAATTTAAAGGTCGCGAACTCCACCCATCTTTGGGGAGATGACCAATACTTCGGTCAGGATTTTGGAGGGAGAAACTCCATTTGTTTCAGGTGTCTGTGGGCGTGGTTTAGCTATCAAACTTTTAGATGACTTTAAAGTTTGATCCAGGGTGTATTAAGATGGTATGGCGCCTTTCGTGCTCAAATAAAATACACCATTGTTTGAAAAACGAGTAACCAATAATTTTGTGGTCATTTGGATACTAAACATGAAGGGTAATGACGGTATAAAGGCAGCGGTACATTATATACACAGATCAGTAATCGAGGGGTAACTGATGTTAATACGTTTTTGTGTTCTTATAAAGGCAAAGAAACAAAAATTAAACATAAAACAAGATGCATTTTCATTAGGGAAGTAAAAAGAAAACGATAGCTTCGTATACATTCTGACATCAGAACATAAAGGGGCATACAGCATTAGAACAGGTATACATTAACATGCCATGATCAGTAATTAGAGTATAACTGATGTTAAATACAATGTTGTTTTCTGACACATGAATAAAATACACCCTTGTCAGGAAAGTAAGGAGCAAATAATTTTAAGTCAGGCAAGCCTTCCTTAAAAGAAGAAACCATTACAAAAAGGGTTATAAGAATGAGAACCTTAGAGTATCTTATCTACGGGTTTTATTAGTAAAAGGAATGTCTCATTGTGTGTGTGTGTGTGTGTGTGTGTGTGTGTGTGTGTGTGTGTGTGTGTGTGTGTGTGTGTGTGTGTGTGTGTTCTGGTTTAGGGCCCCTATGAGTCGTTTAGGGCCGCATGGGGTTATCTGGTCCTTGTGTAGGCTCCAGTCATTCTGGAGCCAGGTGTGTGTGTAAAACTGGGTTGCTCATCGGTTAATTGAGGAGTAGATGTTGAAATTTAGGGTGCCTGGGACATGAAATCTAAAATGACCTGTACCAGACGCTACAACACCTACAATGCACCTGTAAGTCAATAAGAGTAGTGTGCAGCATCTATACATAAAATGTTGTTGCTAAATTAAAGTGTTTAAATTGATAAGAATGGATTTATTAGCCTCTGAAAAAAAGTATTGGCCTCTGAGTCTAAAGCTTTTTTTTTGTCTTTTTTTTTTTTTTGCAAAGACTAAAGGCCAATCAACATGCATATGGAATCAAGTGTCATAGCATCAAGTCAAGTGTAACATCCTGGTTCAAATCCTTATCAAATTCATTTTATTTCATATCAAACACATGAGAGGTATGTCAGAGAAACAACAATTTTCGCCTAATAATTTTTTTCACATGTGCATGAGTAATGCGTAAATTCCATAGAAACCCTATAACATTCCAAAACAACACATTTTCTCCCAGAGGTTTATATAAAAATGCAGCTGAAACATGCCCAGCATGAATGGACTGAGGACTTAACATTACCCTCTGTGCAATTTACATCCAATGTGAATTCAGACAAAAGGATTCACAAAGGATTTTTATTTTTATGTTAGGAAAATGTAATATTTAAACATTTGCAGTTCAAATAAATCTGATGATTTGGTAATGGCCAAACCTTAATCTGCTTAATAATTAAAGACAAAACCAGAGGGCTATTTTCACTAGTCATTCTTTATCCTCTTGTCAGTTGATGAGCTTCTATTGTAGACAAAAGAAATAAGAAGGGCTGTTTATATCATCAGCATAGAAATTAGCACGTCTCTTTCTTTCTTTCTCTCCAACACAATATTCATCCCCACCTCTGGTAGGATTGTGACTCTAGCCACACTGCACTACCCTTTCAGCTTCCAGATGACAATGTCACCAAATGTTATTGTAGACTTCGATCAGTCAAGGGAGTCATAAATATATAAAAAGGAAACTACCTCCTGCTGTTTAAATTGACCTCATCTCTCTCCCTTTCTCACACCCTCTCTATTAAATGTTAACACACACCAAAAACACATAATTGTGGTTTTTATAAAGATTCTAAACTCAAGTTCAATCAAGGTAGGTCAGGTATTGCATTCTTTTCAGTGGACTGTAACTGCAAGTGGTATTACCATTCTAATTCATATCCAGCATTTCTAATTTATTGCTTTACAAGCCCCCACCACAGGCCTTTGAAAACAACACATCACTCCCTGACACACTGAACTTATTCTACTCGCGGTTTGACATGCAGAATAACACACCTGCACAAAAACTGCCCACATTGCCCAACGACCAGGTGCTCTATTTCTCCCCAGCTGATGTAAGGAAGACCCTATCCAGGATTAACCGATGCAAGGCTGCCGGTCCCGACAGCATACCAGGCCGGGTACTGAGAGACTGTGCGGCACAGTTGACTGACGTCCTTACAGATATCTTTAACACCTCACTGAGCCAGGCAGTTGTCCCCACATGTCTCAAGTCCACGACCATCATACCGGCTCCAAAGAAAGCACCTGTGTCCTATTTGAATGACTAGCGTCCCATAGCACTGACTCCAATCGTCAAAAGTGCTTTGAGAGGCTAGTCATGAAAAATATAACAACCAGTCTCCCCAACACCCTCGATCCGCTCCAGTTTGCATATCGACGGAACCGATCCACATACGATTTGCAATTTGCAATTGCGCTTAGCCTCCACCTAGCCCTCACACACCTTGAAAACAAAAATCCCCATGTCCTGAATTCTGTTCATAGATTTCAGCTCAGCATTCAACACAATCATTCCACAACAGCTCATTCATAAACTGCAACTTCTGGGCCTAAGCAACTACGTCTGTAATTGGATCCAGAACTTTAGAACTGGAAGACCTCAGCCAGTGCGTATCGGCCAAACAACATCGAGCACTACAACACTGAGCACAGGTGCACCACAAGGCTGTGTGCTCAGCCCACTGCTCTTCACGTTGCTGACACACAACTGCAATTCAAAGTTCACCTCCAACCGCATTGTCAAGTTTGCTGATGACACAACTGTGATTGGTCTCATCAGCAACAATGATGAAACGCACTACAGAGAGGAAGTGGCTCAGCTGGCAAAATGGTGTGAAACAAATAACCTGTCCCTCAATGTAGAAAAGACAAATGAGGTTATGATGGACTTCAGAAGAAACTCCATTGAGCACCGTCCAATGACCATCAACAACACAATAGTTCAGAGGGTTAGCAGCACATCACGAAAAATCTCACCTGGTCCACCAACACACGGTCACTCCCCAAGAAGGCACATCAGCGGCTGCACTTTCTCCGCCGCCTGAAGAGAGCATGTCTCCCTCCACCCATCCTCACCACCTTCTACAGAGGAACCATTGAGAGTGTGTTGATGAACTGCATCACTGTATGGCACGGGAACTGCAGTGCAGCTAACAGCTATCAGCGGATAACATGGTGGGGGACCCCACCCATCCCTCCAACAATCTTTCAGCTCCTACCATCAGGAAGAAGGTACAGGAGCATTAGAGCCCGCTCTGATAGACTGCGGAAGAGTTACTTCTCCCAAGATGTGAGAGCCCTGAACTCAAACCTATATATGTATAGTCTACATACTTATGTTTATGAGTGTATTTTTTTTTGTACTGGTGGCATAGTCCATATCTGTCCCCTGCTTCGTTGTTGTTTTATGTTTTATGTCTGTATGGATGTTTCACCGTTTGACCTGTGAGACACGACATCTCATTCCATTGCATGCCTTAAATGTAGCAGAATGACAATAAAGAAACGAACTGAACTTGAACTTGAATGTGCATGTGTAAGTAACTAATGACCTAAGGAACTGATAGTCAATGGCTACTTAGTCTTTTGTGCTTACACACCCATACAATCACAACATAGAACAGAATGTCTGTTATCAGTGGGGACATAGAAGAGCATAAACAGTGAATCTGTGAATTGCTCTATTATTATATTGTTTGAAGTAATGTCTGAGCTTGACACACATGCATAGTTCTGTTTCATGATGTAATGATTGAGGAAGTTACAGTAAAGATGCAGGCTGTAATTCAGCACTATGCAGCCTGCTTGTCTGGAAAAAGAAGACAAAACAAGACAAGGTAAGACAAGTGGATTCCAGTCATGAACGAGGTACAAGATGTTATATTTAATGTCTTATTTAAACAGTGCATTTAGGAATTGGGATTTAGGAATTTAGGAAAAACAAAATTCCATTTTGGAATTTAACAAAAGTCTATCTGTGAGCCCAGGAAAAAATAAATTGCTTTAAACATTAAATATGATGTCAGTATAGCACCGTTTTGTGCAGAAGGAGAGAGAGAAAGAGCGAGAGAGAGTTAGAGAGAGAGAGAGACGGGAGAGATAGAGATGGAATCATGGTTCTGAAATCAAAGACAGGACAGGGACACAGAAACAACAACCCCCCCATGCCCTGCAATTCCAGCTTCTAAACAAATGTATGGTATTTATGTGTAAATTGGGCCAGAACTGCTGTTTACAGGATTTTGGAGTAATAATTGGATTAGTCTGTACTGCTATGGGAGTGGCCTTTGACAAGCGAGAGCCAGCAAAAGTGTGTGTTCATGTAGTTAGCATATGATACACATACATGCTAACTACATGCACAGACTTACATGCAAACACATAATCTGTGCAAGCATTCAGAGAGTTTGACTAAACCCACATGCTACTCAATTTTCAAAAATATGTTGCTCTCCATGTCAGTCAACACTTATGTTGAACAATTGCACAAAGCATTTTTAAGATTTTAGGTCCCCTGGTGGTCCAGCAGAAGGATCCCACACACTCATTGCCACGGCCTGGACTAGATTCCCAGACAGGGAGCTAACTGAAACTCTGAAGAGATAACTCTCAGTGCCGGTCCTAAGCCTGGATAAAATGGTATGGTTGCATCAGTAGGGACATTCATACCAAAAACTTGTGCCAAATCAAGGGTGCAGAACCAAATAATCTGTGATGTGACATACGGCTAAGTATGGTGACCCATACTCGGAATTTGTTCTCTGCGTTTAACCTATCCAAAGTACACACACACACACACACACACACACACACACACACACACACACAAACGGAGCAGTGGGCAGCCATTTATGCCCTGTGAGCAGTTGGGGGGTTCGTTGCCTTGTTCAAGGGCACCTCAGTTGTGGCTGGCCCGAGACTCGAACCCACAACCTTAGGGTTACTAGTCAGACTCTCTAACCATTAGGCGACGACTTGCCCCCTGGCAGTTCCAATGTGCTGTGGCAACCCTAAAAAGGGTTCAAAACTTCCTTAAGCAACTAAACAAATGGAATCATATATCTAACATTTTTATTAATATTCAACCTTGTTTCACAGGAAAAAAAGCTTTGCAGAAACTTTGGGGTGTACTCACTTAGGTGGCCAGCGATTTAGACATTAATGGCTGTTTGTTGAGTTATTTTGAGGGGACAGCAAATTTACACTGTTACACTGGCTGTACACTCACTATTTACATTGTAGCAAAGTGTCATTTCTTCAGTGTTGTCACATAAATAGATAAAATATTTACCAAAATGTAATGGTTGTGCTCACTTCTGTGAGATACTGTATACCTCTGAAATCATGTGAAATAAACCATAAAAGGTTACTGAAATCAAACTTTAATCTTGGGTAAAGTATCTGAAACACTACTCAGAAAAATTTAATTCTCAAATTGCACTGGCACTATAGACCACAAGACCTTAAGCTTTGGTCAATATTTTCAATAAAACTTCAATTGTAAGTATGGCTTGGAACCCAACAATCTTATGCAATGCAACTTACATTGGTCACTGGGGGGGTATTCCTGTTTCATGAAAAATAATCAAGTTAAAATTTTTATTAATTTAGAAATTTTTGCTGAAACCTTAAAAATATGCAAACTATAACAAAAGAACAGGCAGTGTTTCCAGCAATTTTGGCTGTACTGTTTAAAGCTCAGATTTTAAAATAGTACCTTTTCATTCTATTCTCATTTCCTACAGTTTTTTACATATCTATTGAAAATGTCATGCTAATGTGTCATGCCAGATGTGGTGTACAGTATGTGCAACAATGGACAACCCAGTAATATAATCAGTTCATGTAAACAGGTCATTTCAATACCAACAATGTGCAATATCATATTACACCACCCAATGCTAGCATCGGGCTATACATTTGTGTAAATAAGCATGTTTATTGAAAACAGTTCATTCAAACACACAATACTAGAACTTTCAGAACTTTGACATTTTTGTTCTCTTTCATGATTTTTTTGCAGATTATTCAGCCATGTGGTCACATAAAATATTCAAATAATTAAAAAATTCAATATATTATATTACGTTGGTGAAACGATCCTTTAAATCTAAACAAAAGTGCCCTGATGATTGCCACTTGTGTGTTTTTTTTTTCCTATAAGTTTTTTTTTTCTTTGGGGTTGTTTGTTTGTTTTAAATAAAATGAATCTTATTATGCACTTGACATTCTTAACACTGGAGATGATATGGGGGAAAAAACAGTAAGTCTGACAGGGTTGCCAGATTCTGTGTAAAATATCCACATACAACAAATAATAATACAGTAATAACTTGTTTCACATGAAAAAATTAAAAAAGAAAAGAGAACAATGTGCAAACATTTTCCTTTTTTCTGAATAGTTTAGACAAGTATTTGTGCAGTTTCTGGCAGTAGTTAGGGTGGGCTAGTAGACTATTAGGTTTGTCATGAACCCCTGTGACTTGTCCCAGAAGATTTGTTCAGGTCCAGAATCACGAGCCTTCCAATTTTATTCAATCGGATTTTAGCAAATTGACATGTGTGGGCAAATGGTCCTTAGAGTGCAAACATGACTCTATTGGCTATATGTATTGCCAGCAAGACTACTGTATCATTGTGCTGGCCTAGTGGTTAAGCCCCTGTCCATGTGATTAACTTCTGGTGAATTCACATGTAAGACAACTCAAGATGTGGTCACAAACATAAGCGAAAAGGAATGGAGGGCCAGAGAGGTCCTTCATAAATTATATTAGGATGATTTCTCATGCCAAGCGGGGGCATGGCTGAGTGCAGGTTTATGAATGAAGAAGGAAGAAAAGGGGATCAAGTGCGAAAAATAAAAATGAGAAAGGCAAAAGCTGGACAGAGAGAGAATAGCACACAGAGCAGTGTATGAATGTGCATGTGTGTAGTTCAAAACCTGAAAAGCACAAGTCAAAATAAAAGAAAGCTTTTTGAGTTCACAAGCCCACATTCAATTTCCTGTCCCAAAATCTCCAAACGATAACATGTCCATCATGAGGGGAAAAATGCTTCCAGTAAATTGGAGATTTGGGAACTAGTTAGAGAGATAAAAGTGAGAGAGACCAGAGTAGGACATAGACAGCATAGCACACAGAGCAGTGTGTGTGAATGTGAATGTGTGTGTAGTTCAAAAGCTGAAATATGCTTCCAGTATATTGAAGATTGTGTACTTCTCACTGGGATGACGATATGTTCCTGCCTGTGAAATTTGAGCTTGGCTTCACGCTCACCCTACTTTTGAGAGGTCCTTAAATTGGGCATCCATGGAAGGGGTTACACGTAGGTGTTAGTAGTCATGTCATGCCAGCAAATGTTAGAAACATTAAAAATCAAAATCTATTAAAAATGAAGATGGCGGCACAGCAGTAGCACGCAGCGGCCTCTCCGGATTAAATACGGTGCTATTTAGGTTTTTTTAAGTTTTTATTTACGGTTTTTAGCCCGACCATTGCTAATACATGGATGCCAGAGACAGCCGGGACCTAATAAAGTACAGAAAAAGGGCCTCCAGTCCTTGGTGTCGCCTGATACCGGAGACCAGGGGAGGGGACACGAGGAAGCGGAAGCGCGGTAAGCGGGCGGGTGTCGATGCTAGGCTAATAACAAACCCTAGCCGTCCATTCTACTAGCCAATGTTTGCTCCCTGGACAATAAACTGGACTACATCCGACTCCAACGCTGTACACAGAGAGAGATTAGAAACTCCTGCATGTTTGTTTTCACGGAGACGTGGCTCAGCGACAGAGTTCTGGACACCGCCATTCAGCTGGATGAGCTAACTTCATTTAGAGCCGACAGAAATGCAGCTCTGTGCGGTAAGACTCGCGGTGGTGGTGTGTGTTTATATCAACATGGAATGGTACAAGAACTCTGTGCTTGTTTCTACTTCCTGCTCATCGTCAGTGGAGTTTGTGACTGTTAGATGCAGGGCATTTTTATTTACCACGGGAATTTACTACTGTTTTCATTGTCGGAGTTTACATTCCACCTAGCGTTAATGCTAAAGAGGTGCTAAGTGAACTATACGGAGCTATTAGCAACCTACAGAATGTTCACCCGAACTGACTTTTTATCATCGCCGGAGATTTCAATCCCCCAAATCTCAAGTCAGTGCTCCCTAAATTCCATCAGCATGTCGACTTTGCTAAGAAAGGTGAAAACACGCTGGATCTTGTTTACACAAACATTCCCGGCGCACTTCGGCTACTCAGACCACATCTCTGTTATGTTAATCCCAGCATACAGACCACTTGTCAGATGCTCAACACCGGTTCTGAAGCAGGTGAAATGTGCAGAACAGCTAGCGGATGTCTTTACTGACATCTTTAACATTTCCCTGAGCAGCGCCGTTGTTCCTACGTGCCTCAAAACTACCAACATTGTTCCTGTCCCAAAGAAGTCTACAGTGTCCTGCCTCAATGACTATCGTCTCGTTGCACTCTCACCCATAGTTATGAAGTGCTTTCAGAAGCTCGTCATGAGGAACATCAAGACCCAGTTACCACCTTCACTGGACCCCTACAGTTCGCGTATCGTCCAAACCGCTCCACAGACAATGCCATTGCCACAGCCCTCCACTTAGCCCTCACCAACCTGGACAATAAAGACACATATGTACGAATGCTGTTCATAGACTTTAGTTCAGCATTCAACACAATCATCCCTCAGCACCTGATTGAGAAGCTGAGCCTGCTGGGACTAAACACCTCCCTCTGCAACTGGATCCTGGACTTCCTGACTGGGAGACCTCAGTCAGTCCGGATCGGGAACAACATCTCCAGCACCACCACACTGAACACTGGAGCCCCTCAGGGCTGCGTGCTCAGTCCACTGCTGTTCACCTTGCTGACTCATGACTGTGCAGCAATGCACAGATCGAATCATATTATCAGCGGATAGTGAGGACAGCGGAGAAGATCATTGGGGTCTCTCTTCCCTTTATCATGGACACTTACACCACACGCTGCATCCGCAAAGCCAACAGCATTGTGGATGACCCCACACCCCTCACACATACTCTTCACCCTCCTGCCGTCTGGAAAAAGATACCGAAGCATTCGGGCCCTCACGGCCATACTGTGTAATAGTTTCTTCCCACAAGCCATCAGACTTCTCAATAACTGAACTGAACTGTACTGAGCACAACATACACACACATCATCTGTATAGACTGCACAGACCCTCACAAAACACACACACTGACACATCAAACTGTTTACATGCTGCTTACAATCCATCAAACTGTTTACTTGCTGTTCGCACACTTTTCTGCTGTTTTGCAAAAACTGTCCAACATTTCAGCCGTTTTTGCATATATTGTACAATATCTCAGCTATTTTGCACATACTATACAATATTTCAGTCATTGGCTGTTTTTTGCACAATTCTATATATTATCCAAAGGACCTGCTACTAAGAAACTGTGTTCATTCAAATGTTGCTGCACGAAATATTGTTTGAACATTCAGTATTCACATACAGTATTTACACTGGTCGGTCGGCACTGTTTCTGTTACTGTTTATTGTCTTTTGTGTATTGTATTTTTTGTACTTTTTGTATTGTTTTGTAACGTTTTGTCTACACTGTCTTTTGTCCTGCACTGTCTTGTCTGTCTTGTTTGTCTTGTCCTGCACTGTTTGCACCAGGTTGCACAGTTGCACTTTATGTGGCTTAGAATACTTACTGTACAAGTTCTTATCCCTGTCTTTGTTTTATGTAGCAACATGATCCTGGAGAAACGTTGTCTCATTTCAATATATACTGCAACAGCTATATATGATTGAAATGACAATAAAAGCTTCTTGACTCTTGACTTGACTTGAAACACTCATATCGGCTGCAATGTCGAGGCATTTGTTTCTACCATTTCACCTGAATCTAGCTTCACCACAATTATTCAAAGGGTCTACTGCAGTGCTAGGGCTTTCCCATGCTGTATGGTGTTTGTGTACTGTAGAGAGAAGGTGGGAAAGACACAGACTTGAAATGCTTTTAAAAAGGCAACACAGAAGGGAGCTGGGTTCCAGAATGGTAAAAGCACAACGAGAGCAATGCTCAGACATATGTGATGTGGTTGAGTGCATTAGTTATTAAATTTGTGTGTGAAAGGTTGAATGAGTTGTTCCATTTCTATATACAGTTTGTAAGAAATTACAGAAATTGCACCTAAATTCCACTCCAAGGTACACATCTAAAAGAGCTAATTCCTAAAAAAGGTTCAAGTATCATAAGGTAATACATTTAGGACTCTAAACATATAAACCTGATTCGTTTAGAAATATGGGAACGGCAGCAGGACATCAAGGATCACCATGAACAAAGGGTTTACGTGACTGCGATTACCATTTGAAGTGAGCATTTGGTTGATAACTTTAACAATAACAAGACAAGGTATACGTGACCGTGATTAACATTTAAAGACATCTGGCTAGATAACAAGGTGTGATCCAGCCATTTGGGAGACACTCAGATCTTATGCTCAATACAACTTCAAAGTAGAATCTCATTTAAACTACAAAGAGGAAAACAGTATAAAATGCGTGAGCAGGATTTGCTCTGGGTTCGTGTTCTTTTTCACTCAGACGAACCCAAAGTATGCCATTTTTGTCACTGCTATGCTGGAATAACTTCTTGTTCTTTATTAAGATCTTCAACATCATCGTCTTATTTTTACACAACACATTTTTTTCTTACAAGTTCATGATGAGGTATGCAAGGTTTACAACCAATTCACCCTCAATTCATTTGGAAGAACAGTATGGACTGTAGGAATCTTGCAGGATTTTAACTTTCGGAACATTTAAGGCTCATTTATAGTGCCAGCAAGATTGTAACTGAATACAAACAATATTTTGATTGAATATATCATTTATTCAGCAATTCATAATGGGATATTGTACTTTTCTTGTAGAATATGCTCTGTTTTTCATTTGCTTGTTTGTTTTAAGCTTACCAAAAAAATGAATGATTTAGGCCATCCTTAAAAATATTTTCGTTTGCAGTAACAGTAAAAAAAAAAAAAAAAAAAGGGTCGGTAGGTAGGTCTATATTTTTTTTCCCAAGTTTCAATGTACAAAAAAAAGTAAAATTTTGGTGATGATGATTACGTAGTTATGACTTTAAAGAAATTAGCATATCGTGACATCACTGACTGGGTCTTCAACCAGTGCCTTCGGGCGCATCATTGCAAACCCCATTTTGATGCTGGGCACAGTTTTTCTAGAACTTCGTGCCAAGTTAAAGCAGTGTCGAGATGATTTAATGATTTTTTTAGATGTATTATGGTGCCTGAACGCGTATGACTTTGAACAGTGACCGCGAACATTTTGTTTACTGCAGCCGCAGCCACAGCCATCATTACCAAGCGCACACCGTTGACTCTGACAGTGAATGAGAGTATGAGACGAAGCGAACGCACAGGCCATAGTGTGACATCCGGTAACCAATAGTGTAAACATAGATGACGTCACGGGTTTTTATATAAAAGAAAGAACGTAGCCTTAATTTGTATGTAGGCCTAGGCAATTTATATATTTACAATACTTACTAAAATATAATTAATATTATTTTGTTGTTTTTGTATTAGTTGTTTGAAGAGTAAAAAAAAATTGGTCGGTCTTAATGCAAATTTACAACTGGCAAGTCGGTCGGACTTAAAGCCAAAAAAAAATTTGAGCCGGTCTTAAATTGACGGGGTCGGTCGGGTTACGGCAAACAAGAATATTTTTAAGGATGGCCTTAGTATCTGATCAAATCTAGGGAAGTGCATTGGGAAGCAACTAAAATGAATGAAGAAAATGTTTAGTAACATGAATGTATAGTGCAGCACAGTGCATTTACAGTATTTTAAGTAATTTCCTTGTCAGGGTCATAAATAAGTATGAAGTGATTTCACGGACAATATTGAAATGGAATGGCAAATTATATTTCAATTGCGTTTCCTATTTGTTGTTTTAAAAATCATATAATATAATTCAAATGCAAATGCAAACCGTTTGCATTTCTGTGTATGCAAACACACAATGTATGCCAAATTTCAAATAGAAAAGCAAAGTCCATCTGCAATTGAATTTTTTATGTCTTTTAAGTTATGAACCTGCCATATTTTAATCTCAATAGCAATTCCCCATTTGCTATTTCACTTCCTCTTTCTTCGTTTACGGAGCCTGACAAAACTCAAATGTAATCGCAATTCTCTTTGCATTTGCGTTTTCAATGCCTACACTTGAAAATCATTGTTGGGAGGTGGGATTATATGATGGGGAGGGTTTGAATCTGGAAGTGACATCATTCGCATTCGACCGCCGGCCCGGACAGAATATGTGCAATCGCGTCGGTTTTATTTATTTATTTTTTGACGTGACATACGGCTAAGTATGGTGAACCATACTCAGAATTCGTTCTCTGCATTTAACCCATCCAAAGTGCACACACACAGCAGTGAACACACACACACACACCGTGAACACACACCCGGGGCAGTGGTTATTTATTCTTTAACACAGTGTAATGGCAACCTAATCTGAATTTCTGTCTAAATATAGTATTCTAGTTTCTCCTAAAGACTATGCTGTGGTTATGGATGCTTTTTCCCTCTGTTCTAAAGATACTTCTTAAAAATACCTGCCCTAAGCCAATTTCAGAATCAGCACGATTCAAGGAGTATGCAGGATGCTTAGAGCAGGTATTTTTAAGTATCTTTAGAACAGAGAGGGCTATTTTCCCCAGCCCTACAATTATTTCATTTTGGAATGGTTTTATTGATGACCTGTTATTTAGTAAAATTTGTAAACTTTCCCATAAATACTTAATCACTAACAAAATCAAAGAAATTCCTTTAAGCTCAGCTATAAGTATTATCCTTGCAATTAGTATCTTGTAAACAGATTTAATTGTGATATTGCTGTATGCTGTACGTTTTTTGGTTTACAAGACAAAACAAAAGCAGAAATTCAATAATATTTAAATGCATTGATTATGTTTAAGTAATAAATAAGCTGTAAAATGTAATTCAATCTGTAAGCATTGTCACATTTTTGACTTGACTTTAGTTATATATGTGATCTTTTGCGCTTCTTTTTAATTTATATATTCTTGTTTCTGTATTTCACTTTTGTTTATTCAGTATACCCCTGACTGATGTTATGATCCTTTAAATCAATAAAAAAAAAATACAAAGTCAGTCTCCCAGCTGCTGAAGCTCTGAAAAAGACATCTCAATATACAGACAGAAAGCCTTTCATTCACTTCACTGAGTTTGGTTAGAACAACTTTATTAATGTTGCTATTTATTAAGGTCACAAACTCACTTAACCTGTATAATGTATATGGTTTTTGTAAGACGTAATCAGTAGAAAAGGTACTGTCTTTTGTGCGACTATCATGTCGTCAACAACTTCACCAATTACATCCATCATAACTTAAAACAGAGTCAAATTCACGTGTTCTGTCCTGTTCGCTGACCGTGAATCGCTCAACATGGCAGTCGACTGAGAATGAGGTCACAGGCCGACTGAGAATGAATACACAGGCCTTCAGTCTGTGTATTCTGTTATGAGGTTTTGAGTTTGGGTTTCATTTCATAAGTTCAGTTATGTTCTACAGAGAGTTTCCTTTCTTTGTTACCCTTGCTATTTTGTTAATTAAGTTTTGCTATCCCTGTGGTTGGGCCTGGTTTTTACAATAATTCCCAAACACCAACAGGAAAAGTAAATGCATCATTAACTTGAACTTCCTTCTCTCCACTTCAACCCTATTCATACTTATTTTTCATTTTATTATGTTCTAAAACCTATGAAACAGAAATGTTCGCTTGGGTTTACCATCTCTGAAGTGACGTGTACATCCCACCATTTCAAAGAGCCTTGAAAAGTACGTACTTATTTTAGTAGAGGAATTAGAAAACATGTTTGGCAACACTACAAGCATCACAGGGAAACCTGAGCTAAAAATGTGCATACTCAAACTTCTTTATTACTTTTATGCCAATTAATACATTGAGCCAGGCCAACCCTGGATGGTAGATGTGGCTGAATTTGCATAGATGCTCTGTTTCTATCTGGCTTTGCTACTGAAACAGCTAGATGCCATTTTTGTGCAAATTCATCTAACAAGCAAAGGTAAAGAATAGCTAGCCAGTTTATATTATCATTTTCAAGCCAAGGTCACTAGGTCATCCAGTGATGTAGGTACTAAGCTGTTAAACATGATGCTGAGTCTACAAGGATGCACACTAGTTTTTAATCCAGTACTGCCTGATTGTTGATTGAATTAAACTAATGAATACTTTAGTGTTCTGCAAGGGAAATTAATGAAAATGAACCAAATATTGAAAACAAACATATGTACAGGGAATACCAACATAAAAAATATGCAGAGCTAAGATCCTGTGTACACAACAGCAGAGCATACAGAGTCAGACTTAGTGTAGAGCATCTGGCATAAACCAAACTCAGTGTAGCACCTTCCAGGCACTCCAAGAGCCAAGACCATGCCAAGTCTGTAAACAGCCTTAAAGGCAGGGTCTCCGATTTTTGAGAAATGCTTCAGAAAACTGGGTCGGGCCAAATAATAAACAAAAATCAAAACAAACATGTAGCCAATGAGCAGAAAGAGGTGGGTCTTGTCAATATGCGGCAGAGAGAGTGTTCAGTGTGCATGTGTGACATTAGCAGAAAGCGGTTTTAGCATTGACAAGGAGCAGGAAGTTGGCGCATATTCACAGGTTGGAGTTTCCTGAGTCAATAACTCCTGAGCTAAACGCTGTTACTACACAAATAACACCTGTTTTCTATCAGAGTAATGTAGAGAGGCAGCTACAACCATGATTTGCTAGTAACAGCGTTTAGCTCAGGAGTTATTGACTCAAGAAACTCCAATCTGTGAATATGCGGCCAACTTTACTTAAGATGCAGAGGTTGCTTTTTCCTTCTCAATAGGTGAGTAACGTTGGTTTTGCTTAGCTTCACAGAACTAATATATGCCATCCTTTGCATGATTATGCTTGTGTGTCATTTTTGCTTGTTTGTTTATCTGCAATCATATTGTTCTTCCCTTCAGCTATGATACAGACACATTTCTTTCCATTAGTTGCCTGGGTTACGTATGTATGTGTGGGTGGAGCTATCAATACAGGGGTGATATTGGAGTCAGAGTTTGTTTTGGTGATTTCAAATGCCGACATTGGCTTTCAAAAATCAGATACCCTGCCTTTAATCAGCAATAATAGTAGCATAATCCCAGCTAAAGAGAGAATCAGCATATGGCTACTGCCTTATAAAGAGAACCCCAAAAAACAAAAGGCAAAATAGAAGAGAAGGAATTTTACTAGAAAAGCACCTCTCTACAGGCTTGAGACTTATACTCTATGAGTGTAAACTTTTGTTTTTACTAAAAAATGTATTAATAGTGTGATAATAGTGGAATAAATAATTTTAATAATTAATTTTAATAATAATTTTGTTTTACATAAGCAATGCAGTAATGTTCAATCAGAGGGGCCTACATTAGAAGACAACTGCCAACTGGTTCCCAGCTTCTCTAACCTCAAATGACTGTCACTCACAGACACTTTTTGGTGCAAATTCCCAAACACCCAATGCTTAAATCAAAATGAAATTTTTACTTTTATCCCTGCATCACTAGCAAAATATATGAGATCAGCATATTATTAAGCATGGCAAAAGTTTAATGTAGGTGCTTTACAAGACAAGAGGCACAGTGCAAAAAGCAACTTGATATGGCTACAAAATATGCTCACAGATGCTTACATCTCAAATTAACATTTAATTTACTAATAGTATAGTTCATACAAACTGCCTACTAAATGCAATCTCATGAGTGATGAAGATGATGTGCTATTATTATTTATGTGTTATTGTCTGTGTTTGTTTAATTAAAAGAAATGACACGGGGAAAAAGTATTGAACACATAAAAAAGGGAGGTGCAAAAAGGCATGGAAAGCCAAGACACTAGCTGAAATTTATCAGTAATTAGAAAGCATTCCTGCCCCTTGACAGTGAAAATCAGCTGTTTTAGTGCCAACTGATGGCCTATAAAAAGGTGTCGCATTACCAAGGTGTCACACAAGAAACCTCTCATGATGGGTAAAATCAGAGAGCTCTCTCAAGACCTTCGTAAACTTATTGTTATAAAACATACTGATTGTATTATTTACAGAAGTTCTGGATGAGGAGAGAACATCATTTCACAATACACTGTCCACGACCAGGTGCTTGCAAGATTTCTGTCAGAGGAGTGAAAATAATTATCAGCAGAGTTGCCCAAGCAACATGTGGAGAGCTTCATAAAGAATTAGAATTCTCCTAGAATTAGCAGGTACAATCGTTTCAAAGAAAATAATGCAGACAATTGCAGTGGCCTGTATTCACGCCAACCATGCAAGACTCATTTCTGAAGAAAAAGCAAAAGTTTGCTGCACAATACTTAGAGAATCTAACTATGAAATACTGGGAGAATATAGTCTGATCAGATGAGACCCAAATTGAACTCTTTGGCTGCCAAAATATACACCATGCTTGAAGGTCAAATTGCACTGCACCTCACCAGAAAAAAAGCAAATCAACAGTGAATTTTAGAGGTGGGAACATCATGGTGTGGGCCATTTTTAAGCATATGGCACTGGCACACTATATTTAATTAAAGGAATGATGAATGTAAAAATGTAGTAAGACATTCTTGATAAAAAATTAAAATAATAAATTATAAATAAATAAAATAAAAATTAGCTGGCATCTAGCCAATCATCTGCCTTGAATCTAATAGACAATCTATAGAAAGAACTAAACATCAGAGTTCATGGAAGAGGCCCAAAGATCCTTCAAGATTTGAAGAGTGGCAGGAGGCATCTTAAATACATTTAAGTAAGCGTGTTCAATATTTGTAATTCCATTTTCTGTGAGGATATGCATGTTAAAGGGGCAGACAGCACTTTCCTCCAAGTGTGTTACATTGTGTTGCAGCATTTGGGTAGGTGCCATTCTATAATGGAGTCCTAACTAGTGGATGGAAATTAACAAAACACGAGACTAACACAAATTTACTACGAACATAAGACCTAAACATATCTTGACATGGTGATAACATTACTTGGCAAATATATATATTTTAGAGGTTGGCATGTTACATGAAAAAACACCTGAACCGTATATATATATATATATATATATATATATATATGGCATCTAATTACAGTCCACAAGGAACGGGTGCAATGGTGGGAAAAATGAGACGGGTAGACATGAGACCGCCACATAAACGCGACAACGAATGCGCAGTGGCGCCCCAGAAACTTTTAACATAACATTACTTGGCAAATATATATATTTTAGAGGTGGCATGTTACATGAAAAAACACCTGAACCGTACACACAACGCATGCGCAGTGGCGCCCCAGAAACTTTTAATAGGGCTGGCCTATTGGAGAGGGATGGAGAGCAGGAGGGGCAGTGAAACAACTACTCTGGTGGTGCCAATCAATCTACAATCTTTTTTGGTGGCTGCAGCGTGTGCTTCATTTTATTTATTTATTTATTTTTCACTTCATGAACTATTGTGAATTTTCGTTATGCATTCAAATTCACACTAGGGGTGGCCAGAGTTTATACAGGGGTGGCCGTGCGATAAGGAAACACCTGTCAGGCCGCCCTCTGGTGGTCTGGCAAAGAGCTATACAAGCATCTTAATTCTGGCCCAAAGACAAACTTAATTTAAATGCTACAGCATATGCACAGAATATTATATCAAAATAACATACAAAAAAACAATACAATATATATATATATTTAAGATACAAACATATTCCAAGCCAGTTTTATGTGCAAAACCAGACGTGCTTTGGCTTTGTGATGGTCACTCTTTCTTGTCAGGTTTAATTTATTGTCTTTTAGTTGTTCAATTTCACATTTTTCATTGTCATATACTTGCTTCACATCATTCACCACAACCCCTTGTAGATCAGGCAGGGAATATTGATAAAACAATTATCTGCTCACAATTCAATTGATTTTCTATTTCAATTATGAAATGGGGATAGGCACAAAAAAACTGTTGAAGCATTGATATATTTTCCCTTTCTTTTCTTTCTCTTTTCTCTGTTTCATTATGTGCTTTTGATGATGTATTTTGGTCATGGTGTGGTTGTTGATTATTTCTGACAGAACACTATTAGTGTTTAGGATCTTTGTATACCTTTCTACATCCCAGTATAAATTAATATTGTCTGAACATACAGTATTTACACTGGTCAACGCTGTTTCTGTCTATTGTCTCTTGTGTAATGTCTTTGTGTATTGTCTTGTAATTCTTTGTCTAAGCCTTTTGGACTAGGACTACTTACTAGGTCCTTAGCTCTGTTTTGTGTGGCACCATGGTCCAGCTATATATGGTTGAAATGACAATCGAAGCCACCCACCCAGCCAGCCAGCCAGCCAGCCAGGCAGCTAGCCAGAAAGAAAGAAAGAAGGAAAGAAAGAAAGAAAGAAAGAAAGAAAGAAAGAAAGAAAGAAAGAAAGAAAGAAAGAAAGAAAGAAAGAAAGAAAGATCAAGTCTGAGCAAATTGGGGAAAACTTTAATTGCCTTATTTTCTGCATGCTGAACCCACACATTCTTGGTCCTTAGAGTTAATATGACAAGGGACTGGCTTTATTTCTGACTTTCTCCTCACTGGTCTGGTGAAGGAAGACAGAGGGGGGGACAGACTTCTGAACTATCGTACAGCTTGGCCACCATGGTAACAGATTTCACAGTTTTTTTTTTCAACATTTTTGTGTTATGTCATATTTGAACTGAAATTAATACTTGTTAAATACGATTTCTGAGGCTCAGCTTTCAAATGGACACTAGACTTTTATAAGGATGCTTACATGTTTACATTTAACAGCATTTAGCAGAGCAGAGCAACTTAAATTTTTATTTCATTTTTTATGCAACTAAGCAGTTAAGGGCCTCGCTCAGGGGCCCAGCAGTGGCAGCCTGGTGGACATGGGATTCAAACTCACAACCTTATAATTTGTAGGCCAACACCATAACTACTAGGGTACCGCACTAATTTACCATGAAATAATGAGCAAATAGAAACTTTTGAGCCAGTGAAAATGGGGGAACTATGTAAATATGGCTGTAATTCCTAAACAGTTTCTGGTAAATACCTTCAATTAATTAATTAATCTTAAAGTCTATGCTTCAATCACAACTTCATTGCCTCATTTCAAATCCAATATGGTGGTATACAGTGGAAAAATTATGGATAACTGACACACTGTCGAAACTGTATTTTTAGATAAAAAGATACTGTATCTTTTTTAGATAAAAGAGTCCATTTTGAAAATTACCATCCTCTATTAATTGAAAGACTCTTTTTCATATACCAAGAAATAAAAAAAAATCAATCCCATATTCACAAGTAGTCAGACTTAAATGCATCTGATGTGATAGAAGTCTGTCTTGAGAAAAGTAAGGAAATGTGCAATTATTTTTGCAGCTGTAGATTCCCCAAGAATGTCACAAAGCATACCATGACCCGTGTTAACACTATTAAAGGAATGGATGCACTGACCCCTACACATTTCACTGCAATTATAGTGTTCATTTATCATCCAGTAAGATACAAAACCAGCTTCCCTTTTACAGAACAGACCCCAATCTCCTAGACAAAATAATCAAACAGTTGCTTATCAGGATTGAATAAATTAATTAGTGAATAAATCAGGTTAATTCACACTTGCATTGTTTATTATAATATTTATCCCTGTAGACAGGGTTTGCCTGAGTTGGTGTAGAAAAACTTGAGTAGGCTGCACAGAACTTTAACTGCACTAAACACCTTTGTGTATGAAGAAATACAATATGTTTGCATGCCTCCTTACCTGACATCAGTGCCTGATCTCTCTTGTTCTTGTGGCTATTTTGGGCAAATCCACACAGCCACATTCTAAAATCTAGTAGATAGCCCAGGAGTTGAATTTATTATAACAAAAAAGTTGGGGGATAAAAGTAAGACATGCAAAAAGCACATATTTATGTCAAGGCCTCCAATCTCTCCTTCCAACCAATATCTACACCTTTTAAGAGACCAAAGATAATTGGACAAACTAACCATAATTAAAAAATTAAACAGTATATATATATATATATATATATATATATATATATATATATATATATATATATATATATATATATATATGTATATATATATATATATATATATATATATATATATATATATATATATATATATTTTTTTTTTCATTCTTCCTTGAAAATCCTTTTCAGGCAAATACAACCTGAAGAGTAGAACCCATAGATGCTTCCCTCTTGTCTTGTTAACTACCTGACTGGTGGTCCACAGTAGATATGCTTACAGCACTGTGTATCTGAGTGGTTTGTAGCACTGGAGGTACACGCGGAACTATTCTGTCGCCTTTCCTCTTCACCCTATACACTGCAGACTTCAGCTACTGTACAGAGTCCTGACATCTTCAGAAATTTTCTGATGACTCAGTTATAGTTGGTTGCATTAGCGGTGTTAACGAGACTCAGTACCGGTCTACAGTGGATCATTTTATCATAAGGTGTGAGTGGAACATCTACAGTTTAATGTGACAAAAACAAAGACGCTAGTGGTCAACCTGAGGAGCGCTAAGGCACCTATGACCCGTCTATGGGGTCTCTTTGGACACGGTGGAAGACTACAAATACCTTGAAGTTCACATTAACAACAAACTAAGAAACAAAGAAGGGACAGACCCATCTCGACTTTCTAAGAAGGCTGAGGTCCTTCAAAATCTGCAATATAATGCTTAAAATGTTCGTGGTAGCTAGTGCTACCTTTTTGATGTTACATGCTGTTGCAGCAGACTAAAGGTTGCTGCTGCCAACAGAATGTACAAACATATCTGTAAGGCAGGTGATGTTGTAGGGATGGACCTGGATTGTCTGATGGCGGTCTCAGACAACATCTTCCAGCCACTCCATAATGTCCTGGATGGATACTGGAGTACATTCAGTCGGAGACTCATTCAACCAAGGTGCTCCACAGAGCAACATAGGAAATCCTTTCTACCTGTGTCCATCAAACTGTATAATTCATCTGTGCAACAACATATCTCACTGTGCAACAATACACCTTTACTGGTATAGTAATTTAAATGCTAGATTTATTTACATTTTTGTGTATATATTATCTTGTGTATACAGTATTAGTCTCTATTTTGTTTTGTTATTTTGGTGACTTGGAGCTGCAATAATGAAACCAATTATCTCCTGAGGTTTATAAACGGTCAGACACTGGGTTTCTTCTTTATAACTGATACCTTTTTTTTTTTGTCAGTTATCCAGAATGACATGATATTTAATGATAATGACAAGCACCTGTGCAAGTATGGGCCATTAAATAAGAGCACTTCACAAGTAAAATGTTTGTAAATAACTTTTTTTTTTAACTGTTGTAACACTCTCATGCCCATGTTGTTAATGATACAGGGAAAAAAATAAATCTTAAATGGGAGAAGACAATATGTTGTGTAATCAAAGACAGTGTAAAATAAAACTTCTGCCTAGGCCGCTGATGTTAGGGATGGGGAACCAAAAGGGCAAGTGTCCAAAATGCAGCAAGAGGGTGGTTTTTCCACTTTCTTTCAGTTTGCACAAAGACTGCAATCTCCTGCTTCAGCACATCTTGCCAGATGACACGGCATAGTTCCTGAATCCCAATGAGTTTTGCTCACAAAATGCAAGAAAATGCGGATCATTTGTTAGAGCAGCATTAAATCAAATACAGTAAATGGTCAAAAGTATACGGGCACCTATTCCAAAACCTTGGTTATTAACACAGTGTTGTTCCCACTTTACTAGTATACCAGCCTCCATTCTTCTGAGAAGGCATACCATTAGATTTTGGATTCAGCAAGAGGTTGGACTTTTCCTGGTATGCAGCTATAATTCATCTCAGAGTTCTCTTGCAGGGCACTCAAGTTCCACTCCAAACTGGGTAAACCATGTCTTTATGGACTTATCATGAGGGCATTGTCAAATGAAATCTTAACACTAGTACATAAAAAACACATTCTAGGCATTAGTGCAGTTGCAACTCACAATTATGGGTCTTATGGCTAGTAAAGTATACATAAGTATCCATCCTCAGGAGTGCCCAGTTTTAACCACAATGGGTTAGTGTGATTGTAGTTGCTGGTATTTATTGCTCGTATTTAAATATACCTATACTAGAGCTAAAACACTCATGACAGCTCATTACAAGATAAAATAGTGCAGTCAAGACACGTTAGACTCTTCAAATTAATATGAGAGAATATTGACATATGTTGTCAAGACAGTCCTTGCTAATGTGAACTTTACTTAATATACTAATAGTAGTTTGTCTATAGAGAAGAGTTTTGTGTGCAAGGAAACACATGTGGTGAGGTTTAAGCAATAAAAAAAAAAACAGCTTAAATGTTGCTGAACTTCACCTACAGCAAGGGAAAAGAATATTTTATCCCCTGCTGATTTTGAACATGTCAGGGAGCTCTCTGACTCTTCTCCCGTGCGTGCCCCGCTCGCACGGAGTGGCTTGCTGGCTTACTAATTGCACACACCTGACTCTCATTCCACTCTCATTTGCCACCATATATAATCCCTTCTCTCACCAGCACTCACCGCCAGTTATTATCCATGGTTGGGCTGTTCATTCCTCTACACTCCAGTGTTCGTGTTCAGCTTTGTGCTTCTCCTAAGCGCTCCCCTGGGTATTTCACCGACTGCCTTTCTTCCCCTAGCTCTGGACTTTTTGGGCCACGCTTCCACCGCACACCACAGGTTAACACAGACTGTCGTTATAACTCTGGACCTTTGTGGGCCGCGCTTCCACTGCGCACCACCGGATAACGCTACTTCGGTATTTTTGGCAATAAACTCTGTTTGCTTTCACTCCGGCTTCCTCCTCTGTGTCTTGCATAACAGAATAACTGACCTTCAAAAATTAAAGGTAGGGACCTTTCCACTCTTACCTGACTATGGAGAACCGACCCAGCACCTCCTCAGACCCGGTTCGGGATCTCGTCACCGCGCTTCGAGCCGCCTTTCCCTCCACCGCGGTTCGTCCTGACCCCCCTGCTGTCACCGGCAGCCCCATGGCGCTTCCGGGAACTTTTTCGGGGGAAGCTTCAGCATGCCGTGGGTTTCTACTTGAGGTAAACCTCTATATCGAGATGCAGCCGCAGCGCTTCCCGTCTGAGCGGTCCAAGGTAGCGTTCCTCATCTCACTCCTGTCCGGGAGAGCGCTAGCTTGGGCTCAATCGTTGTGGGACTCGGCCAGCCCGATGATAAATGTGCATGCTCATTTCACCATGCACTTTATCGAGGTTTTCAACGCCGCTTCCGGGGTCCTATCCACGGCCGACCAGCTGCTTGGCTTGCGTCAGGGTAATGATGACATCACTGCTTATAGCTTGCGTTTCTGCACCATGGCGGCATCTAGTGGCTGGAACGAGTCGGCGCTACTGAGGGTATATCGGCAGGGTCTGTCTCCAGAAATTAGACAAGCTATGGCGGTATTTGAGGACACTACTGGATTGTAGGACTTCATTAAGAAGTCCATTGGCCTTTCTCAGTGCCTGGCGGCATGCCATCCCATGTCACCAACCCCAGGGGCCCCACCAGGACCTACTACCGCCTCAGACACCGAACGTATGCAGCTGGGCTCTCAGGGACTGTCCCGGAGATAGAGGAACAGCCACCTGGCATCTGGTAAATGCCTGTATTGTTGGAACCCAGGTCACTCCATCGCCAGATGTCCCACGCGCCCACCTCGAGCAGCGGTGAGTACCGTAGAGTTTCCAAGAGACATATCTACTCTGTCTACACTCACCGTGACACTTCTAACTCCCGCTCTCTCTCTTTCCATGGATGCTCTGGTGGACTCCGGCTCGGCAGGGAACTTCATCTCGCAAGCCTGCCTCACCAGCTTACGGCTCCCTCGAGAGAGGGGTTCCCAGACCATCCAGGGATGCCCACTGGGTCGGGGCTGGGTCAAGTACTGTGCACCGGTAATGACTCTACAGGTGGGACTGTTCCACCCGGAGGAAATCCGGTTCATGGTGCTCGACGATTCCACTGTCAGCGTGATCCTGGGAAGGCCCTGGCTAAGCCAACATGCCCCAGCATGCTCCTGGGACCCCTGCGACTTTCTGCGTTGGAATACCCACTGCCTGGAGCACTGCATCTCCAAGCTTCCCGTAAGGATCCCCCAGGCCATGGTAGGCGCCACCAGGGTAGAAAAAGCCACAACGTCAAAGCAGGCAGAGATCCCCCAGGAGTACCAGGCCTTCAAGGACGTGTTCTGTCCTCAGGCGGCCACTCGTCTCCCCCCTCACCGGCCTGGTGACTGCTGCATCGACCTGCTTCCTGGGGCTAAGCTGCCCAAGGGCCGAATCTACCCCCTTTCCGCTCCAGAACATCGAGCGATGGAGGAGTACGTCCAGCAGGCTCTCCAGCAGGGGTTCATCACCAAGTCATCCTCCCCGGCTGCCTGGAGCTTTTTCTTTGTGGGGAAGAAGGACGGGGGCCTTCGTCCCTGCATAGACTGCCGACAGCTGAATGCCCAGATCTCTCCTCTCCCTTACCCTCTCCCGCTTGTTCCAGCAGCTCTCGAGGCCCTAAGGGAGGCACGCGTGTTCACCAAGCTCGATCTCTGGAGCGCTTATAATCTTGTGCGCATCAGGAATGGAGACGAGTGGAAAACAGCCTCCAATATCGGGTCATGCCGTACGGCCTATCCATTGCTCCAGCTGTGTTCCAGGGGTTCATGAACGAAGTGCTCCGACCCTACCTACAAAGTTTCATCATGGTGTACACTGATCTACTCCAAGAGCCTGGAGGAACATCATACCCACGTACGTGAGGTCCTAGGGGCACTTCGTTCCCAAAAGCTCTACCTAAACCTCTCAAAGTGTGAGTTCCACCGTGAGGAGGTGCAGTTTCTGGGCTACGTCATCAGTGCACGGGGTATACAGATGGACGAGAGAAAGGTTACCCAGCGATCCAGACCCCATCCTTCCTCCTTCGATCGTCGTGGGGCCTATTGTCTGGGACGTGGACAGCGAAATCCAGGCTGCCTCCATCCAGGCCCCCGGCTGACTCCATCCAGGCCCCCGGAGGGTGCCCTGAGGGACGTGTCTTTGTCCCCACCTCCTGCCGTCGTGAGTTAATCCGGTCGGTCCACGAGGGACCGGGCATGGGCCACCCAGAAGAGAGGAGGACAGTTCAGCTCCTTCAGGCGCGTTACTGGTGGCCGAGGATGGCAGAGGAGGTGACCCGCTACGTCCAGGAGTGTGCCACCTGCGCCATGGCAAAGATACCACGCCACCTGCCCGTCGGCAAGTTGGTGCCGCTTCCCATCCCTCAGCGCCCCTGGTCACACCTAGGGATAGACTTCGTGAACGACCTGCCACGGTCAGGAGGTAACACATGCATCTTGGTAGTGGTGGATCGCTTCTCCAAGGCCTGCCGCTTGGTGCCTCTGAAGGACCTGCCCACAGCCCTCGAAACTGCCGAGGCCCTGTTCCACCATGTGTTCAGGAACATTGGCCTCCCGGAGGAAATAGTTTCAGACCGTGGGTCCCAGTTCACATCTCGGGGCTGGCGGGCTTTCTTCCATCTCCTAGGGGTGTCGGTAAATCTGACATCAGGGTACCACCCGCAGTCCAACAGCCAGGCGGAACGTAAGATTCAGGAGCTGAACCGTTACTTAAGGACTTACTGCAGCCAGGATCAGGGGGATTGGGCTCGTTTCTTGCCCTGGGCAGAATATGCTCAGAACTCGCTCCGCCAGGACGCCACGGGCCTCACCCCTTTCCAATGCGTGCTGGGGTTCCAGCCGCCCCTGTTCCCATGGTCGGACGAGCCTAGCGACGTACCATCGGTGGACGCCTGGTACCGGGAGAGCCACCGGGTCTGGGAGTCGGCACACACCCAGCTGAGCCGGGCTCTCCGCAACGCTGAGAGACGCTGACGCTCGGCGTCTAGAGTCTCCTCGTTACCACCCCGGGGATAGGGTGTGGCTCTACACTAAGGACCTGAAGATGAAGCTGCCAAGCCGCAAGCTTAGCCCCAGGTTCATTGGGCCTTTCAGGATCTCCAGGCAGATCAGCGACATTTCATACCAGCTGGAGCTGCCGTCAAGGTACCGCATACACCCCACCTTTCATGTGTCCTTGCTTAAACCTTGTGTCTCGCCTGTTTCTCGCCCTCCAGGTGACCCCGTGGCACCCATCCAGGTTGAAGTGGTGGCTCAGCCTGGCGTCTACACGGTGGGAGAAGTCCTGGACTCCAGACTGCGCGGGGGTCGCCTCGAATACCTGGCAGACTGGGAGGGTTACGGTGCAGAGGATCGGTCATGGGTGGCCTGGCAGGACATGCTGGACCCAAGTCTGCTGGCGGAGTTCCATGCTGCCCACCCGTGCCGTCCCGGCACCCAGGGCAAGGGGTCATCCTCGTCGCAGGGTCAGGTCGTCCGGTGCCGCCCCTGGGGGGAGGGGGTGGTGTCAGGGAGCTCTCTGACTCTTCTCCAGTGCGTGCCCCGCCCACACGGAGCGGCTCGCCGGCTTACTAATTGCACACACCTGACTCTCATTCCACTCTCATTTGCCATCATATATAATCCCTTCTCTCACCAGCACTCACCGTCAGTTATTATCCATGGTTGGGCTGTTCATTCCTCTACACTCCAGTGTTCGTGTTCAGCTTCTTGCTTCTCCTAAGCGCTCCCCTGGGTATTTCACCGACTGCCTTTCTTCCCCTAGCTCTGGACTTTGTGGGCTGCGCTTCCACCGCGCACCACAGAATAACACAGACTGCCATTATAACTCTGGACCTTTGTGGGCCGCGCTTCCACTGTGCACCACCGGATAATGCTACTTCGGTATTTTTGGCAATAAACTCTGTTTACTTTCACTCGGGCTTCCTCCTCTGTGTCTTGCATAACAGTACATTTGCCCATTGACAAAGAAACAGACTTTAATTTTAATGGTAGGATGTTTTTTTTAAACATTTTTTTTCTGTGAGAGACAGAATAACAACAAACAAAAATCCAGAAAAAATGCTTGATTTCTGACTCCTAGGTGTCTTTTATACAGGCAACAAGCTGAGATTAGGAGCACTCTCAAATTATCTATCTACAGTGCTTACTAATTTGGTATCCCATTCTGATTTAAACCAAAAGTTGCCATGTTATGGACAAGAGGTTTTTATTTTGTTTTTCCTTACACCTATTCCCCAGGAGCAATAAAAAAATAAGTGATTTTTCATTCACAAATTACATAACTGAGTGCTGCTACAGCATATAGATAATGCTAAGGATAATGTTTCAGGGGCATTTCTCAAGACAAGTAACAATACATGTAGCTAAAAACATCAGGGACTTTTTATCGTCAGTGATCTAGGCAGCTAGCTAAATAACCTAGTCAGTCAGTTACCTTTATCTTAACATTACCTATTTTAAAATAGTATTCACTTAAACATAGATCATATAGTTACTAGAATTTTCTTTTGCAAAGCTGTAAGTAATCCTGCAAGATCTGGCTCTAGTCGCATATCTCTATCCCTGCCTTTCGACACTGAAATCAGCACCCCAAACAAACCCAGATACAAGAGTCCACAGTACAGTACTTACATATTTAGATTTAAAACTTTTGCCAGACACCCTTATCCAGAGCAACATACAGAAGTGCTTTAAATTCATTATCAAATAATACATGTATACCTACCTTTTACCCTGGGAGATATTGTGACTAGTCATTAGTCATGCAGTGCTAGTATATTGGAGGGAACAAGTTGCAGTGCGATGAGTGACAAGAACTTTGATGTATGAGGGTGCAGGTCCATTTTTGACTTTGTAGGCATCAGTGGTTTGAATCCTATGTGTACCGCTATTGGAAGAAAGTGGAGGGAGAACAGCAAGGGAGAACACAGGAGCATTTTGGATGATATGCAGAGAACAAATTGGATTTGTAGGTAGACCAGCCAGCAGAAAGTAGGCATGTCTCAAAATGGTAAGAGACTGCACAAGCACCTGAGCAGCCTGTATATATATAAAAATGGCAGAATAATTCCGATGTTGTTCGAAAAGATAGTTGTATGAGCTTGTAACAATAGCAAAAACACAATTAATATATACAATAGAAAAATGTAATTTAATATTTCATACAGAAACCTTTGTTTACAATTACAGAGGTCAGATGTTTCCTGTAGTTCTTGACCAGGTTTGCATGCACTGCAGCAAAGATTTTGGCCCACTCCTCCATACAGGTCTTCTGCAGATCTTTCAGGTTTTGGGGCTGTCCCTGGGCAACACAGAGTTCCAGCTCAGTCCATAGATTTTCTATTGGGTTCAGGTCTGGAGACTGGCTAGGCCACTCCAGGACCTTGAAATGTTTCTTACGGAGCCACTCCTTAGTTGTCCTGGCTGTGTGTTTGGTGTCACTGTCATGCTGGAATACCCAGCCACGACCCATCTTCAATGATCTTACTGATAGACGGAGGTTGTTGCCCAAAATCTCACGATACATGGCCCATCCATCCTCCCCTCAAAACAGTGCATTCATCCTTTCCACTTTGCAGAATAGCACCCCATCTCATCCTTCTTCTTCCTCCAAACACGGTGAGTGGAGTTTATACCAAAAAGTTCTATTTTGGTCTCATCTGACCACAAGACCTTCTCCCTTGCCTCCTCCGGATCATCCTGAACATGTGCTGCCTTGAGCAGTGCAACATTACACATGCTGCAGAATTTTAATCCGTTACTTTGTAGTGTGTTACTAATGGTAACCGTTGGGTCTGTGGTCCCAGCTCTCTTCAGGTCATTGACCAGGTCCTCCTGTGTAGTTCTAGGCTGATCCCTCACCTTTCTCAGGCTCATTGATACTCCATGAGGCAAGATCTTGCATAGAGCCCCAGTCCGAGGGAGATTGACAGTCATCTTGAATTTCTTCCATTTTCTAATAATTGTGCCAACAGTTGTTGCCTTCTCACCAAATTACAGATCTCTCCATACATTGTAAGTGGGAAAACTTGAAAAATCAGCGGTGCACCAAAAACTTATTTGCTCCATTGTAAACTCATTACACATAGACTGAAGAAGTTTAACTATTTGGTTCTTTGAATTGTGATGATTTGTGCTTACATTTAACAAAAACTATTCATTATCTAAAAAAAAATTAATACTTCATAAGAGCAATAAAAAAAATTATAGTGAAATGTTGGCCTTCTGAAAAGTAGGTTCATTTACTGTATATGTATTCAATACTTGCTAGGGGATCCTTTTGCTTCTGGCCTCTGTAATTGTAAAAAAAGTTTCTGTACCAAATATTAAGTTCTATTTTTCTATTGTATTAAATACTTAGTTCATGCAATACAATGAAAATTAATTATTTAAAAATCATATATTTTTTTTAGATTCTGTCTCTTACACTTGAGGTGTACCTACAATGAAAATTACAGATCTCTCCATTCTTTGTAAGTGGGAAAATTTGAAAAATCAGCAGTGTATCAAATACTTATTTTCCCTACTATATATAATACACGACTTTCACTATTTGAGTTGAATTACTGAAATAAATTTACTTTTCCATGTCATTCTAATTTATTGAGATGCACCTATATATAAAATATTCATTCATTCATTCATTCATTTTCTACCGCTTATCCAAAATTCTCGGGTCACGGGGAGTCTCAGGCGTCATCGGGCATCGAGGCAGGATATACATATATAAAAAATATGAATCTTAAAATTATATAAATTTAAATATTAAAAGAAATACAAATCTTCAATCTTTTTCCTACTTACAAGCTCACATCATGGGTTTCAGAAATGCTGTAAAATCTAGTTATGATGGGTATTATATGGATCTCTCTCTCTGTATCTCTCAATAGGTTGAGATTTCCTAGCACTTGTTGTCAGGATGATGTTTCATAGATGTCAGATAAAAATCACCGAAGCTCGCACTGGGCATGTTGACAGCGATTTATTTGAATATTTTGTCACTATGAAGCCTGCACCCTGAAATTACACATTTCTGACAAACACAGACAAATATTCCGGCTAAAATATAATAGCATGCACTAGGGATGAGCGAGTGCAGCATTATCTGTATCTGTGTCTGTTAACCATATGAATTATCTGTATCTGTATCTGTACTCGGAGTGGGTGAGGTCTAACACGGAAGTAGGCGGGGCTTGTCTTGAAACAGGCGTGGCTTTAACCAGTATGTTATTTTAAGCATGCAATTGATATGGGTTGATCACAAATTGTTATATTTATTGCTGATTAGAAAAATATTTACAAGACAGCATCAGGATTGAGCTTCATATCAATGGTTTTGATCACGATAGCAAACGAACTATATTACAGAACAAGTTTTGCAACAATGAAAACAAAACAATGCAGTGCAATTATGAAGTAAAATGTAATGAACAACATAACTTTTTTTTTTAATTTTAATTTTTTTATGATCAGTGTGATTTTTTTTTTTTTTAGTTCATTTTTATTTTTTTATTTCCACACCAGGTGCGTGTATGTGTGTGAGTGTGTGTGTGTGTGTGTTAGAGAGAGAATGAATAAGAGGAAGAGCGAGAGAGATAGAGAGAGCGCGGGGGGACTGTATTCTACGGATCAAATAGTCCGACGCTGTTTTTCAGATCTGCATTGACTTTAATGAAGACCAATTGTTCCACATGGCTAGGGTCTAAGTTTGCACGCTGTGGACTGACCACATTTCCAGCTGTGATAAAAACACGCCCAGACTGGACACTTGTAGGTGGACAACTGAGATGCTGCAGTGCAAAGCGTGCAAGATTGGGCCAGCACTGAAGCCTGCCTTTTTCTGCAGGAAAGACAAGACTGAAGTGCTGCTGGTGGCAGGTGTCTCTTCTGTGTTTCTTGCAGGTGTAGCCACAGGGTCACAGAGCTCCATCCTGAGGAGTAATGTCCTCTTCAGTGCCTCCACATCAACATTGTTTGGAAAACAGCTGACCTTATATTTGGGGTCAAGGGGAGTGGCAAGCAGAAATGTGGAGTTTGCAAAAATTGGTTCGAAACACCATTCTAATTCTTTGCTCAGACTGGCTGCCAGTTTCCTTGCTGCTGTGCCTAACTTTTCCCTGGACTCAGCTGCAACATCTTGACCAAGCCATTCTGATCATCATCATCAGCCATGAACTGATCAGATTCATACTCAGATTCCTCACCAGCTGCAAGACCTCCCACATGCAGTGACCTGATGATGAAGCAGAGGCCATGCAGGAGGGAGATGACCTCAGAGACAGAGGCGCTGTGTTTTGAGAGTGCCCGTGTGACCTCAAAAGGACTAAGAACAGTGAGCATGTCTGATGCTAACCCCCACTCATTTGGATAGATGATTGTTGGAGCTCTACCCATGTTAGACTCCTGTGTCATAATCTGCACAGCCCTGCGCTGCTCCACCAGCCACTGGAGCATGTAGAACGTATAGTTCCACCTTGTTTTTATATCTGTTATGAGCGTGTGCTGGGGGAGGTTCAATTGTGTTTGCAGCTCATGTAGTCTGTTGCTGCCTTTGCTTGAGCGATGAACATGGCCAGATATGCTCCTGGCATTGGAGAGAAGGGATGTCACAAACCTGTTCTTCTCCAGTGCTTTGATCACCACCAAGTGAAGCGTATGGAACACGCAACGAATGTGCCCATATTCAGTCAAAGCTTTCACCATGTTGGCTGCATTATCTGAAACAACAACCGTATTGTGACAGACTGACCAACAGACTCTTCCCACTCCCTCATCTTTTCCTTAAGGCAGCACAGAATGTTGTTTGATGTGTGCTCAATGTCCAGCACACCAACATTTAGCAGCCCTGCTTTCCTCTGTACAGAAGCTTCCCCTACACGTTCACACCAGTGCCCAGTAAGACAGAGATATGCATGTGCATTGTGATTGCTGGTCCAGAGATCTGTAGTGAAGTTGATGACACCTCCTTCAGCTGCCTTAAGTGACTGGACCAACTCCCCTCTCATTGCCTCATACAGCTCAGCCACTACAGTTCGACTGAAATAGTGCCTGGATGGGATCTTATACTTGGGCTCTAAAAAGTCAACAAGTTGCTTGAAGCCTCTCCTCTCCACCACAGAGAAAGGTTCAAGATCAGTGCAGATCATTTTACCAATCATCTCTGTAATTTGTTTTGACCAGGGATGGTTTGCTGAGAATGGCTGCTTTGCTGCAAATGCAGTGAGTATTGGTGAAGAGGAAGATGAATGTGAGCCCTTAGCAGCACCCAGCTGAACACCAGTGACCTGAGAAGGAAGAGGAGAGGAGGTGGCTGATACAGTGTGCTTTCTCATGTGATGGACATATAGCAAATGGTTATGTAGAGATGTTGTGTTGTAATGTTTTTCATCTCTGCCTCTGCTTAGCTTGGACTTGCAAAGCTTGTAAATGGCTTTGGAGGGATCATTTTCAGAAACAGTGAAATAGTCCCATACTGCAGAAGTCCTCTTGGTCTTTGGTGGAGAAGGACCTCCATCACCAGATGCAATATTGGTCTCAGTGGGGGAAATGTGGGTGCTACTGCCACTGTTTTCATTGTCACTGATTTGACCCTCACTGTCCTGCAAGGTTAAGCAAACTCTGACAGTTGGTTCAGTGTCAGCTGAAGTATTCTCTGTATCACTCATTATTCTGTATCACCGATCATAAGAGGGAGAGAGATAGTGTTTGTTTGTGCATGTGTGTGTAGCTTAATTTGTAATATTTATACCACTACTACCTTTATATTTTATGAAATACAGCAAAAAGTGTCAGACACTCAGTGCGTAAAGCAAAAAAAAACTGGTTAGAGCCAGCTGACTTTAAAAAAAAAAACTCTGACGACCGGCAGAGAGAGAGAGAGAGAGAGAGAGAGAGAGAGAGAGAGAGAGAGAGAGAGAGAGATTGTATGTGTGTGTAGCTTAATAATTAATTTGTAATATTTATCACTAGCTTACTACCTTTATGTTTTTATGAAATACAGCAAAAATGTGTCAGACACTCAGTGTCTGGTTACAGGTTAGAGACAGCTGAAGGTTTAAAAAAGAAAAAAATCTCCGAAAGGCAGAGACACAATGCAAGTCGCATTCTACCAAGCAAGCACCACGTCTGAACGAACCCACGTTTACCAGAACTCTACTGGTTAGTAAGTACTTATTATTAATGTTACAACCCAAAGTAAAAAGCTGAAGAAACCCTAAACGTTAACAGAAAAGACCTGCGAACCCAAGTGACTGGGGGAGAGACAGAGAGTTGTTCTTTGTGTGACTGTGAGTGAGCAGAGCGAGACACAGCAACACAATACATCTGTATGTGTGTAGGGGAGGGGCGCTGTGACTAGCCTATCACAGAATGCTGACACAATCAGCTACCAAATGATGATTTTCATTCAATCCGAGCAATTACTCGTATAATACTCATACTCGGTAGAAGTGCTTTATCCGTTCCGGATATTCGTTTCTGCTCATCTCTAGCATGCACCCTAATGTCATACTCATCCTAACACAGGCACAGAATGCAGTCACACAAATGTTTCCTTTTCAGATTTGTAATTTTGTAATGAAGACTAAATTAACATCTACAGTTATGCAATCTTTATATATTCAGAGTTTATTCACTATTACAAGTAGTGCATGTCCTAATTTTCATTCTTTCTGTTACAGATAAGTAAATCATCACCACCCACCCATCGCTACAAACTTGCATCAATGACTGCACAAAATGCTTATCATTTGCCAAAATTGCACTATATATACAGTGCTGTGAAAAAGTGTTTGCCCCTTCTTGATTTTTTTTTTGCACATTTGTCACACTTTAATGTTTTAGATCATCAAACAAATTTAAATATTAGTCAAAGATAGCACAAAGTAAACACAACATGCAATTTTTAAATGAAGGTTTTTATTATTAAGGGAAAACAAAATCCAAACCCACATGGCCCTGTGTGAAAAAGTGTTTTCCCCACCTTTAAAACATAACTCTGGTTTATCAAAAAAAATGAAAAAAATATCAATGTTCCAAAGCTGGGAAAGGCACTGAGGAAGCATCCTAACCGCTGCGTTGTCAATTATTTAATAACTGGACTTATCCAAGGTTTTTGCAGGATTGTCTTGGTTGCCTACTCATTCTTTTCCTGTAATAATTTGCTTTCTGCTGTTAAAGAACCTGAAATTGTCGATTCTTTGTTGGAAAAGGAAGTTAAGAAAGTAGTTCTTATTGGGCCTTTTGAAAAATCTCCTTTCTCAAATTGTTGGATTAATCCTAGAGGGATAGCTACTCAATAAATAAATAAATAAATAAATAAATAAATTCAGGAAAGAAGCGCTTAATTTTTTTTACTTGTCCGCACCTAATAATGATGCTGCGCAGAGTATTAGCAGTCTTATTCCTCTGGCTCCAGTTTCTCTGTTTTATGCAAACGTTGACAACGCAATTAAAATGATTAAGATAGCAGGTAGGGGTGCCTGGCTCACAAATGTAGATATTTCAGACGCCTTCACATGCCTTTACATCCATCACAGTGGCATTTATTTGACATTAAATGGAAAGGGGGTCTGTATTGTATGTTACAGTCAGTTATTTCGCTAGCTGTAAAACGTTAAATTGTGGTGTTGTAGCCTTGTGTTCTGTTTGTGATTGAGCTAGCTCGGCTGCTGGCTCTCCTCTGCTGCTAGCTCTCTTCTGCTGCTAGCGCTCCTCTGCTGCTAGCTCTCCTCTGCTGCTAGCTCTCCTCTGCTGCTGTCCCTAAAGGTAGCTGAACCAGGAGTGAAATGTTAAAAAAGGTTCTGGTCTGTGCTCCTAGAAGAATTGGAATGGCATTTATTTATTTATTTATTTTTCTCTCTCTCATCTTGATGTTCTGGAGTCTTCTGCAAATTATATACAGATGCTGTGCCTTCCGTTGGTTTTGGGGGGGGTTAATGGTCAGTGGTTGCTAGTAAATGGCCAAAGGCAGTGGTGTAGTCTAGTTTTTTTGTAGTGAGTATACTGTGACCCCCCCCCCCAGTCTCATATGCACCCATCCTAGAGCGACACCCCATAGGCACCACTACACTCACTACTGCATAAAATATGCATCTACATGTAATTTAGAGCATTATTAAAGACTGCTTATGTGTTACCAACATTCCAATTTATTATAAGCAACAAGACAGGTCAGCTGATAAAACCTGTGCTCCAGGTCCCATATTCATATAACATTTAAGGCTAAATGTAGCTCTTAAAGGTATAGTTCACCCAAAAATGAAAACTGTGTTATTTCCTCAACCTCAATTTGTTCCAAAACTGTATGAGTTTCTTTCATCTGTTTAACACAAAAGATGATATTTTGAAAAATAACACACTTTTCATTTTATTATTGCATTCAGCGTATCACATAGACTACACCACTGGCCAAAGGAACTGCTTTCTGTGCCTGATAATGTCCACTGCTCTGGAATTATATCCCATAGTGATAGTTTGTATTCTGTGGGGAAAACAATGGTTTAGGAAACAATTTCTGTTTTTTTGTGACAATGAGGTAACTATTAATATTATCCACAGATTCGTCAGGTGCCTTACTGTACTTGGCTAGTTAACATTCCAGGTTTAAATAATCAAATCGCTGATTCTCTTTCTCGATTTGAAATTCAGAAATTCCACCTCCTGTGTCCGGATTCAGCGCCAGCCAGCTTGGTCTACCCTCTTTCAACCAAACCGTTATAGATTAGAAATGACCTTCAATTTTATTGCATTCAGCAGCCAAGTACATGTGTAGTATTCTAGCAAAATCGACATTAAAAAAATTTATTCAGTAACTAATGGGCTGAAATACTATTTTATTATATTAAAAGTAATTATTAATATTAATTATTATTATTACTAATAAGATTGGTCAGTGAAACGCTCGTTTTAATCCTATGCTGGCTTCGGTTTAGTAGGAAGAGCCAGGGATGATTGCCTGGTATGGTCTGTTTGGGGGGGATTTTGTCTAAATGTAAATTTAACAAGCTTGCAATTAAAAAAAAAATTAAATATTTGTCCAAAAAGAATTGTCTTTATTTTGACTCAAGTGGTCCTGACTGAAATCTCTTCAAACACTAGTCTGAGAAAGTCTGTGCTGCTCTGGCAATGTTGTTGGCAGAGAGATGAGTTGGAACCATTGTGCCCAAAAAACATTGGAATAAAAAAACTGCATGGAAGAACTGTTTTAATATCAAATAAGCACATTTATGCTAATGCTGTTTATTGTGATGTCCACTTACACTCTGTTCAGGCCACACTATCCTACAGTGACTCCACCACATAAAGGATGCAAATGCACAGATTACTTTTTGCCAATGAGTGTTACAGCCATTTAAATTAATTGTGGTTCACAGGCCAGGGGTGCAGATGGTAGTAGCTGACTTTATCTCCTGTCACTTGCAGGCTAGATGGCAACAATGCCTTTCTCAAATTTGTTTGTCACATGGGGAAAGATGAAAAGTGACAAGTGCTTCCTTTATGACAGAGAATGCTACCATATTCTCTCAAAATGTTGATTATGCTACAGCACTGCATACCACACATAGGGAAATGCTCAAACTGTTCTCTTTCACATAAATGAGATGAAACACAACCCCAATTGGCTAGTGTCATTTTTGTTTAAGACCACCAATTTCCACCAATCATATTAATTGTTTAAATAATTAATAGCTAGATATATCTATTCTTGCTTCCTTCCTTGGGTTTAGCTTGTGAAGATTTGTTGTTAAAAAGGATAAACCACCACTAAGACCAAACAACTGTCTAATGGAGTGAAACTAGTACTTGATAAAAGAATAGCTAGCACAACAATTTTGAAAGCACTGAAAAGTAAAGAAACCACTGGTGTACTAACAACCAGACATCAGATGGGTTGGCCAAGGACTACAAAAGCTGATGAAAGAAACATTGTAAGTGATTTAAATAAAAGGCAAAAAACAACAGTATCATCACCAATCCACCATTAAAATACTTTAAGAGGCAGAAATTTAGAGGCCATTCTAAAAAAAATGCAAACCACTCATCAGCAGTAAGAGTCACAACACTGCAAAACAATTACACAGTAAGTGATAATATTTTAGATATAATATAATGTATGTAATGTAGCAATTTTGGCTCGCGAAGCAAGGTAAATATTTATAAGTAATTATAACACGTTATAGTGACTCCTACATATTTTAACCTAAGTTGAAATTAACGGTAATGGAATTAATGTTACACTTATTTGGTCTGTTTGTCCGGCGAACAGGCCGTGTAACCTCTATTAATTGTATGAAGGCGGTATCTTCCCGGCCGAGAAAGATGCACTTCCCTTTTACTTTATACCATAATATAAATTAAATTAACTTAATAGAGCATGTAGTTCAGTCCAGATGTTGCAGGTACCTTACATTTGTGAGAGATACTCAGAGACAATCACTTGTGGAACAAAAATATGGCGTTTAATGAATGAGACAAACACAACATAAAGCCAACTACACAAACAAACAAAAGAAGTAGAGAAAATGAAGATAAAAATAAAAATACACAAAAGAAATTAAAATTGGGGAAAGGGAGGAAAAGACTGGAAAGAAGAAATTAGAGAAAGGAAGGAAAGGGATGGCAAGCTTAAACTTCCAAATTAAATCACACCCTAACTGGGAAATAGTCACCGGAAACTTAAATTCACCTTAAGACTCAATACAAGGTTCATACTTAAAATACGCATCTAAATTGGTGGGTAAAGGAAATGGTTACTTGCATTGGCTTTCTGCACAAGAGTACGGATGCAACAGAGAAATCTCTGAAGAGTCAGTTGGGGTGGGGTCAGACGTTCTTCCAAGTTCTCCTGAAGGTCAGAGCAGTTGTCATTCTTGGAAGTGAAGCTTGCTTTGAAGGAAGATGGAGTCGTCTCCAAGCTGTTCCAAAAGTCTCACCACGGATTAGTGGTGTTTGTGACATTTTAAAGGTCCCGAACTCCACCCATCTTTGGGGAGATGGCCAATATTACAGCCTGAAATTTCGGAGGAAAATACTCCCTTTGTTTCAGGTGTCTGTGGGAGTGGTTTAGCTAGAAAACTTTTAGATGACTTAAAAGTTTTATCCAAGGTGTATTAAGACGGTATGGCGCCTTTCGTGCTCAAATAAAATACACCATTGTTTGAAAAATGAGTAACCGATAATTTTGTGGTCATTTGGATACTAAACATGAAGGGGAATGACGGTATAAAGGCAGCGGTACATTACATACGCAGATCAGTAATCAAAGTATAACTGATGTTAATACAGTGTTGTGTTCTGACACATGAATAAAATACACCCTTGTCAGGAAAGTAAGGAGCAAATATTTTAAGTCAGGCAAGCCTTAAAGAAGAAACACATTACAACAGGGTTACAAGAATAAGAATTTTAGAGTATCAGTATAATTGGGGAGGAGATACATACGAGTATGGCTTAATGCCGTGGGATGTGGGGCATCTTATTCACTCGTTTTATTAGTAAAAGGAATGTCCCATTGGGTTGTGTGTGTGTCTGTGTTCTGGTTGAGGGCCCCTATGAGTTTAATCAGAGAAGTGGCATGGGGTTATCTGGACTTTGTGTAGGCTCCAAACATTCTGGAGCCAGTTGTGTGTGTGTGTGCCACTGTGGAATGCATCCTCAATAAAATCGTAAAACTGGGTTGCTCATCGGTTGATTGAAGAGTAGATGCCGAAGTTTAGGGTGCCTGGGACATGAAATCTAAATGACCTGTACCAGACGCTACAGTATCTATTATTTATCATAAAATTACATTAATTTACATTAAAATAAAGTTTTATAAAGATTGTATCTTCTACTTAAATTATGCAATACTGAAATATGTTCTAATGCTTAATTTTGTCTTTGGCCTTCAGTATAGCTTAACTGATTGATCATGATGCTGAACAGTTATGCTGGGCATTACAAATTCAACATGTAGAAAACTAGCTGTATAAGTAGATCAATTTTTATTTGTTTGACTATTCTGAAAGCATCTATTGTACCTTCGAGTCCAAGAATCACTCATTAGACCTGATTAAAAATCTATTGAGACACATAATTGGGCAACAATATAAAAAGCCATTTCTAAAGCTTTCTTTTTCCCAAAGAATATAGGGAGAATATAGGGGTGCTATTATTTTTACAAGGACAGAATCTAGAATCATCAGGACTCCTTATGACATTAACTGTAAAGGAATTGTAACTTCACTTTTATAAGGCCCACAGCAAGGAGAAGTTCTGGTATGAACTTTCTTGCCATGATTTCATACACTGTTTCTGGAACCTTTCCATTGCTAATGAGAGATTACAATAGAGATGAGACAGAAAGACAAAACTAAAAAGACAGAGACAAAATGGAAAGGTAAAAGTAAACTATGTTCATTACATTGTCCACTGAGCTGTTATGATTGGCAGTTAGCACCCAATCATTAGCAAGTGCATGTGCACACTGTACACAGTGTCAGCACTGCCTTCGAACTCTGTTGCATTCAATGCTCCGTTTGGCATGCACAATACCAGAGGTTATTTATTTGATTGAAAAGAAAGCATTACTATGAAGTTTAATAAGATTTGCAAACAAACATTAAAAACAAAAAAGTATGGCTTTAGTTGAGTTACCTAGCTATCTGGATTGGCAAGTTTATAGCAGGCATAATATTTTATTTTAAAATAAATTTGAGCACTATTTGTTTTTAACTCACCACAACACCAGTAGCTAAGAGAAACTTTTAGAATTTCTTTTATTTTGTGTTTAGAAATACAAATCAAATATTTGGTGTGTACACCCTCTGCCCGCAAAACAGCATCAATTCTTCTAAGTACATATGCACACTGTTTCTGAAGGAACACGGCAGGTAGATTGTGCTCAGATCTTCTGTGGATGTAGGCTGCCTCAAATCCTTCTGACTCAGTGATGTTGAGATCAGGGTTCTGTGTAGGCCAAACCATCACTTAGAGGGCTCCTTGTTTTATCTATGCTGAAGATAGTTCTTAATGACATTGGCCATATGTTTGGGGTCATTTTCCTGCTGCAGAATAAATTTGGGGTCAATCGGACATGATGGATATTGAAATGCTTGTATTTACTAGGCCTATTTTTTTTCACCCTATTTCTCTGCTTGATTTTTGAAAACATGCTCTAATTTAAATAAGTATATCTCAAAAAGTACAAGGTGTATTTGAATAATTCTAATACCAAAATAAAGGTAACATGTGAGATTGCTGCAGAAGTGATAAAATAAGTATTTATGTTTCGAGATCAGAGTAAGAGAAGATGGAACACAGCAAAAATAAAAAAAAACAAAAAAAAAAATAAACTTTTGCCTGACAAAATATTACAATGTTAGACAGTATATCTGTCAGAAATCAATTTTATAACATCTCACAATGAACTGTTTCAAGTTTGATTTATCTATTGTGTATCAGAGATTTTAGAGAGAGGTTTTTGTAGAGGCACACTCTCCTGTGTCAGGTTGGCACATCTCCTTTTCAGAGTTTTGTCAGATACCAAAATATAAAACTTAATTTCATTGATTTATATGTCACAATAGGTGTTCATTTCATCCAAATATAACTATTTGTTTTTTCTATCTACCCACCACTACCTACAGTAAAAAGACAAACTCGACTTGTGCCAGTCTTTTCAAAACACACCACTTCTGAGTTTTAAAACAGTGTTAATATGGACCAAATAAACACAAAGAAATCCATAATATAAACCTGGTTACATATCTTACAGGTGATCAAAGGTTTTCCTGTATGCCATTCAGATGATCTGTGGGTTTAAAAATGTTTAGCACAATGTTTATGTCTTGAAAACCCACCTTTGTGTGTTTTGTAAACCCAACTGTTTACAGTTATGTGCGTTTTCAGCATTTAAAAAGGCAAAAATCCTGTAGAAAGTTGAGTTAGTGTATTTAGAGGTCCAGGGCATTTAAATAGGATTTAAACTTTGTTTTGTTCAAACAGCCATTTTGCAAAACTGGCTCGGGTGTATTTTCATGCTTGACCCACCTATTTAAAAGTCTAAACCAATAGAATCAAAAGGAAAGCTTGTATTTTGCATCATATTTTCGAAGTATAATAAGTAAGGCAGTAAAGATAGTGTGTCAGGAATGATACATGAATAATGGCCAATGGACTTCATGGTTTTGTAATTCTTTCACAAACTCAGGAAGTAACAGAGACAATAAGCAGAAGTTTCTTTTAGTGGCAGACAGATACAATTTTATAAATCGAAAGGATTTTTTTCTTGGAATTTGATTTATAATCCTGAAACACCAAAAGTATGAGCAAATTTAGTGTCATGGCACTGTAGTGCCATAGTGTAATTTTGTTTTGTGTATTTCTTCCTTCTAATTATGTGAATATTGTTCACACAGTGATGATCCTTATACAGTTGGGTTCTGTAGAATCTCAGCTTTCTGATTTTGCCATGTAATGGATGATTAAGGAGTCGTATATTTCGTATGTATGACATGTTTATTATGTTCTTCATAAACCATTCAAATGGAAGATAGTGTTTCCAGTCGAATAGATTAGTTTTTTCCCATTGTTTTGGTATGCTGCATGTGTAGATACATTCAAGATTTGTGTGTTTATGAACCTGATTTACATATTAAGCTAAAATAGGGGCTGTACCAAGTGGAAGAGGTAAATCCTGACAAAATCTCCAAATCCATTTGAAGAAATAAAGCCCCAAACCTGCAATGAACCTCCACCATGCTTTACTTTTGTCTGCAGAAGCTCATTTTCAAGCTTATTGTATGCAATCCAGTCTTTCTGGGAACAACCTGCCTCCGGCTATGGCCAAATATTTAAAATTTTGTCTCATCAGACCAGAGCACCTGCTGCCATTTTTCTGCGGTATGTTTCTATGTTATCATGCTTAGTCTGGTTTCCATGTCAGAGATATGTTTTTGGCTGCAATTCTTCCACGAATACCACTTCTGGCCATACTTCTCCAGTCAGTAGACGGGTATACCTGGGTCCCACTGGTTTCTGTTTGGAAAAAACATTTGGACCATATGATGCACCTGATCACTTAGAAATTCCAAATGCTTGCTGGCAGTAACACAAGCATGTAGGCTAATGATGGGGCCAGCAAGAAGAAAACAAGATATGGCCACCGAGATCTCCCATGTTTGACAGTTGGAACCAGATAATCCAAGTTGTATGCTTCTCCATACATAAACTCATCCTACTATTGTGAATAATATATATTATTTAACAAACAATATCATCCAGTTTTCCAGTCTGTAGAGGTAAAAGATGCTCCTGCAAAACAGGCTTGCCCCTTTGAAAGTCTGACAAGTCACCTATTTCAACAATGTCTTAAACTTGGTTTATACTATAATGCAAAACAAACAATATATAACTATGAAAAAGAAATAAATGACAACATTTATTTTTTTCACAGTAGCCTATACAAATAATATTATCCCTTACAACAAAGGGTGTTCACATTATTTTGTCCAACCCCTAAAGCTAAATGGTGGTCACACCAAATTTTCTTCGGTTTGATCACGTTGTAAATTGATTAAAAAAGAAACAATTAAAGTATGTATTTTTGAAAGCAGTCGTACATTACAGCATTTCTTCCTAAAGGCTTTACACAGTACTGTACATCCACCAGGTTCCCACTGCTGGGCCCCTGAGCAAGGCCTCTTAACCCTCAATTGCCCTCATTATTGTATAAATTATTATGGAAGCGAGGAAGAAAGTCATTGATTAAAAATCCATTGCATTGCAGACTTTTCCACATTTTCCACTTGTGTTCTGTATTCACAATGATATATAGGAACTTGATAAAGGAAGTATGGAAAGAAAATTGCATTTTCTGATCACATCTAGAAGTCACAAATCACTAGATTACTCACTCACTCATTTTCTACTGCTTATCCGAACTACCTCCGTTCACGGGGATCTCAGGTGTCATCGGGCATCGAGGCAGGATACACCCTGAACGGAGAGCCAACCCATCGCAGGGCACACACACACTCTCACACTCACGCACTACGGACAATTTTCCAGAGATGGAAATCAGAGATAATCAACCTACCAAGCATGTCTTTGGACCGGGGTAGGAAACCGGAGTACCCGGAGGAAACCCCCGAGGCACGGGGAGAACGTGCAAACTCCACACACACAAGGCGGAGGCAGGAATCTAACCCCGACCCTGGAGGTGTGAGGCAAACGTGCTAACCACTAAGCCCTACAAATCACTAGATTACATTACTATTAAATGCACAAGCAATATAGCATTGACACAAAAGAACAGAGCTTTGTGTAACTCAATAAAATATGCATAATTCAAAATTAATAATTTCAATAATTCTATAAAAACAAAGCTGAATATCAAGATGAATAAATAATGAGACATAACATTAACTATAAATGGCACAATATAACTGGCTAAATATAAGAATCAAGAAAAAACTAAATAATTATATAGCATAATTATTTGTGGTGCCATTAATTTTTTGTGTGACAAACATCATGTTTGACCAATGACAGGATATTGAAAGGATTATTTGTGCTCCCCTTCCCACCATTCAAGAACTGTATATATCCAGAGTGAGGAAAAGGGCTCAGAAAATCATTCCGGATCCCTCACCTCCAAGTCATCCACTTTTTGAACTTTTACCATCTGGTCGGTGATACAGAGCTAAAAAAAACCAGCCCAACCAGGCACAAGTTTCAAGCACATCCCTGCATTTCAACCTATTCTATTCCATTCTACCATCTATAGCACAACGGTACATACAATTTATTTATTTTTAAATTTTTTACGTGTATTTTTTGTATTCTCGTTTTGTTGTCTCTGTGTACTGTAAACGTATGACACTAAAACAAATTCCTTAAATGTACAAGCATACTTGGCAATGAAGCTCTTTCTGATTCTGACGCTGCATATGACTATAGATGGCAGATGCAAAAGCAAAACACACTTTAATTCACGTTTCTACTGTCAGCTTTCTGGTGAATGTCTTTCCTTTGCAGCCTACTCATTTTTAATCTTCAATTCACACTGTAATGAAAAACAAGAGAAGGCAAACAAGAAATGTTTGAGTGTGTATGTATTCGCTCACCAGTTCACTGGTCACATTATTAGATACACCTGTACCTCTGTCCATTCATACATTTATTCATTCAGCCAATCATGTGGCTATGCCAGATCACCGTTGGGATGTGGTGAAAAGAAAGATTCATAGTATGACTGTAACTGACAAATCTGTAGCTATTACAACATGAATCCATGTCATAGAGAATTGAGGATATTCCTATACCAAAGGGGATCCTAGCAAGTATTAATATAGTAGTTCTAATAAAGTGACAAGTGAGGTTGTGTTCAATATATAGCCAAATTCCAGGTAAATTTATTTGAATTATATAAATTAATGTATTATTGCTGCTGTTAAGGTAAATAAATGCTCCCCTATAGTTCTAGAAATGCTTACACACTCAGTGACCATTTTACATCAATGAGCATCATCGAACAGTCCTTTAGTAAAGTTGCTTTTATGTATTTATCAATTAGAAAATACCACCTGATTTGATAATGCTGATTTTCTTCATACATGTGTACATTGATTAATTGTAATTCAAAGCAAAGTACATTAGATTACTAATTTAGATTAGAAGTTATTAGAAATGTTTTAGTCTACACCAAGGAAAAGCATTATTCAGCAAAAAGACAGGATCTGGAGACAAATTAGAGAAACATAAAAAAGCTGTGAAATAAGTCCTGATTTTGTGCAAGAGGGAAGTATGGGAAACTGATTAATTCAGAGGGAAAAAAAGCGAGATTATGGCACACAACATAATAGGGAGACCTCCAGAGGAACAGCAGAGGATTGTTTTGTCAGTTGAATTTGTGAATGGCAAGTATTGCACAGCAATAAAATAAGAGGTCATGATACATGGAAGCAACTTAAAAGTCAGCTTTCATCCTACATTTCTACATAGCACATTTACTTAAAAATGCTTTTACTATTCTGCCACTATTCTGTTACAAAATAAATCTTATCTATCTTCATAAATAAGCCAATGTCTAATTGAACAGTAGACAAAAAAATAAAAATAAAAAATCACTGTTTCAGGGTGCAGGAATATATAATTGTGTGGTAGCAAAATGAATTTTATGGTCAGTATAATAATATTTTTGATGAGAAATGACAAATTATAATTTATAAATTTGCTGGCAGTAATTAAGAAAAGGACACATTTCTTATATACACCAAGGCCAGTATTCATTAAAATTCTTAGTGAAAAGAGCTGCTTCTTATGATGAAATTCTAAGAAATTCTTAGAAATGTGGGTGTGTCCCCTTTAAAATACATTTTGTTTTTCTTCAGTCATTCAGAGGTGGACTTGCTGGTGTGTTTTGGGTCATTGTCCTGCTGCAGAACCCAAGATCGCTTCAGTTTGAGGTCAAAAACAGATGGCTGCATATTTCCTTCAGGATTTTTTTTTTTTAGCAGAATTCATGGTTCCATGTATCACAGCAAGTCTTCCAGGTCCTGAAGCAGAAAAACGTCCCTAGACCATCACACTGCCACCACCATATTTTACTGTTGGTATGATGTTTTTTTCTGAAATGAAGTGTTACTTTTACACCAGATGTAATGGGACACACACCTTCCAAAAAGTTCAATTTTTGTCTTGTCAGTCCACAGAGTATTTTCCCCAAAAGTCTTGGGGATCATCAAGATGTTTTATGGAAAATCTGAGACAAGCCTTTATGTTCTTATTGCACAGCAGCGGTTTCCATCTTGGAACTCTGCCATGCTTGAACACTTTTTCATACAGGGTCATGTAGGTTTGGATTTTGTTTTCCCTTAATGATAAAAACCTTGCATGTTGTGTTTACTTGTGTTATCTTTGACTAATATTTAAATTTGTTTGATGCTCTGACACATTAAATTGGGACAAACATGCAAATAAATAAAAAAACAGTAAGGGGGCAAACACTTTTTCACACCACTGTATTATTATTGTCTAAGAGCTTATCTCTAATATGATCTCTCTCTCACACACACACACATATATATATAAAAATAATTTTCGTGTGATCATATTACAGATAAGATCTCAGGCACAATGCACAAATGCCATATATATTATTTTGAGATCAACTAAAAAACTGAGCTGAAATGCCATAGTGGCAGTAGTTACAGTAAGTAATTTGCCGCTATGTATTTCTGTGCTGTGTCGGAGATGTTTACATTTACATTTGTTACATAGCGCATCTTTTGTATGATCAGTCATAAACGTAATCCCTACACAATATAGCCTGAAACATCTTAAAATAAAGTGAAAGCTTTTAATAGACTGTATTTAAAAAAAGATTTTTTAAACAACCAATCACAGTCTTTGAAAGAATGTGTCATATTGGAATTAGCAATTCTTAGAAATGTTTAAGCTAAATTAGGAGCTCTCTGAGCTTATTCTTAGAATATTTCTGAATCAAGGCCCAGGAATGTATAAAAAGAGAAAAAAAATATATATTATAAAACTCAAGCAAGCAATATGTATGAAATCATAATAATATAAAGTCTTTCTTGCACATGCCCTTCAATTTAAATGCTTTCATTTAAATGCAATAAGCATGTGAATATGGATGGGAAAAAACAAATCCCTTCTGCTAAAAACACTCAATTTACTGACAGCCAAATGATTTCATGCTGTCACTTAATCTAATTTCTTCCACAATGCCCTCTAATTAGCATATCCAAGTGAATTAATACTTCTAGGGCTTTAGCAACGGGGAAATCTGTCCAGCCTCTAATATTCGTGGAGTGCCAACAAGCTTTGTCTATTTGAATAACTGTTCTTTCAGGCTACAAATATTTAGACATTGACATAGTTATTGTTATTTTAGTTGTCTACCACAGTAGATTGGAGTTGAAATGAAATAATGAAAATGAGCTCAAAGTGGGGTGCTGAAATTTTAAGTGGCATATCCCATATATGGAATGGTCTGGTGTAACTATTTTTAACAGAGGATGTGTTGATTAAATTAAATATACCATAGTACAGCTGAAGTCTTGAATCTGATTTTTTTTTCCTACAACATTATCTATAAATTGTATCTACAAATGAAAAATGCATCATTAATAATATATATTTATTTTTATTTATAACCATTGGCAAATCACTGTGGTAAAAGTGGAAAAATCTATTTTTTTGTTTTTATTTATACATTCTATGAATTACATTAAATAGAACTGTCATTTTAGCAGTTGCAAATTCAGCTGCAGTCAAAAGCTCAATCTGGGGGAAAAAACATTCACATGCACACCTCAATGAGAATAGAGTAAAACAAGGCCCAAACTATCCAAATTATATAAAGCATTTATTTGGCTTTTATCAGATTTTAATGTACTTACATCATCATGATTTTGGATAGGTAGTGGATGAACATTAACAACAAAGTGTTATTTGTCTCCTACATTTGTAGGAGGATCACAAGACATTTGATATTTATCATCTAATTTTGGAGAAGGTGTATGTATATTTAGTATAAAGATTTTGAGTATAACGTAAACCTTGCTTTGAGCAATCTCAACTCCTGCAAGGATGATGGCACGTTTATATATTGATGACACTGTCTCAAGTATTAATTGCTTATTTATTATTACTTTTTCAGTAACTAGCAGATGCTTACATCTAAAGTGACAACAGAAGTACTTTGTAGTTTCTATCAAAATATACCCTCGTACAAATTCACTAAGCCAGAAATGGGGTATTTTTATTATTACCATTTTTATACTATTATATTATTTCTATTATTACTGCAGTCATTTTATAATATTGGCATTAATTTAAAAACAAATTCATAAGAATATGAAAAAAAGAAAGTGAGCCAACACAAACCCATAAATAAAGACAAATGAATCTAGACATGCCTTTATAACAACAACAATTGTGAACCTATAATTGGTGGATACAATGGTCTGTACATGAAAATGGTGCAGACAGAATTTTAAAGTTACACTGATGAAGGAAAGGATATTTAAAGAGTTAAATCTTTTTGAGGATGAAACCTTCCTTATAAATCATTTTTGTTGGGCACAGAATATTCTTTAAATGCTACACAACATTTTCAGCACATCTACCGAATCCACTGTAATTGAGAATGCATGTAACACAAATAAATTTATATATATATATATATATATATATATATATATATATATATATATAAATTTATATATATATATATATATAATTTAAAAAAATAGTATTACTCCATTAATTATTTTTAAATCTACCTAATTCACAAAATAAAATAAAAAGTTGGGATGGGATGCAAGGGATGATGGCAAACTTAAAACAACAGGAGTGGGTGCTATTTGAGCTGTGGAGAATAAGGCAGGAGGGATAGAGAGAAGCAGTCAAGATGAGCTCCAGTACAGGCTAGACAAGAAGGACCATCATTACAGCTAAGCGCGGAAAGCAGATTTTGGTTGAAATATCCGGGTACATAGTAAAATATATGATGCAATCATGTGACCCTGGACCACTAGCCACAAACATACAATGATAAAGTGTGCATGAGCAAAAAGTTAGACAAAAGGGATTTTACATTCACACCAGCTCACATGGGTAAAGGCAGCAAATGTGCTTCAATATATCACATCTCCATATTTATACAGCATTATCCACACATCAAATCTACCAACCTATCTCTACAATGTTATTTCACCGAGACAAATACTGTACATTTTCATTAATATAGCATACACATGCCATGCACACACATACACACCATCGCCATATCGCCATGCATCCTACAACAAACACACAGCTCCTGTCCCAACAAAGACAATATGAACTTTGCAACAACAAAAAAAAAAGTTATAAATATAATTTTAAAAAGTGGAGAGAAACTGGAAATTTGGCAGAGAAGAGGAGACAAAGTAGAATGTTTATCAGTAGAATGCTCTATTATGGCCCAGAGAGGATTTCTTTCTACAAGCTGATGAGGAAAACACAAATTTCTAACAAACAAAGAGAAGCTTCTTCTCCCAGCCATTTACATTGCAGAATCATTACAACACTGTCACAACATTATTATTTCCAGTTGTTTAATTTCACTTACATTTTAAACCTAGTCTACATCAAAGACCTTAAAGTTCTAAGCATTTTCTGACCAAGAGGATTCATTTCTGATATAATAAAACAAGGGCAAATGTGAAGCAGATGTTCATTTGTGAGTTTTAAAACAAATTGATAAAAAGAAGCCTGGGTGGGTTAAGAGCAGAACAAAAGATTAAATTCACAGATTAGAGCAATTAAGATGGCAAGCAAGATCATCTAAATAATTAGTTTGATACTGCATGCATATTTATCTTTATATATGCTGCAATATGAGTCATAATTGTATCAAATATTATAGACTAGGCATAAAGAACATTTAAAAAATGAACTAAATATATAAATAAATCTCCTGTATACACTTATGTAAAGAACAAGAAAATAGAAAATTATTATATTTTAGATTATGCTATAAAGCTACTACTGAGACCTTTATGCTCACCATTCACTATTTACACTGAACAGTCATAAGAGTGACTCAAGCAGACTGGGAAGAAAAGCACGGCAATGCTTTAGCCACACAGAAGTTCATTAAAATTTACAGTCTTCCTTTAGTCATGTCTGTGGCACACAAAAAACACACAGAGACCACCAAATCTGGCAAAGTACACTGCCACACTGTTCATTGCCACACTGGTGCAAAACTTGCAAAATTTTACATTCAGGCATAGTACCTGTTTTCTATGATTTACTGTAAAAACCCTAAAACTGTGAAAACCCTTAATAATTATTACAATTAAATATTTCAAAATAAATACCAAAATTTAATAGTGCAAACATTTCAAACGTAAAACTTAGATGCCAGCCGCAAAAAACGCACTGTGTTTGGTCTTATTGGTCAACTCATTCAACTGGCTTTAAATGTTGTTCTGTACCATCACTTTTTGTTAGATCATGGAAATATATTTGCAAATTTAAAGACATTCTATTTATATTATGCACAAGATAACACCTGTTCTAATGTCGTATGAAAAAGGGCAAGGAAAGGACATTAAACTGTACAAATTATTGACTTGGGTAGCCTTTTATTCTATATATTAGTACAGTAATACCTACGGGATTTTTCTTACACAATGGCATAAAATCATGCTGTCACTTTGTAAATGCGGAATTTACTGTTAAGCAGTCGGAGTAAGGCAAATGGAGTAAAAGAGTAAAGCCATTTTTCCACTGTTGCAAACCATGGAATGTGAGGGAATATTACAATATATAAATAATATTGCTATTGATAAATGCTGTAATATTTATAGGAAATTAACTACATAATAAAAAAGATATATTTCACTATGATCAAGTACTAGTACAACAGTGTATGAGGGCCAATTTCAGAAATACATTTTAGAACGTTGTGGCATCAAATATTAACTCCATTGATACTACCAAGTTTCCCGTTGGACCTCCTAACTACAAGACATAACTTTGACTGCTATTAACAAGTGTGCTGACTAATTCCAATGTGCGTTCACAATACAACCTTCTGAAAAAATAAGTCAATAATTAGTCGCCAACAGATAACTGTGTTAAGAATATACAGGACTGCCATCACCACCTTAAGATGCACAATAAGTCTGCCAAAGCCAGGAGGTTATAATAATTAAGCAAACGGTCTGCAAAAAAAAAAAAGGCATCTATCCAATCGATCGCTCGCGCAATCTAACAATGCACCCCATGTATTCCAGCAGTGTTTTCGGACTTTTCATTTGAAGTTAATTTAGAGCAACATTTAAGTGACGTGGTGTAAATAAAGTGAATGCCAAAACTTGTACCATCGATGGACCAGCAGAGGTAAATGCACGCTTTTGCATGGTTGCATCTTGTTACTAAATACAACAAATTAGCGCTTTCTTTAAGAACAGAAACATTGGCAATGTACATGCAGCGCTAGGTTGTGCAGCGTGAATGATACAGCGGCACCCAAAAGAAAGCTCAGAGAAGAAAAAAACGAGAAAAGACGAGCTGTAAAGATGGCGGTGTGTTAATGTTTGGTGGCTAAGGGGTGATTTTTTTATCGAGACGCGCGAGTGCAATGTTTCCCTTTAGTTGAACATGCGCACAATCTTACCTGTTTTCTCCTTGATCTCGCAGAGTACACTGAAGAGGGCAGGCTTCATTCTGTGGCAGTTCAGGCCATGCTTTCTGTTTTAGCGTTGAAAAGGATAAAAGATTGATATTTGGTCAGTTGGAATAAATTATTGTGCTGCATATATTTTAAATGATTTAGATTTTAAGGTGCGATCATTCTGACCTGAATCTAAACCTATGAGATGAAGCCTTTTGTATACATTCTTTAAACGAAAGTTAACGTCATTTTAACAATAACATGCATAAACATCTGTGAAAAGTCTCTCTCTCTCTCTCATATATATATATATATATATATATATATATGTGTGTGTGTGTGTGTGTGTGTGTGTGTGTGTGTGTGTGTGTGTGTGAGAGAGAGAGAGAGAGAGAGAGAGAGAGAGTGTAACCGAATGTACATATTGTCTGTTAGTTACTGTTTAAAAGTCATTTGTAATATAATTATTGTCGAAGGTATTTGTATAGAATTCGTTGAAAATGTTTAGGAAAGCATAGTACAAAATAGCATATAAATCCAAAGTGAATTGTCAGTTTAAGTGATTCCGTGTATTTAGAATGTTAAATAATAGTGTTTTTTTATATACTATATTGTGCTACAGTCTAACTTGTAGTCAAAGTCAATGTAATAATGCCAATTGAACTGATGTGATTTGAATTAACTGAATTTAAAATAAATGCACCAACTTTGCCTGCGCCTCGTCCAGACTTTGGTCTGTTATGGTCATGATTTGATGGAGAATGTCGCCGATGTCTTGCTTCCTTCCGTCCCCTTCGGAGCCATCGTGTCCATGTGGAGGCGGAACTGCCATGCCCCCCTGCACCGTGTGGCCAGCCAGAGTCACACCGCTGAGAGTCTGCATGATTTGGGCTTGTTCGTCCATCAGATCGCCGGAACACAATCAATTGGCTTCTGAGAAGGGAACGAGCACATGCAAAAGAAAAAAAAAAGCAACTTGACTACAGCGTGAGCAGCGTTTTATGGGCTCCGAGATGTGAAACAATTTCGCGTGAAGGTAAACGGCATGAATCGCCGCCAGCGATACAGCAGAATTGCTAGTCCAGTGAGGTCCTGCAAAAAAAAAAAAAAGCCCGCGATGAATAGTTCCGTTCGGTAAAAGTCAATGGTGGTATTTCGGCGTAATTGTTTAAACTTCAGGATTAGGGTGACAGCGGTAGATCGTGGAATACAGTCGGAACAGTGCAAGCTAAATTGACTTTGTCTTTTCTCTTTGAAGCCCCTTGGAGATTACTTAAATTTTAGCAGTCTACTTCACTGATTTTTTCTTAACTTCTTAAAACATGCTCGTGTGTGTGTGTGAGTGAGAGAGAGAGAGAAAAAACAACAATTTTAACCTGACGGTAAGCAAATAGGTTAAATAGTAAACCGACTGAACAAACGAATAAATACATACATACATACATACATACATACATACATACATACATACATACATACATACATAAAATACCTAAAAATGAGAGAATATTCCAAAATGTTTGCCTCTTTATTTTAGGGTTAAAATAAGAAAATATATTATTAGTACCGGCACCAATAATTGAAGCCTACAGTGTGGCAAGTTAAAAATTAGTAATCATATTTTAAAAGAAATACAGTTTGTCGTTTTTTTGACTATTGTGTAGAAAACGGGAAAACTCCCGGAAAAAACTGTGCAAAAATATTTTGCTCAATTTTATGAGGCAAGCGCTTGGGGTGTGTGCTTAATGTTTGTTGATGGCAGCGGTAGTACGAGACTGACAATGTTTCAATGGCATTCTCTAAGTGTGGATGGCTCATATCTTAAGCTGCACGAAAATATAAGACAAAAAAAAATCGACACAAATGCACGCTCCGCCTTCTGGGGAGGGGTTTGGGTTCTTGTCACTTCTGTCCAGAAACAAACAAAACAAAACGCGCGATGTTTCTTTTTATAACAGTAATTATACTCAAGAATATTGAAAAATAAAAAAAAAATAAAAAAAAACTGAAGTCCCTGCATTGCGCGTGGCGCAGTCGTTCTATCAAGATGCCCTCACAACAAGAATGAGAAGAACATTTGCAATAATATATAGAAAAGACGTACCCGAAGTTTTACACTGGTTGATGCTAAACTGATAATAAATTGCTCTAGCTCCCCGTTTCTCTTGACTATAGCAAAGTATGGTCGCTTCTACCAAGCCTTGCTTGCAGACTATAGGACATGTTTATAACATTGGTAAGAAAACGCTTTGAACCAATGCTCGTGTTTTCACCGTCTATGTGATGGCCAAAACGTCCAATGAAACCACGCGGGTCCGCCCTTAGCGCCGTGGTGCTATTGCTCTGTGAGATAGCAACTTCTGATTGGCCGTTGCTAGGATGACAAGCACGGCATAAGAAGGCGGTTCTGGCCAGAGCTCCTCTGCAGTTGCTATGGTAGCAGACTAGTCTGTGAGCCGGGCGCGCTCGAGATCTGACGGTGTGCTACTGACGGTTTTTTCTTGCACACTTCATGGTTTTTAGGTTACCGTGATCTTTTTTGTACCGAAACGAAGATGATGTTTGTCGACTTTCTATGCGTTTTGCCGTTTGACCCATTTCAACTGATTCATGATTTTACATACATCTGTCTTAAGTAATAAGGCTGGCTAAATTAGTACTAATATATAGTACTAATAAGTACCGTTTGGCAATCACTGTTGCAACATATGCATTGTAACTCCTGCAAATTACATTCCTACGATAATATACAACAGAGTGAAATGTTACTACAGCTAAATTTGTTTATTGATTTATGTTGTGTGTGCTTTATGGGTCATTTTAAAATCACACATATACTTACATTTAAAGTCTAAGTGTTCTTTTTTTTTCTTATGTAATTATACTTATCAACTACACAAAATGTTAAAATATATGAGTGTTTAAAAGACACTTGGAATAAACAAACAAGCAAACCAGGGGCAGTTCTAGGATTTTATCTTTAGGGGGGCTTAGCCCTCAGTGAGAATTTAAAACAAGAAGAGATTTATGTTATATGACTACATAGTAAGCCAAAAGTTATGGTATTATTTAAAATGGCAAAAGTGGACACCAAAATTTTATGCATGATGTAATGATGAGAGTCTTGAATTAAATCTGTTCATGTATGTGTGCATTCTCTACAAACAGTGTGTACAATGAATGCAGTCATTAATAAAAAAAAAAGATTCACAAGACAAAGACCAAATCAATAAATGTTATTTTTAATTAATATTGAATGGAATGTTTGCATTAATATTTTGTTTGTGCTATCAACTCTGGTGATAAGAATAGTGAAATTTCACTGCTTTTGGTTGCCGTCTTTGCGGCTTTCCGCCGATTAACCTTATAGATAAATGCCTTCAGCTCTGAATGCGCGTGCACGCTGCATGTGCCTGAGCTTCTCCGTTCGAATAAAGCAGACAGCTGATGGCGCACTTTTGAAAGGCTACAACGCACGCGAGTAAAAGTAAAGTAAAAAAAATTCGCTCTTGGATAAAACTGATAAATAATTTTCTTTCCCATCAACGACATGTCCATTTTTTTTTAAGTAAAAATTATACTTATAGTTTTAGGGTGTCTGAGATCACAGACGGGGCTGGAGCCACCCTAAAAAAAGGTCTAGAACCGCCCCTGAAGCAAACAAAGAATCACAGATGTGCTGATGGGGCTGATGATCAAAACTAAGGGGTACAGAAAAACTAAGGCAGTTAGAAAGATACCACTCCAACGCTCTAGCGCATATCAACACCACTCTGTGAATGAACATAATGGATCCGATGACCTATGGGGTTGCCTTCATCACTGATGAAGGAGAATTACTGTTGCAGAACTAAAGGGCAAAGCATCAGATATGCCAAAACTCAAATTTAAAAATAAATAAGACCAACACTTTCAGAGAAATAAGTAAGAACGCCCAAAGCCTAATAACCTTTGTATTCAATATTTGATCAGTGGACAGAAAATAATGAATAAAGCTCGACAAAAAATTGAAAATCTAAACTATTACTACATATTTTTAAGATGATGATGATGATGAAGATGAAGATGATGACATGATGTCAGTTAATAAGTTCCACAAAGATTTAAGTTTCTTTATTTATCTGCTATTCTGGATTTTGTTTATGTGGCAGTAATAGTTAAAGTATAGTAATGAAATATATATAATAAGGAACTGTTTTAAAAAATAAGAAGTTCCACATTTATGGCTTAAAACATTTGACTGGTATTGAATATCATCAATTTGAAATGTATATACATGTATTTATAGTTATGTGAAAAAATTAGGACACCCCCTGTGTTTTTTAATTTTTTTATAAATAGTAATTTTTTTTTTCTAAAATAGTTCAAACTATTATGGGCATTTGAGCTTCATTTTAATATCGGAAGATTCAAGAAATTTAACAAACAAAGCAAAGAAAATACTTTTTTAAAATTATCTTTAAAATGTAATTTTAAAAAGATCCAATTTCTTGTGAGGAAAAAGTAAAGACATTTTACTACATTTATACATTTATTTGTACTAAAAAATAAATAAAATTACCTGCAGGTGTATAACATCAGGTGCAAATTATTAGAACATTGTTACAGAGCATTGCATTTTTTTTAAACCTCAGATATTTAGTTTAGTTTGCTCTTAATTGTTGAAGTGAGGGGTATCACCATGGTGCAATCCAAAGAGCTCTCTGAGATCTTCAGATAGAAGATTGTTAATACTTGTAAGTCTGGCAAGGGATATAAAACAATCTTAAAATAATTTGTAATCAGCCATTCTACTGTCTGGTAAATCAAAAAAGTAGAGAACATTTAAAACAACTGCCAGTGTGGCCAGGTCAGGCTATTCAAGCAAATTCACCCCAGCAGACTGCAAGATGCTTAAAGTCTCCAAAAACCCTAAAATATCATCACGGGACCTAAAGCAAGTTCTTGCTAAAGTTGATGTCAATTTGAATTAATCTACAATCAGAAGGAGACTGCACAACTTTAATTATCATGGGAGGTGTGCAACAAGACTGAAGTTTTTGAAAAAACAAAGACAAAGGCAGAGACTTCTGGAGTAATGTGCTTTGAACAAATGAGTATAAATTGTAATTATTTAGAGACTATAAAAGAGGGCATGTTTTACATAAACTAAATACAGCATTTCAGGAAAAGAACCTTATAACAACTATGAAACATGGTGGTGGAAGTGTTATGATTTGGGGATGCATTGCACTATGAATTCTACATTTTTTCAGAATATGTTAGACCATCTGTTAAAGAAATTGAAACTAAAGTGGAACTGGACCTTGCAACATAACAAAAACATACCAGTACATACATTGGTACACTGGCTGAAAAGTAAAAAATGGAGAATTCTGGAATTGTCCAGTCAAAGCCCAGATCTAAATCCTGCGGGGTGATTTAAAATGGACTGGGCATGCAAGAAACCCCTCAAACGCACAGATAAAAAATTCTGCATTGAAGGGTGGGTGAAACCTTCTTCAGACACTGGTAGATGGCTACAAGAAATGTCTCATTGCTATTTATTGCATAGGGTGTCAACTTTTTTCAGTAGAAATATTTGTTTTGTTGATTTATTTTGTTGTTGTTTACAAGCAATGATATCATTTTCATTTAAAGAAACAAATTGAAACGAGATCAGAAATTGACGTTGACATTTCTGAATAAAAAACTTAATATTTAATGAGATGTTCTAATTTTTTCACATTACTGTACACAAATTAATCAAACTGTAAATCTTTGTAGGACAGCATATGGCAGATCATAACTTAGTTACAAAAGATATACAGAGTGTACTGGTATAAAATTTTCTAATGTGCTTGCTTTAACTCGTGTCGCATAGTATTTAAAACATAGCACCATACAGTAAATATGAAATGTCTACACCTCTTTGTTAAAAATGTTTTGGGGAACAATTTTTAATGGGCTTGTGACTGTGCTCAAAATTAACCAATCATTTTGAAATAATATTGGATTGATGTGTTAGACCACAACCAATAATTTCATTACGGTTCAACACTTTTTGGTGTGTGTGTGCGTGTGTGCGTGTGACAGAGAGAAAGAGAACCTTGATGCCCTTGACAAAGAGGAGAGAACATCACTGTCATAGCCAAATATGCCACAAGGTTGTGCTGAGTTCCTTCAAAACAGCATCTTCTTGCCATTTTGTAAGTGTTGTACTCAGGTCAAGACAAGAGGGGAAGAGCCAAAGTTGTGAATGTGGTCATATAGGACATTGTGGAATTACACTATTCATCACATGCACAGGAGTCATTTGCAGTGGTCTTTTGAAATTTCTTTAGCTACCTAAATTCGTTTTTGTAGGCAGAAGTTGTAAGCACAAAGGGATTTCTGAATGTAATAAAAATTTAATGTCAGTTGGTTGCACAAATTAAATGTTTACATGTTTTTTTATTAGTTACACTTAATAAACCTAATAATAAAAATACACTTATTATTAGATTAATTATTAATTTTAAGTAATACCAACTATATCATGTTCTATCAATATGAATAAAATATAAATGGATATAAATTCACAAAAAACTGTAATGGTTAACTGTTTTTAACTTATGATTTAATTCAGTTGCAAGGAACAAATTAAGTAACTTTTTTTTCAACACAATAACAATTTTTAGATATATTGTGCACTTTGTTGTTTTTAACTTTGATGTTTTTATCTCCCGGCATATTTAGCCCTATTAAGGTATAAAAGGAAACTATCCATTGTTTTGCTTAATGAAGAACATTAACTCATGATCTAACTAATGATCCTAAACATATGTTAACACAATCATTGCCATTTATTTAGAAAATATGACTGATAATGCAAGATATTTTTTTTCTTATTTAGGATAGTGGTCATTGAAGTAATTTATTATCACATAGTTGTTTGACTCCTTTTTAAAAACGAATGATAACTGAATGATCACCTAAGCAACCCTGATGAAAAATTTACATATCCCTGAATGTTTGGCCACATTATTACATTGTATATTGTTCCACAATATTTGCTATTAAAGGGAAGTTTCCATGCCTGTGACTCATTGTAATTGTAATTAGTGTATGTGCATAGTCAGTGAGTTTCTCAGCTCATGAGGTGATGCACTGACTTGGCTGGATACTGCACCATGGAAAAGACTAAAGACTAAAATAGTTCAAACTATTATGGGCATTTGAGCTTCATTTTAATATCGGAAGATTCAAGAAATTTAACAAACAAAGCAAAGAAAATACTTTTTTAAAATTATCTTTAAAATGTAATTTTAAAAAGATCCAATTTCTTGTGAGGAAAAAGTAAAGACATTTTACTACATTTATACATTTATTTGTACTAAAAAATAAATAAAATTACCTGCAGGTGTATAACATCAGGTGCAAATTATTAGAACATTGTTACAGAGCATTAAAGGGAAGTTTCCATGCCTGTGACTCATTGTAATTGTAATTAGTGTATGTGCATAGTCAGTGAGTTTCTCAGCTCATGAGGTGATGCACTGACTTGGCTGGATACTGCACCATGGAAAAGACTAAAGAATTGTCAATGGACCTGCGTAATGAGGTAGTTAAACTTTATAAAGCAGGAAAGTGATATCGAAAGAACTCAACATTTGAAAATGCTAGTCAGTATTGTTCAATCTCTGAAAAAAGTGGTGGAAAATAAGAGGTTCTGTTAATACTAAACCACAGTCAGGTAGACCAAGAAAGATTTCACCCACTACTGCCAGAACAATTGTTTGGGATGTATAGTAAAATCCACAAACAACTTAGACGGAAATATAGGCTCCTCTGGAAAAAAAGTGTTGTTGTTGTTTCAAGTAGCACAATAAGGCAGTATTTAAATTTTATTGGTGCCGAAACCCGGACCGTCTTGCTTGTCGGCATAAGGCTTGTCGGTACCATTCACCCCAACAGACCGCACAGAGGACAGCCACATTAAAACAAGGTAAGCAGACACCTGTTATACTCAAAGTCTGTGCTTAGAAAATTTTTGTGGTCTGTGGGAAGGGTGGCCCCAGGGAGGGTGCAGCTGTTGACTTTGCGCAAAGAATCTGGGAAGGGTGATAAAAATGGATGAGTTATTAGCAAAGTGCATGAAATAGGATATGTATGCTAGAAGAAGAATGTGTGTATCTCACCGATACTGCTATTTGTAAGTGGAAGTCACATGACCAGATTCAAAGCTATCCTGAATAGGTCTGTACAGGCATGTGGTTTTGAGAAAATTTCTCTGGATACCACTGATGAGTGGGTTGGAAATCCCCACAAGATCCAGGACTGCACAGGCAGGTGAAAGGTGAGAAATAGTAAAAGAGATTTTTTGTGTGTCCCTACATCCCGCCGTATCTGTGGATAGGTCTGCATGGTAGGTAGGGGGCTCCACAAGTGAGATTGTCAACTTGCTGAGTTTATGTTGGAATGACTGATGTGTGAATAGTCATTCTTAAACAAAGGAAAGATGAATAGGAAAAAGGGATAAATGGTAGACAAAGCTGTTGTGGTTATAGAAGTGTTTATCATCCTTGGAATAATACAAGTAGAAATTGAGGCAGAAGTCAGCATTTTTGTGTGGTTGCTAAAGTGGTTGATAGCGTGAGTGCGGTTATGTGGCTAAAGAGGAAGCCGACTTGTCGCGGTAGAAACAACATAGAGAGGTGGCAGTCTGAAAAGGAAATTGTTGCAAAGTTTTGGCCATTGTCTAAGTTTAAAGGACTTGAGGCATTGTGTTGTGAGTTTGCATTTGAAGGTTAGTGTGAGAAAATAAGACAGGTGTGGACATCTAAAGTACGAAGTCCGATATTGTGATATCTATTAAAAAAATCCTGGAGCTTGCCACGTTGTGCTGCCACTGTCTGAAATAGTAAGTGAAAATGAAAGAACTATAAACCTAACATTTACTAAACCAACACAACCTAAACTACTGCTCAAGACTAACAACCTTGGTGACAGTAGAGTTAAGAGTGGTAAATTGGGAAAGAGGGCTGGCTATAGCCATATTGGTTGATAAAGTGAATGTGTTAAATGGCCAAGTGGGACAAAATCCTGTGACATCTTGTTTAACAGTGAAGCAGATAAATGTTCAGCTGAAGTGGTCCCCTGCAAGCAAGAACCCAGGTCTAAAAGACTATAAGTTAAGTGAAGCACAAGGTGACAACATGGATAAAAAAGGCTCTTCTACTCCTGTAAGCATCACAGTTGCCAAACACAGAGACAGTGAAGACAGAATTTAAAAGTGTATAAAAAAATGGCATGACCAGTTGAAAGGCACATTTAATTAAAAGTTGTGTAATAAAATGAAAGTTTGGCAGAAAGTAAAAATGAGAATTTTGAAAAGACTAAAGAGAAACTGAGAATTTTAGGATGGTTTAAGGAGGAAGGCCAGCTGAGGCTAGAGGAGGAAGCTAGAAAGAATAGGGAAATAGAAAAGAAGGAACAAGCAAATAGGGAACAAATAAGCAAAGAGCAGGAACTGAAGGGACATTCAGGAAACACTTCAACTAGCACTTCTTTCCTTATCTTTTGCATTAAAAAAAAACCTTTGACACTTTTTCATTGTAACTTTGAACAAATGTTTTAAACTCATGGTATCTTAAGTATGTAACCTAGAGAACCAGCATTAATGTATTCAATGTTAGAGATTTAAGCACTTATGTACGTCTCTCTGGATAAGGGCGTCTGCCAAATGCTGTAAATGTAAATGTACACCAACCCCACTGTAAAGCATGGTGATGGAACTCTTAGGTTTTTTTATGGCAAGATGAATGCAGCTTTTTTCAGAATATACTGGCAGATAATTCTACAGCATGAAAGCTATGCAACATGACATTGATCCAAAGCTCATGACATTGATCCAAAGCTCTTGAACCTCGGCAGCACTCCACTGTTCAGCAGGTTTGAAATGAAAAGACAAAGCAAGGCCAGGATCTGGACAGTGAGAGACAAACATCATAACAGCTTCAGCTGCAGGATCCTCAACACACTTGTTGCGTCTACGTAAACACTCATCGGCCACATCGATTGCCTTATTCAGCCGTATCCAGTAGTCCACTGGACTCTCGCCAACCTTAGGGAGCATGTTGTAGAAGTCAGACATAGGCATGTTCGGGTATGTCAACTCGCTGAAATTACGCTTCAGTATATCAAACACTGTGGCGGGGAGCACTGCAGTAGTCTGCCCTGCGAAGCTACGTAAGGACACTTTGACCTCGTCCCTTGCCTTTCCGGCCAATCTGCTCAAAATGAGATCAGAAGCAGTTTCATCAGTGCATTTCTTACTGTTCAAATAACTGTACATCTTGTCCTCCCATTCGTGCACAGTTAGTTGGCATGATGGATAAAGTTCTGTCTCTCTGCACTGCCTCACTGTCCTCATCCAATCCTAGATGTCACGTCACAACATCAGACCCCAGGCCTAGCGTGAGCCCAACATGTAAAGTATGTCGATCTAAAGAGCACACTACACATACTCATTGCATGCAGCAGAGGCTTTGCCATAACTGCTTCAAGCCTGGACACTTTAAGAGTGATTGTCCAAAGACGACAAGCTTTGAGCTGCGTTCTTCTGCTACTCAGTTAAACTAAATAGCCCATGTGTGGGAGGGGGTAGCATGGGTGGTGATGTACTTCCCCTAAAAGATGAGTCGGACACATGAGATTTTTGTAAATAGTTGCAAGTTGCAGCCACCTGATAAAACGGTGCTGTATGTGGGATCTCAGAGGATCGATGGAGCTAGTGAACTGTTTTATGCTCCTGTGACTGTCAGTGGCCAGTCTGTACTGAATGGTTTGCTAGATTCCGGCAGTATGGCTTGCACCCTGAGTACAGAGAGTGAATTCAAGTTGCGTGCCGAGGGAGTTCTTTTGCAACCTTCAGTAGTTCCTGGTAACGTGGTCCTGGTGGGCTGTGGTGGTCTTACTATGCAGCCTAAGTGCACTTATGACCTGGAAATCGAAGTCTATGGATTCAAGTTTATCGTTCCTACTTTAGTAGTGCCTGGACAGAAAGATGAGTTCATTATCGGCAGTAATGTTATCAAATGCGTGCTTAAGAAGATGAAAGCCGAAAAGTACTGGGAAGTAATTTCATGTGAAAACAGCAATCCTGAGTCTGAAGAGTTCCTTGAGCTTTATTTCTTGTTGGTCTGGTCCTCACCAGCCTGTTAAGCTCGGCACCTTACTTCCCAAATGTGAACACCTGGTCTGGGGAAAACTTCCTGCTAACGTTAATGTTTCCCCAGGGAGCACAGTCATCGTTGAACCCACTACTTCATGTTCAGTGCCCCATCATGTTCTTGTGGGACGCATGGTGAGCCCTATGTGGAGTGATTGATGGGTGCCGATGAAGATTTTGAACCCCACGCAGTCTCCAATAACTCTCCATCACAATGCTAAGCTGGCTGATGTGTCTCCTTGTTTGGCAGTAGAGGATGTTGCTGTCACACAAAATCTGTGCAGATCTCATGATGTTCCTGAGACAGCTTTCCCCAAGCCCGTGCCATCTGTCGATCCTATTAGGTTATTGCATGAGTACGGCTTGGATGACATTAATATCAATGCGTGTGAAGTCCCTGACTTATGGAAGGAGAAGTTGGCAAGTGTTATCGTGTTTTATTGTGATGTTTTCTCCAGAGACAGACTTGATTGTGAAGAGGTGAAGGACTTTGTACACAGGATACGTTTATGTGATGAACGTCCGTTCCGTCTGCCCTACCGCCGAATCTCTCCTGCCCACTACCATAAGTTGAGAGTAGTTCTTTCTGAAATGGAAGAAAAAGGCATTATCAGCAAGTCAGTTAGCGAGTACGCATCTCCTTTGGTAATGGTTTGGAAGAAGGATGGATCGTTAAGAGTCTGATTTTCGCTGGCTTAATGCAAAGACTATAAAGGATGCTCATCCTTTGCCCCATCAGGCAGATTGCCTGGCCGCTCTTGGTGGCAATCTTCTGTTCAGCTTCGTGGATTTAACATCGGGATTCTATAACGTCCCACCCCATGTATATGATCGGCATTACACAGCATTCACAACGCCCATGGGCTTATATGAATATAACCATCTCCCGCAGGACCTGTGTAACCGTCCCGCATCCTTTATGCGCATGATGCTCAGCGTATTTGGAGATCTTAACTTTTCCAGCCTCCTTTGCTATCTCGACGATTTGCAGGTTTTCGCCCGTTCTGAGGACGAAGCATTGAAACGCTTAGAAGTGGTCTTTGCGCGGTTGAGAGCTAGTAATTTGAAGTTGGCTCCGAAAAAGTGTCACTTCCTCAGGCGTTCCATCAAGTTTTTGGGCCATGTGATCAGCGGTTCAGGAGTTTCAGTGGATGAAGATAAGGTTGCAGTCATTGCTGCCTTTCAGAAGAAAGACTTAATGAAAGAGAATGGCAGCACACCTTTACCAAAGAGAATTAGATCATTTCTGGGCATGATTCTTTACTACCAAAGCTTCGTCCCTGGCTGCTCACAAATCGCAAAGCCATTGTTCAAGTTGACTGCTGGTCAAAGAGGTTTGGTGAAAGGCACGAGTCATCATAATAATAATGGCACTTTCGGGAGGTGACCCCTCAGGACTGGACTCCAGACTGTAATGTTGCCTTTGAGGAGTTAAAGAGAGCCCTTGTCGAGAGCATGGTGTTGGCCCACCCTGACTTTGAGCGTCCCTTCATCCTCTGCACTGACGCATCGTTGAATGGCCTTGGCGCAGTGCTCTCTCAAGTTACTGCTCGCGAGGATAAAGCACGTCCAATAGCGTTCGCCAACAAGTCTTTGAACCACAGCCAAGCCAATTACCCTGCACACAGGCTGGAGTTTTTGGCCTTGAAATGGTCCGTATGTGACAAGTTCAGCCATTGGCTTAAAGGCCATGAGTTCACCGTGTGGACCGATAATAACCCGCTCACGTACATCATGACAAAACCTAAACTGGATGCGTGTGAGCAGCGCTGGTTTTCAAAACTTCCCCCGTACAACCTTAAGATCAAGTACATCCCTGGAAGGTTAAATGTTGTGGCGGATGCGCTGTCGTGACCCGTTTGTCAAGCCGGGGAGTCAGCAAATTCTGACCGAGCCTTAGTCTGAGCTGCTGAAACATGTACACAGTGTGGAAGATGATTCTGTACAGAGAGCATTCCATCTCATGTGCCAGCCACAAACACTTGGCACTGGACGTGATCACACTTCTGAAATGGATGTTTCTATTACTGTTGAGGATGTGTTGTCCGTCCTGTCGTCTTGTGGTGATTGGGATTTAGGTGCAGTATCCAGAGCAACATCCCTAGCTGATCACATGAGCTTTTTAATTCCTGCTTGTCAAAATGTCACCCATGCTTTTTCATTTTCTGAATTGCAGTGTCAGCAGCACAATGACGCAGTTATTTCACGGGTGTCCTCCTATGTCAGCAGGAAGCGCAGACCTTCCAGGCACGAGTGTGTTTATTTATTTATTTATTTTTATTTTTATTTTTTGTTTATTTATATGGATCCCATTAGCTGAAAGTCTACACAATCAGCTAGTCTTCCTGGGGTCCACTCTAAAAAAAATTTACATTACAACAATAACAACATTTCAATCATCACAATTGATAAATATACACATATACACATTACACACACACACACACACACACACACACACACACACACACACACACACACACACACACTTATATATATATACACATACATACACATATGCATACTCATACATACATAAAATTTGGTTTTAATTCATAAGAGGACTAGACATAAATACAATATAATTTATTATTACATTAATCAAGACATATAAAAACCTACATCAACACATAACACCGTAGACTACTTTTAAATGACAGCTTATTACGAAGCTGACGAACTTCAATGGGAATGTTATTCCAGATGACAATAACTCTATACAGGACAGTTTTCTTCATAAGTTTTTGGGTGGGGAGTCATTATATGACCTTTATTTGCCTTTCTGGTGTTATGATTGTGCACAGAATTACAGTACACTATTAGATTAAACAGAGAAATAGGCATTTTCATTGTCAATGTATTATATATTATGGTGCTTAAGGTAACTGTTATTATTTGGTTTAAAGTGAGCCATGAAAGAATAGAATACATCTGATCTCTACTTTTTTTAATTGAGCAGCCCAGAAAAAGTCTTGCTGCTTTATTTTGCACAATTTGTATTTTTGTCAAGTCCTTTTTAGATGCAGAGGACCACACCTCAGTACAGTATGACAAATGACATAATATTAATGACTCTGTAACTTTTTTAAAGTGTCCTGATTCACATAATGGCAACATTTTTTAGTTACTGCAATGCCACATCCCATTCTGTTAACAATAGTATTTATGTGATCTGTCCAAGAAAGACTACTATCAATAACCAAACCCAACAGTTTAGCCTTCTCTACTTGTTGTATTCTTTGCCTGGCTATATATAACTAATTCCGATCCAAGCATCAATGTATGTTTTGATCCAATAATCATACTTTTAGTTTTGGATATATTTAATACTAATTTGTTTCCACTAACCCACTCATACAGTACACCGAATCTAATTCTCTAATTCTAAATCTAAAGAACATGATTAATTTTATCACATGAATCTGAAGCATAGTAAACAGTTGAGTCATCTGCAAACATTGTCACTGATGCTTTTTTAACAGTCAAAGGCAAATCATTAATAAAAACAGAAAACAAAAGAGGACCCAAACAACTTCCTTGTGGTACACCGCATGCTAAAGCTTTATAATTAGATAAAGAACCATTATTAAAAAAAAAACCCCGCTGAGTTCTGTGGGAAAGATAACTTTTCATCAATGCAACAGCAGAAGGAGTGAAGCCATAGCTCTTCAATTTCTCAATTAAAATATTGTGGTCTATTACATCAAAAGCGGCACTAAAGTCCAACATGACCACTCAAACTACTTCAGAATTATCCATACTTCTAAGCAATCCATCGGTCATCTGTGTGAGAGCTGTACATGTAGAATGTGCTTTTCTATATGCATGCTGAAACATAGTCATCAAATTATTTTTCTGGAAATAATTACTAATTTGTGTATGAATAAACCTTTCCATAACTTTACTGAGTGCAGGCAAAATACTTATAGGTCTACAGTTCTGCCCATTATAAGATAGTCGATTGTCTTTTATCAATGGAATAATTTTCCTTTCCTTCCACAGAGTGGGATAAATCGCTATACACTGATGAAAAATATGACACAATGGATCAGCAATATATTCTGCTGTTTTATTCAATACTAGGCTGTCCAAGTTGTCTGTGCCTGGACTACCATATGTTGGAAGAGACTTTAACAGGGCCATCACTTCTGCAGTTTGCACACAATTAAAGTTAAAGTTACACATTTTATTAGCCATGATTTCATTTTTGATCAGTTCACAGTAATTAAAGTCTTGTGTTTCAAAACCTTTTCTTAAATTACTAACTTTATTTATAAAATAATTATTAAAATAGTATGCAATATCTTTAGATTCTGTTATAAAACCTCCATCAGACTCTACAAAAGGGGATGCATTTCTATTTCTACCCATAATTTCATTTAAGATATGCCAAAGCTTTTTGCCATCATGTTATCACTGTCAATTCTGTTTTTGTAATATTCTTTCTTTTTCCTTTTATTCATTTTAGTAACTTGGTTCCTTAATTTACAATATTTTAATCTGTCCTCTAATAATCTTGTTTTCACAGCCACTTGTTTAGCCTCACCTCTTTGCGTCATCATATTTTTCAATGTTGAATCAATCCACCTTGCAGTGTGTGTTTTTATTACCATATTTTTCATCGGTGCATATTTATCAACAATGTTCAAAAAGCATACTCATAAAAACATCCAAGGAAGCTCCTGGGTTGTGGCCACTGTACACATCTTTCCAATCGACATTTTTTACTTCTCCCACAATCCTTTCAATAGCAGACACTTGGTAAAACCTTTTATAAGTACCAAAAATAGCTTTAGCTTTAGGGACTTTAGCTTTCTTCTTAACAGCAATGAGATTATGATCACTAAAGCCTACTGGTGTTGACACAACATCAGTACACAGTTCTGGTGCATTAGTGTAAATGTGGTCAATACATGTTGCTGTTGTAATGCCCACCTTGTTACTAAAGATTCTTGTTGGCACATTAACTATTTGATGTAAATTGCACACACTTATATAGGAAACTAATTTCTTTTTCTTTGTGCATCTGTCATCATTCCAATCAATGTTCATATCTCCAAGCAAGTAAAGTTCACAATTTACATCAGAGACATTATCAAGCATTTCACAGCCCCAGAGAAATTTTCATTTATGTAGATGTTAGTTGATGGAGGTTGGGGACAGTGCCTCTGGACTGGCAGACTGGGGTGGTGGTCCCTCTGTTTAAGAAGGGGGACCGGAGGGTGTATTCCAACTATAGGGGGATCACACTCCTCAGCCTCCCCGGAAAAGTCTATGCCAGGGTACTGGAGAGGAGAATTCGGCCGATAGTCGAACCTCGGATTCAGGAGGAACAATGCGGGTTTCGTCCCGGTCGTGGAACACTGGACCATCTCTATACCCTCGCCAGGTTGCTGGAGGGTTCATGGGAGTTTGCCCAACCAGTTCACATGTGTTTTGTGGATTTGGAGAAGGCTTTCGACTGTGTCCCTCGTGGTGACCTGTGGGGGGTGCTCTGGGAGTATGGGGTCCGGGGCCCTCTGTTAAGGGCTGTCCGGTCCCTATATGACCGGAGCAGGAGTTTGGTTCGCATTGCCGGCAGTAAGTCAGACTTGTTCCCAGTGCATGTTGGACTCCGGCAGGGCTGCCCTTTGTCACTGGACCTGTAACCGCCTCGGTATTCCCCTGGAAGAGCTGGAGGAAGTGTCTGGGGAGAGGGAAGTCTGGGCATCCCTGCTTAGACTGCTGCCCCCGCGACCCGGCCCCGGATAAGCGGTAGAAGAAGAAGAAGAAGTTAGTCCCCTTGAGTTTTTTAGCAGAGGAAAGAATGTGTTGTTTGTCTTTGAGGTGCAGCAGATTCACCATAAGTCTCCTGGGCCTTCCACCCTCCTGGTACTGACCTATCCTTTGGACACGCTCTGTTTCAATCTTCCCATCCAGTCCCAGATTATTGGAGAAAATGTGCTGCACCTTCTGTTCCAACCCACTCCAACTCTCTTCCTTATCATCCATTATACCATCAATGACTAAATTTTTCCTTTTAAGTTGATTTTCAATGTAGTCAAGCTTAGTGAACATTCCATCAATGTCACGTTTTAAACTCATGTCATTTTCAAAAGATTTTATTTTGGCTTCAGTTTCTTTATGTCCAGATTTCATCTCCTCCATCATATGTTGTGTGAATTCCAAACTTGTCTTCAACTCCTGTACATCCCGTATGACACCATCCGGTCTCTTGTTTGTTCCCTCCATAAACGCAAGCGTGTGAATGAGGATCTGCGTGTATTGAGGATTTTAAAGCAGTGGGACGAACTCTTTTTGCTCAATGGCATTCTGTACAGAGCCATAAAAGATCCACTCACTAAGCACAAGAGAATTCAGTTCGTCCTGCCTGAATCCCTGAAACAGGAAGCTTTTTCTGGTGTTCATGATTTGGCCGGTCACCAGGGCCAGCCACGTACACTGTCGTTAGCCCGCCAGAGGTTTTATTGGCCTGGGATGGAAAGTGATGTGCGTGATTACGTCAAGACTTGTACCCGTTGTGTCCTGAGTAAAACTCCAGAACCAGCTGCAAGAGCACCCTTGGAGAGCATCAAGACTACTGCCCCATTGGAGCTTGTTTGTATTGATTTCTGGGCCGCCGAGGATAGGCACAATAAATCCGTGGATGTCTTGGTAATCACGGATCATTTCACCAAGCTAGCTCACGCTTTTCTATGCCAGAACCAATCGGCTAAGAGTATTGCAAAGAAACACTGGGATGGCTTCTTCTGTGTTTATGGCTTCCCCCAGGCTATTCATTCGGACCAGGGAGCAAATTTTGAGAGCAAGCTGATAGCAGAGCTCCTTGATCTTGCTGGTGTCGACAAGTCACGAACTTCCCCGTACCACCCAATTGGGAACGGTGGAACTGAAAGGTTCAATAGAACGTTAGGTAACATGTTAAGATCACTTCCACCCAGATCTAAACAAAAGTGGCCACAGTTAGTGCAAACTATGAGATTCGTGTATAACTGTACTGCCCATGAAACAACTGGATTTACCCCTTTTTACCTGATGTTTGGAAGGGTGCCGGGATTACCTGTTGACCTCATGTTTCTAAGTGTGCTTTGTGATGATCTGTGATTACAATTGCTATGTTCAATCTCTCATCAGTGATCTACAGTCTGCTATGGTGCTGGCTCAAAAGAATTCTACTGCAGAACAGAAACACCAGTCTGACCAATACAACAAGAGAGTCAAGGGAATGCCTCTGTCAATTGGTGATCAAGTTCTTATCGCCAACAAAGGCTGTCATGGTCAACGGAAGCTTGCCTATAAATGGGAACCCACCGTGTACTCCATTGTAGCTTCCAAACCTTCCCTGCACATTTTTAAGATCCGTGACAGATCTGGTCATGAGAAAGTGGTAAATCGGAATCTCTTGTCGGACTTTCTTCCTTTGCCCACAACAGAGTTTGAGTTTTCTGCTGATGAATGTGCTGGTGATGGTCCTTGTTCCTCACCTTCTCGATCTATATGTGATGCAGCTGAGTCAACAATACCTGTCACTGGTGGTTTCTCACATGCAGAGTCTCTATCTGTCATTTCTCACATTGCTGTGTGTGATGATGATTGTACAGCTTCTTGGGTCTCATCTCATTCTTTTCAAGATGTTTCTGAAGCACAAGCTGATTTATCTGTTGTTGACCCTGACACTGTAGCTAGTGCTTTTTCACCTACTGTCCTTGTTTCTGCAGATTTGTACGATCCTGTGGTTGACAATAACCCTGACAATCGTTACATTACCAGGCTTGGTAGAGTAATTAAGCCTGTTCGTAGGCTGATTGAGTCAAGGGTTCAACTCGAGACCTTACTTGGAGTCCATATCTCCTGTTATTCATGTTTGAATCTGTGTATTGCATTACTTTCTGATACTACTGAGTGTAATGTATTGTATTTTCTCATGTGTATTCTGTTTAAGCAAATGGTCTGAGTTTTTCAAAGTGTAAAAGGCACTTTGGTATGACTACAACATGTGTAGTGGTTTGGCCGACTTATTTCATATGTGTATCCCTTAGTTGGGTAACTTTTCATGTTGATGGTCTTCACTGTTTTTTTCTGGAGTGTAGACCAAGTCATTCTCAAGACCTGTGCTCTTGTTTTTGTTGTCCTCTGTGGAATTTTGCGTAAATTCTGGGGGGTGAGTGTAACAGGTATACAAAGTATACGACTAAATATTGTTATAATTCACACAAAATTATTCTCTTGTACATTTTATGATACCTGATCTAAAGGTGCGCTTCTCCTTTAAGTGTTGCGTGGTCACAGAATGACCTAATTTTCTGTCCTAACTCCTCCTCTTCCCTTTTGAAATGTGATTCAATGGAAGAGGTAGGTTTCTTTTGTCATCCTGTTAATTTTATGTAATCCTTATTTTAATTATATCTTTTATATTGGTATTTCCACCCAAATTTATGTGTAAAGTACTATTTTATCTATCCTTGGGATTATTTTCATAATTTTACATTCTTTGAGGTATATTTCTTTTTATGTGAGACCAGCACATGGTAATGGAGGTGCATCATTTGTTTTATAGAGTGTTATAAGGGCCACTCAATCTGAGGCTGCTTATTTGTCTCTGTTAAACAGTAAAAAAGATCCAGTGAATCGGCTGCCTGCTGTCCCGTGTCTGTCTTTGCATCATGCAACGTAACATAACACAGACCAACACAAGTTTTAATACCCGGTGTCGCAGGCAGCACATCATGCCGTGCATAAGCGAGCCGCGCGGGTTACATGAGTATACAGGGAGAAAAGAAGAGGACCAAGTACTGAGCCCTGTGGGACACCAGTGGAGAGTTTGCATTGATCAGATGTCACTCCCCTCCATGTTACTTGATATGAGCGTCCTTCCCGGTAGGAAGCGAACCATTCCCAATCTGATCCGCAATTCCCAAGACTCTTGAGGGTGGACAAGAGAGTCTTGTGGTTGACCGTATCAAACGCTGCTGAAAGGTCAAGGAGGATAAGGACGGATGACAGTTTGGTTGATTTAGCAACATGTAGTTTCTCAGAGACATCCAAAAGGGCTGTCTCTGTGGAATGAGCTGCTTTAAAGCCAGACTGTTTGGGATCTTGGAGGTTGTTCTGTAATAGACAGACAGACAGTTGATTATAGACAATGCGTTCAAGAATTTCTGAAAGAAACGAGAGAAGTGATACCGGTCTGTAGTTACTGATGTCTGATGGATCCAGAGCAGGTTTCTTTAGGATGGGAATAACCCTTGCTCTCTTGAAAGTAGCTGGTAGTAGCTGACCAGATGCTATGGATCTATTGATGATAGTGGTAATGAAGGGCAGAAGGTCTTGAGCATAGTGGAAGATGGAGCATAGAGGAAGTTGACTCATGAACAACTTTAGGCAGACCTTGATAAGGGTAGTTTCCTGAGCAGGGGACGACTAGGCATTGTACATCTAGTCAATGGTAGATGATGATTTCTTTTTCTTATATTCTGTGTCTGAATCATGTTTATAAAAGCTGAGTGTAACAAATTATCAGGGCCCATTTTCTCTCATGCTACATGAGGAGTGTTGAGACTTGTTGTGCAACAGCATACAATAAATTGTGAAACCTTTTTACTTTTGCCCATGCCTACTAGTGTGCTTATTTCTCAAAACTTCCACAGCAGGGGGAAGCACTTTTTCACAGAGGGCCATGTAGATTTGGATTTTATATTCCCTTAATAATAAAAACTACACCAGGATACGTATGTAACATGGTTCCCTGAGAAGGGAACAAGACGCTGCATCAGGGCTGGTGCTATGTATGAGGACACTATTAGGAGAATGCTTCTGTGAGAAAGTTGTGTTTGAAGTTCTGTGTGCACACATGGCAAGTTAATCGCTCGGAAAGGACATGTCATGGAGTGATTACACACCAGTAAGTCCATATAAGGGCATCTACATCACATTACTCCAGCTTCTATTTGTCTGAAGGAAGCACAAGAGGACGCCCGGGGCATGGCCAGTGACGCAGCATCACATTCCGTTCTCAGGGAACCGGGTTACATACCCAGGGGACTGTGGGGGACAGTAGGCCTGAAGGATGACTTGACAACCCACCATCCTGGGCACCTTAGGGACATAGGGCCCTGGGGTGCATAATATCCTTGGACATGCCAGTGGCAAATTCTAGGCAACTGGGGGCGATCGACAGGGCCTGCAAATCACCCACACTTTTGAGACATGCCAAGGCTAGGAGCAGAGCCATCTTCAGGCTCAGAAACGTCTCAGAGGCTGACTCCATGGGCTCAAAGGTGCGTTCAAGGAAGAGGAGCAGGCACAGACCCTACTGCTCCGAGACGTCGGAGGCGGCAGGGTGGGCAATGGGGGAACCTTCCTGAACAGGATGCTCCTAACAACACTTGGCGAGATGACGGACCTAAGTTACACTCTCATCTGACGGGTCTGGGCCTGGGCACACTGACCGGCCTCCATAGTCTTAGGTAGGGGGGCATGGGCTGCCACACTAACCACCTGAGGTTCCAACCCCTAGCCACTGGCGAGCTCTATCAGCTCTATCAGCACAAAGGAACATCTAGATCTCTGGAGATGGACTTGTAACCTTGAGATTGTTGATATTTTTCTACAATTTTGGTTCTCAAACCTCAGGCCGTTCTTTTCTCCTCTTTCTGTTCTCCATGCTTAGTATGGCGCACACAGACACACAATGTAAAGACTGAGTTAACTTCTTTCCTTTTTATCTGCTTTCAGGTGTGTAATAACTTGAGAGAGACAGATCAGGGGCCACAAACGTACATACGCCAGTTCCCACACAAAGGTTGTGATTTACAAAAAAACAAACTTGACGGGAGAATGTGCGCACCTATAAGCAAACTTTGAGCCGTGGCGACACAGATGGTGAGATTGTGAATTGAAGTTAGAATTTCACTCCATTTCACTCCACTCACATTATCATGAAGATTAAATCCAACAGTGTTATTTGTGCCGATTGTTTTAGGGTGCTTTCACACCTGCCTTGTTTAGTTCGGTTGAATCGTACCAGAGTTCGATTGCTCGTTTGGGCATGTGAGAATGCAGCAATCGAAGTCTGGTGCGCACCAAAAGCGGACTAAACAAGCGTACCGAGACCTCCTTGAAGAGGTGGTCATGGTACGCTTTCAAACGAACTCTGGTACGGTTCGTTTGTGGTGAGAACACGGTCCAAGATCGAATAGACCTAACTGCAAAAAGTATTGCGCATTTTGGACTAAACCAGCTGCCGTAGTGGGTCGGCACTGTTTCGCAAAAGTAATGCTCGCCGCCTCCTGAAGTGTCTTGCAATGCGTCTTCGCCGTTTGCAGTGTATTAAAATTATATTTTAAAGCCGCATCCGTGCTTCATTCTGAAAATTAAGACTTTGCATAGAATGCTGTATACAGGCGATGTAGTAGATTACAACCACAAACATAATTGCAGCGCGCAGTCGTCTCTCCATGGTGTACTGTATGCTGTATTTTCCTGTATTTTCCTCTTTTTTTGTTTACTTCTGGAGTTTCGTTGAAATTTCCCGCACGTTTATTCTGACCAATCGAGAAGCAGTTTAGGAAATACATGTGGCCAATGAGTGATGTGGATGTTATCACATGACTGCATTTTGGTTCGTTTCAGAACAGAACGATCAGTGTGGTGTGAAAAGGAACCAAAACTGCTGAAAATATACAATGTATCATTTATTTGCTTTTGGTCCGGACCAAATGAACCGAACTATAGGTGTGAAAGCACCCTTAATCTATATACATCTAGTAAAATCCAAATGTAATTCAAAATGTATTTAAAAAAATTAAAATAATCAGCGCTGCCTTACAGTCACATTGTCCACAACGGGAGTGCAGGAGGTGATGGTGCGACTACATGTGATACAGAATAGCATGAAATACCCTTTTATTAGAGAACTGCAGAACACAGTGTAAAAACGAAATATTTTCCTTAATGTACATATATCATAAAATGTCAAAGTCTGCAAATACAGTCAAGAAGCACAATCGCTACTCATCATCGGTCCTAACTATTATGGTGTTCATTTCAAAACCGTTGTGAAGAAGCATGTGTTCACTATAACATTTTCGTCTTAAATTTTCGCCCACAAATTAATTCTGTGATTTTCTCAAGGTGTTAACGATCAGTCTAATTGCTAGAAACATATAAATCCTCCGGTGACCCGGGTAAGTAAAGCTTTATGATGGCACTGCTGGCACTGTTGGAGGATTACGCCAATGGCAGAATAAGGAGAGAACGAGTTTTCAGGGACCATGATAATTTCCTGGCCCATGATGATGACTGGCTAATAAGCCGATTTAGATTCCCTAGAGTTGTGCTCTTGGATCTATGTGCTGAATTGGGTCCAGTAATAGAGAGGGCAACATGCCGGAACCATGCCATCCCAGTCCAAATACAAGTCCTCACCACTCTGGGGTTCTTGGCAACCGGCTGTTTCCAGCGGGAATTGGCAGACAGGTAAATTACTAAAAAAAAAGTAATCCTCAACTTTGTCTCTAAGACCTTTTTTTATATGAAATAATTCTATTGGAATCTATCATCTCACCCTATAGGGTGACTGTGGGAACAGGCCGAAATTAAAGTGCAATTTGCAGCAATGTCTGGTTTCCCAAATGTAATCGGCGCAATTGACTGCACTCATGTTGCTAAAAGGGCACCATCTGAAAACGAATTTGCTTATGTTTAACAATACAGTAAAAACTGTAACAATTTTGTTTTTAATATAATTATAAAAATGTTGCTTTTAATGTAATTATAACCTGCAGGCGACAGTCGCTACCCCCGGAGACGCTGGCTCCTCACCCCATTTTTAAACCCGCAGAGCACAGAGGAAACTTGTTATAACCAGGTCCACTCTCGTGCCCGAACAGTTGTGGAGCGTGTAATGGGCGTGTAAAAATGGGCATGTACAGGGTGGGATATGAGGCTGGTTCACGTACGCACATCTGTGGGAACATTGCTTACAGGTGTGCAAACTTTTAGTAGGGATCCTATGCACAGTTTTATAAATGAGACCCCTGGTCAAGAGGAAATTTACTCAGGGGGAACCAGCAGCAAAGATTACACACACACATTTCACAGGATCACAGGTGGATTATAACATCATCTTTGCTATATTTAAACCAGGTCATACTGTAATATATTGCCCCCTACAGGTCAATCAACCATAGCTCAGTCTTAAACATCTCCTTCCCCCCAAGTTTAGAATATTTCTTCATAAATCACAATAAACTTCATTCACCAGCCATGTTACAATATAATTCACACCTTTTTTTTTTTTTACTTCAGATCATAATCTTTTAAATGGCCAGGCAATTTCCTGGTTCTCTGTGAACTTCTCACAACAGGGCTAAAGGATTTTGTCAGTGATTTTGTGGTTATCTCACCAGATTGAGCAGAAACCCCAATTAATTCAAGGAGATTAGTTTCACTAGAAATGTCCCCAGTCTCTGTTCCATCAGTCTCTTTAGCCACTACAGGAGCCGAGTTATCAGAGTCCAAATCAGGATATTTACAGTCCATATCCTCCTCTGAAAGGTTCACAAGCAATTTCTGTAAGGCATGAATTTGATCCACATGTCTTCGGACCACTCTCCCATCCTCCAGCATCACTTTATAAAAAAGTGATCCAGTCACAGTCTCAATATGCCCCAGAATCCATTTCGGTCCATAAGTAAAATTCCGAACAAGTACTGGATCTCCAACACCAAAGCTATGTTCATGGGCCTTTTTATGATGGAGTTTTTGTTTTTGTTGTTGTTCCAAAACCCTCCTGTGGTGGTCTAGGAGTAATCCTGTAACTAATTTGACAATTTTAATATCTTCTGGAGTCAAAGGCAACTTTTTAACACAGATGGTATCCACCCAAACAAACTAGGTGCTAGGTTGCTTAAAGACAATATCTTTTTCTTCCTTCATCATTCATCAGCTGAGTGTGCCAGTCCACTCCTGAACGGCCTAAATGACCACAGGATTTCACACCAACACCTGGATGGACATTCAGTTGACAAGGATAAAACTCCGCAGCCACAACAACTACTATTCACAGAAACAGCTCGGGCTGAGCCCTGCCCACAGACCTCACTACAGCTGGATGGTGAATCAACACCCAAAGACGTTTCTGTGGATAACAACCAGGAAAAACAAGATAGCACTCCCGAACCTCCAGGAACACCAGAATCACAGCTGATGTCGTCACACTCTCTCTTCAACATCACCACTTCTGTGCTTTTCAGAGAAAATGGAGAAACTGGTATCTGCTGGAACTAAGCTTTCCCACTCTATTGCTGCAAGTCCCCAAATACCAACCAAGAAATGGCGGGCTCCACAACCACCAAAGCATCCGGGCCCAGCCTGCCCTCCCCCTCCATCTGAGAGGGCACTCCGACCTCTGCCTCAACGTCAGGGATCACACCAGCCCTCATCTGCAAACAGCACTGGTAATTGATATGTGTTGGGTCCCCGCTATGACAGCAGTAACAATCAGAAATGTTTTCAGAACAAGCAGGAGCCCAATGTCCCTTTAGCTTTCCCTATCTCTGTCCTGATATATGATAGAAAGACGAAGGCCCTCTCCAGCCGCACGACAACTCTATCTAATCTACTGCCTATTAGACGTCTTTCTGAGATGGATACAGGGCCAAAACCAGTTACTGTTAAATTAGCACTTCTGAACATCCGTTCATTAAAGAACAAATCATTTTTAGTTAATGATCTTATCACCACTAACAACCTGGACTTCGTGTTTCTAAATGAAACCTGGTTAGATGACAGCTGCAGCGCTACAGTCCTCAATGAATCAGCCCCACCCAACTTTACATTTATAAGTGTCTGTAGAGCTGTTAGAAGAGGTGGAGGGCTGCTTTATTCAAAGATGCCTTTCAATGCAAGCAAGTGTTACTTGGTGATTACCAGTCTTTTGAATATTTGTGTATTGCTCTAAAAGGTACACCACACATTCTGTTTACAATTATTTATAGGCCTCCCAAATACACCCCAACATTTGTTGATGAATTCACAGAACTTTTATCAACAATCCCCTCTGAATTTGATTATTTTGTTATTGCTGGAGATTTCAACATTCATATAGTCAATGCAGAAAACAATACTGCAATTGAACTGTTAAATGTTTTAAACACTTTTGATCTGACCCAGCACGTGCAAGGTCCTACACACATTAGCAAGGGTCTGAACATTCCATCCACTGTTATCAAGGATGAAGCGCTATCTGACCATTTCTGTGTTTACTTTGATTTATTGATCTGTCCTGTCACTGATACTAGATCTGTCTATGTCAAAAAAAGGTTCATAAATGAAAACACCAGTGAGGTATTTATGAATGCTATATCAATGTTGCCAAACATATCAGCAGACTCTCCTTGAAAATTTTAACTTAAAAGTTAAAGGTGCTAATGATGGTATAGCTCCAGTAAAGGTCAGGATGATCACTGGCAGACGTAAAGCACCTTGGAGAAACACAACAGCGGTACAGAGCATGAAAAGAACATGCAGAAAAGCTGAACGTATGTGGTGGAAAACAAAACTCGAAGTACATCATAGCATCTATAAGGACAGTCTTCGTGCTTTCAATGTAGAATTAGGCACAGCTAGACAGATCTTCTCAAACATTATAAACAACAACATAAACAACACTCGCACTCTTCTGTAGAGAGACTAACAAACCCCCCAAATCAAGTTCCTTGTGAAATGCTCTCTGACAACAAATGCAATGAGTTTGTAACCTTTTTCTCTGAGAAAATGAGTAATATCAAAATATCAGAATGGCAATCAATACGGCATTGATGAAATTAACAGTTGGATGCGTCAAAACTTCCTCCAGTTATACAAAGACAAAACCGAAGTCATTGTATTTGGAAATAAAGATGAAACTCTCAAGGTTAACACACACCTTGACTCCAGGGGTCTAAAGACACAAAATAAAGTCAGAAATCTTGGTGTAATTTTAGAGTCTGACCTTAATTTCAGTAGTCATGTGAAAGCGATAAGCAAATCAGCTTACTACCATCTCAGAAATATAGCCAGAATTAGATGTTTTGTCTCAAGACTGGACTTAGAGAAACTTGTTCATGCTTTCATCACCAGCAGGGTGGATTATTGCAATGGACTCCTTACTGGGATCCCCAAAAAGAACATTAGACAGCTGCAGCTCATACAGAACGCTGCTGCCAGAATTCTGACCAGAACCAAAAAATCTGAGCACATCTCTCCAGTCCTCAGGTCCTTACACTGGCTTCCAGTTACATTTAGAATAGATTTTAAAGTATTGTTACTCGTTTATAAATCACTTCATGGCTTAGGACCGAAATACATTACAGATATGCTAATTGAATATAAACCAAGCAGACTACTCAGATCATTAGGATCAGGTCAGTCAGAGATACCAAGGGTTCACTCAAAACAAGGTGCGTCAGCATTTAGTTATTATGCCACCTATAGCTGGAATCAGCTTCCAGAAGAGATCAGATGTGCTTCAACAGTAGACACTTTTAAATCAAGATTACAAACACATCTGTTTAACTCTGCATTTACTGAATGAGCACTGTGCTGCTTCACACTGACTGCACTTTTTATCCAAATCACTTTTACTCCTGTTTTATTATTTTTAACATATTTTAAACAGTTTTTATTAAAATCACATTTATTTTCTTTGTTTTGTTTTTATTATGATTTTATCATGTGTCTTATTTCCACACACACACACACACACACACACACACACACACACACACACACACACACACATATATATATATATATATATATATATTTTTTTTCTCTCTTAGAAATTGTTTTCTAATTTCTATGTAAACACTTTGACCTCTGTGTATGAAATGTGCTATACAAATAAAGTTGCCTTGCCTTGCCTAAATAACACTCAAGCCAATTTAGTTGCCCTTGTTCCTTCAACACATTTCTTTAACATGCCTTTAACAATTTGTACAGCCCGTTCTACTAACCCATTACAAGCATGATAGGTTGCAGAAGTAACTCCATTTTTTTTCAGGAACTCTTTGAATTCTGCACTCACAAAACAAGTGGCATTATCTGATCAGTTCAGGTAGTCCATGGTTACTGAAGCTAGTATGCAAACAACTAATGGTGACAGCAGATGTAGTGGAGTTCACAGGATACACATCTATCCATTTTGAATGTGCATCAATTAAGACCAAAAACATTTTTCCCATAAAGGGCGTTTGAATAGCTGTCACTTTTCTGGGTACTGGGTGTAGGCCAGTCTCATCAACTTTATGACCCAAGAACATTACCTCTTTTTCCATGAAAGTACATTTACTCCGCTTCAAACACAGTCCTGCTTGCTGCAACCTTCCAAATACCCTGGCCAGCATATGGAGAGTCTGCCCCTCATTGCGCCCAGTCACCAAGATGTCATCCAGGAAAACTACCACATAAGGAAGACCTTGCAGTACTCCCTCCATGGTCCTTTGGAAGATAGCAGGACTAGAAGAAACTCCAAAGGGTAAAACATAGTAAGTAAACAGCCCCTTATGGGTATTAACTGTGACATATTTCTTGGAGACTGCAAATAATGCAATCTGATGGTAAGCGTGACTCATATCCAGTTTGGTGAACTGCCCTTCTGACAATGTTGCAAACAGATCATCTAATCGTGGGATTGGGTAATGTTCCAACTTTGAAACTCGACTGACTGTTAGCTTGTAATCACCACACAGTTGTACTGTGTTATCAGGCTTTAAAACTGGCACTACAGGTGCAGCCCATTCAGAATGTTCTATGATGTTTTCTCTTAACAAGTGTTCTATTTCAACTTCCACCTTTGCTTTCATTTCATAAGGAACTGGTCTGGATTTGAAAAATCTGGGGATGGCTTCTTTGTCCACATAAATCTTTGCTGGTGGTCCTTTCCATTCACCAAAATCCTCTTTGAACAATTCTGTATGTTTGCTAAGCACATCAGGCAAGGTTAAATTTTCGACCCCTTGTGTATAGTGTTGTAAACTTTTTACAGAGAAGACCAGGAGACATGGATATCCTTGTGCAGTAGTCTTTATTGTGGATACACGAAGAAACAAGTCTGCAAGTCAGAGCGTTCTTGCACGAGCGCTGCAGTCATCAGAATCAGAATCAGAATCAGATTTATTGGCCAAGTGTGTTGACACACACAAGGAATTTGGTTCCAGCAGTTTGTGACTCTCAAAGGTACATACATAAATAACACACTACTATACGTACAAGAAAACAATGCAGATGAGATGCAATTTAATGATACAATGTCATCAAGTCTGACTTAAAGTTGTAATACATTGTAAATATACACAGGGCAGTCCCATCAGATAGAGACAAAACACAGGTGACAATCAAAGCATGAAAGGATGTAACAGCCCCCACACAAGATCCTGGAATTTCCCCCTTAATCCCATTAACATAACAGTCATTGTGGGAAAATAATTTTATGTCATTGTTTTATTTCCTTTTAGTTCTAGCATATTTTTGTGGATCATGTAGAAGCCAAATCAAGTTACAATGTTACTTAAATTCAAACTTTACATTAGACTTGTGGTTCCTGTATCTCATTAATATGAAAGGAAGGTAACTCAGGATATCATCTGTCTTTGTGCCATTTGTCCCATTGTTTAAGGTGGCCATTTGTTTCAAGGTCTGAGAAAGACTTATGTTAATGGGATTAAGAGTGTTTTCACCAGAGTTTTCACCTGAGTGTTTTGTCTCTATCTGATGGGACTGCCCCTAAAGTGTATATTTACAATGCATTACAACTTTAAGTCAGACTTGATGACTGCAGCACCCATGCCAGTACGCGCTGACTTGAAGACTCATTCCATCATGTATCTACAATAAAGACTACTGCACAGGGATATCCAAGTCTCCTGGTCTTGTCTTTACAACAATAGCCTCCCATTTCATGCCCAGCCCCTCTGCACAATGAATTAGGTCCTGTTCCAGGCACTACCACTACCACTACTGGCAATTCCTTCACTGTTCCCTTGTGTCTGACGACCACTTGCGCAGAACCCAACACTGGTAGGGCTTGACCAGTATAAGTTGTTAACTTCAAAGAACAGGAGAACAGGGATCTCATTTGTAAAACTATGTAGGATCCCTACTAAAAGTTTACGTGCGCCCAAAAGCCAAAAATGGCGTACGGCAAAAAATATTCTGATTTATAAATCCGTGCGTACGCACACCTGTAAGCAATGTTCCCGCAGATGTGCGTACGTGAACCAGCCTCATATCCCGCCCTGTACACGCCCATTTTTACTCGCCCATTACATGCTCCACAACTGCACGGGCATGAGAGTGGACCTCATTGTAATGAGTTTCCACTTCCACTCTACACTTTTAGAGTGCAGTTTCCACTGCACTCTAAAAATGGGGTGAGGAGCCAGCGTCTCCGGGGGTAGCCACTGTCGCCTGCAGGTTATAATCATATTAAAAGCAACATTGTTATAATTATATTAAAAATTAAAAATTGTTACAGTTTTTACTTTTTAATATTGTTAAACTCACCAAGAAGCCAGCCATCACGTACTGCGCCTGCATTTAGTCTGTTCACTACACTCAGTCTGTGTACACTTTAGTCTGTTCCCTACACTCAGTCTCAGTAGTCTGTTCCCTCACCAAGAAAGCCCAGCATCACCAATAAAGCCCAGCAGCGTCTCTACTTCCTCCGAAGGCTGAGAAAGGCACATCTCCCTCCCCCAACCCTGACCATGTTCTACAGAGGGACCATTGAGAGCATCCTGAGCAGCTGCATCACTGTCTGGTTTGGGAACTGTACGATCTCGGATCGCAAAACCCTGCAGCGGATAGTGAGGACAGCGGAGAAGATCATTGGGGTCTCTCCTCCCTCTATCATGGACACTTACACCACACGCTGCGTCCGCAAAGGCAACAGCATTGTCAATGACCCCACACACCCCTCACACACACTCTTCACCCTCCTGCCGTCTGGAAAAAGGTACCGAAGCATTCGGGCCCTCACGACTAGACTGCGTAACAGTTTCTTCCCACAAGCCATCAGACTTCTCAATAACTGAACTGTACTATACTGAGCACAACATACACACACATCATCTGTATGGACTGCATAGACCCTCACAAAACACACACACTGTTTTGCACACTTTTCTGCTGTTTTTGCACATATAGGACAATATCTCAGTCATATGCTGTTTTTTGCACAACTCTATATATAATCCAAAGGACCTGCTGCTAAGAACCTGCTGCTGTTCATTCTTTTACTGCACAAAATATTGTTTGAACATTCAGTATTTACACCGGTCGGTCGGTCGGCGCTGTTTCTGTTACTGTTTATTGTCTTTTGTGTATTGCATTTTTTGTACTTTTTGTATTGTCTTGTAACTTGTATTGTCTTGTAACTTGTAACTTGTAATGTCTGCACTGTTTTTTGTCCTGCACTTTCTTTTGTCCTGCACTGTCTTGCTTGTCTTGTCCTGCACTGTTTGCACCAGGTTGCACAGTTGCACTTTATGTGGCTAAGACTACTTACATGTCCTTAGCCCTGTCTTTGTTTTATGTAGCACCTTGATCCTGGAGAAACGTTGTCTCATTTCACTGTGTACTGCAACAGCTATATATGGTTGAAATGACAATAAAAAGCTTCTTGACTCTTGACTCTTGACACTGCTATGTGTCAAGATAAAGGAATCATGTGTTTGAACCAGGCCAGCGTGCCATAATGTTTGTGAGGGTCATGTTGGAGTCACATGTGATTTGCACATTAATAGAATGCACATGCTTTCTATTAACATAAGCAAATTCATTTTCAGATGGTACCCATATAGAAACATGAGTGCAGTCAATTGCGCCGATTACATTTGGGAAACCAGACATTGCTGCAAATTGCATTTTAATTTCGGCCTGTTCTCGCACAGTGTAGGGGAACCTGATGTATCGACTACCCATAAATATCATATAATGATCGACTACCCACAAATATCATATACTGTCAAAGTCTGCAAATACAGTCATGAAGCACAATCGCTACTTATCACCGGTCCTAACTATTATGGTGTTCATTACAAAACCGTCATGTTTTCACTATAACATTTTCATCTTAAATTTTCGCCCACAAATTAATTCTGTGATTTTGTCAAGGTGTTAACGATCAGTCTAATTGCTAGAAACATATAAATCCTCCGGTGACCCAGGTATGTATGCTTCATGATGGCACTGCAGGCACTGTTGGAGGATTACGCCAATCAACCATAGCTCAGTCTATAACATTGTGTGATTTTTATATTGCCCACACCTGTTACTTGCCCCAGATGAGTTTAAAGGAGCAAACTTTTTTTATCCAAAATTTTTGTTTTATGTGAAATTGTCAAATTTGCTTTTTTTTTTGCTCCATTTTTTTGTGTTGTTTCAATACACACAAAGGAAATATTTATGTGTATAGCAAAACATGTGTAATTGCAATACTTTTCTGTCTGAAATACTGAAAAAAAATTCCAACACCTTTGGCCATGACTGTATTTTTTCTCCCTGCACTAGACAGACAGGACAGACAATTGACACAAACATAAACAGAGCACTTTCTGGAGACAAAGATGCTGGAGCAATGTGATGTAAATGCCCTTATATGGACTTACGCATTGTCGAGTTTCCTCAAAAGGGAACCTTCATTTAAAAGCTTCATATTGTGTTTACTTGTGTTATCTTTGATTAATAATTAAATTTGTTCGACGATCTGAAAACATTCTAACAAACATGCAAAAAAAAAAAAAAAACATCAGGAAGGGGCCAACAATTTTTCACACCACTGTACTTTCATCACATACTTCAATCTGGTGCCACTTCTTCCCTTGGTAAGCAACCCAAATGCACCCAGCCCTCCAAAGATTGTAAAAGAAAACATGATTAATCTGACCAGGCAATCTTTTTCCATTGCTCTGTGGTCCCCTTTTCCTGCCTCAAACACACCAACTTCTTGAGATAAGTTTCTCTGAACTGTGCTGTCATTCCAACATGTCTCAAGGCTGCTAGTATCGTCTCTGTGCTAAAGATGTCTTCAGTATCCTGCCTCAAAATTTATTATCCCCCATCGTCCTCACACGCATCATTATGAAGTGCTTTGAGAGGCTCATCATGATTCACATCAAGATCCTGCTACCATCCTCACTGGACCCCTTGCAGTTTGTGAATTTCCCAACTGTTACAATGACAATGTCATAGTCACCACCCTCCACCTGGACCTTACACACCTGGACCAAAAGGACACATATGTACAAATACTGTTCACAGACTTTAGTTAGCATTCAAAAGAAACGTTCCTCAGCACCTGACCGAAAAGCTTTGCCTGCTCGGCCTGAACACCTCCCTGGTTTATGGACTTCAGTCAGTTCAGATTGGGAACAGCATCTCTAAACACCACACTCTAGGGCCCATCAGGGCCATAAGCTTAGTCCACTACTGTTCACAGCTTCAACCACTATTGAGATTTTGCTGTTAAGAGCACCAAATTCCTTGGTCCCTCAACACCAGCTCCATTAGCATGCAAGCTCAGCAGCAATTATAGTTTCTACAAAAGCTGAGGAAAGCACCTCCTGACCAAGTTCTGCTGGGGGACATTGAGAACATCGCAAGCAGCTGGATCAATGCTGTCTTGAATCACAAGACCATACAGCATATAGTGAGGACAGCTGAGAAGATCAACAGGCTCACTTTTCCTTACATCACGGGCATTGACAACACACGCAGCATCTGTTAAGCAAGAATTGCAGAATTGTGGATGAACCCACTGTCAGAACTCAGAGCCCTCCTCCAAGTGGACACTTTACTGGGTGAACCAGGGTCTTTGTCTTCAGCCAATTATTACTTAACTGTTTAACAGTTCTCCTGAACTAACTAAAACAGACTAAGAATAAAACTATCAGTGATGTGGGGATAAAAACAGATCCAAATGCAGGATAGCTAAAATAAACTTATTTTATTAACTTAAAAAACACAAAAATTTTCAGGCTATTTCCATTATTTCTCAAAGTTGTACATGAGGCCACTCCTATTCATTTACATGGCTTCTCAGAATTCCCCTTAATTCCCAGAAATGCCTCATACACCTCTTCTATAACCTGATATCTTGTTTTCTGAAATCTTCTTATTTCCAGGAATAGACACTGCCCATTACTCATATGCCCATTTATGGATATTCCTGCCTACTTGGTTTCCTTGTTCATCACACTTTGCCATTCAATGTTTTTGTCAGAAGTCTTGTGGATTATTTGCCTCTACTTTTACAATGAGTAAGTTTCCTCACCTCCTTTTATTTTATTCTGTTTTATTACAAAGTTATCTTCGACTACATGCTAATTCTGCAAGTTTTAATTATAGTTAAATCCTTGTCATACAAGGTTATTAATATACTTTGTTTAAATCTTGCTGGTATCATGCTATTGCTAATTTTGCTTATACTCTTTAGCTAGCCTGCCAAGTTTACTGTGTTCTCATGATCTCAGTCCATCACTTCCCAGACTGGGCTTGCCCATGCATATTTTAAGCACTATATGCATAAGTTCCATTATTCCCGATAAAAGATACTCATTTCCTCTTTTCCCCCGAAGATCCATAGCCTCAGTAGGCCCCTCCAAGCAGCCAGTTGGACTTCTATCATCATACCCTCACTGGCAGATTTCTTACATGGAAGGCGAGCTCATCAAGTTTTTGGAACACCTCAGTGACCGCAAAGTGTGATGTCCATTCATTGTGAGGAAACCCTTTACTTCCAATGAATACACACATTGTATTCTTTTGAGGCCCTGCTGCTCTGAGCTCAAAAGTCCCCAGGCCTACTTGCTGATAATCCTTAGCCTTCCAGCACTGATTCTGGCTGCATGATTGTTTATGAATTATTTTTGTTTTACTTAAACTTTTAACCTATGGCTCAAGCATGATTAATACCTGCTAATTATAATATTCTGGCTCATGATTAATCCCATATCTTCACACACACACACACACACACACACACACACACACACACCAAACTTTAAGGCATTATTGAGCTTTGAGATAAGCCTCATTTCTCACTGCTACCCTCTTGTACGTACCTTGGGCTCTTCTACCGCAATCTACGGCCCCTTGTTAACAATACAGTAACAGGACAAATCAGATTTTGAAACATTAAAAATGGTCAACATTTAAGAAAAGAAACATAAAATCATTAAGGAAATCATATCAGGACAGGGGTGTCAAACTCAAATTTACAGTGGGCCAAAATATAAAACTGAGAGTCACAGGCCAAACCGAATCTTTATTGAAAAATTAACTGCAACTGATATGTAATGTTCAACCTTTATCATATGGAAACAAACTTTAGTTTTGCTTAAAAACAGGATATGGAACAACCAGAGCTTGATATTACAAACAAATAAGAAATAAAATTTGAAATAAAAGACAATCAGTGGTGTTCATTTTGCAAACTTTGGCCATACACTTTGACAAACTCTCCCTCATTAAAGGGTCAGGCAGATTTTGCAATCTCTGCTGCCACAATAAAAGCTAGCCTATACAGAAGCTTCACTTTTTGATTTTGCTTTCATGAACATAGTCTGCCAGGAAACCAGACTTTTCTTCATCTCTTCCGCCTTCTGGAGCTTCTGCTTTATGTCCAGGGCCTTATACTTCTCATAATGTTGTGTTTCATAGTGTCTTCTTGTGTTATATTCTTTCGTTATACACACACATTAGCTCCGCACACAAGAGAAACAGGTCTGTCCTTTATATTCAGCACTTGCTGTTCGTGACTACATGTCAATACAGTGACAAGGCATTCTGGGATTTGTAGTATTAGCGGAGCATGCGGCCAGCCAGCTGTAATGCACATTTGATATGATTGCGCGGGCCAAATATAATTACACCTAATCGACACCCTGATTTAGGAAATCAACATTACTCCCCCCTCTGAATGCGTTTCTCATTCTCAAAAAGGTGAACCAGGAGTGGGCGAAAAACCCTCTATAGCCAAATACAACGAAAAATTCCACGTATAGCACAACAGTGAGTTCGGTTTCACCAGGGTCACCAAAGTGCATTTGACAAACAAGATAAACATTCAACAGCAATGTCCAGCAACCGAGGGCAAAAAGCAAACTATGTCCAACATCAATACTGGGTGCGATGTATACAGTAAATCCAGCAAGGCAAGGGAGAGCAAATGTGCTGCCGTCCACCTAGAGAGGCCCAAACACCTGAGTACATAAGGGCAGAGTCTGCGCTTGACGAGGAGACAATGGCTTCCTAGCCTTTTGCAGATGAAATCTTTGCACTACTGGTGCTGGGCTTGTTGTTGGATATGTCCCATGATGAGCCACCAAAATGGAGTCCTGTAGCATATATGTATGTATTCAGTGAGATAATCCTTTGTCCAGAGGGTAGTCAGTATCAAAAAATGCATGAAGCCATATTCCATAATAAAGAACAATATTAGCATGCACAAGGATGAGTGACAGTGGATGCATTTCTTCCATCAAGGTGGTCCAGGTGACAGATGATGCAGGGCCGGATAGGACATTCAGTGCCGGGGCAGTGAGATGCCGAGATTGTGGGAGTGCCAGAGGTTGTCAGACAGGTCTGTCTCAAACTGTCCAGTTTAGTGCAGGCAGTGCATAGGCTGTGTGGGGCATCAAGAATGTAGGCTATGCCTTTTATGGTGGGCTGGCAGGAGAGGTGCGTTGGTGGCGGTCAGGCCTGCACTGGACCAGGGGACTGGACATGGCTCTGCACAGAACACTTACAAATACATAGAGACAAAAGAGCACACGCATAAAAGAACAGAAACACACAGTACCAGTCAGCATATAGTGAGAGTTTAAAGTGATTTTGGACAGTCATAAGTGTGGTGGCATGAAGTTGCTCTGATAGTAACCCTGAAGCTGTGATTGTATGATTAATGAAATGCTGCTGATTGTACCACAAGTAATTAATCCATTTTATGTTCCTGTGTACCTGTACCCCTGGAAGAAGAATTGGCCATCCTGCTGAGGAGCTTCCAGATAAGGTGCGGTGCTCCTCTGGAATGCCTACTGGCTTCCCTTTCCAGTCTATGGTAATTTCAGTGTCATCGGACCACAAAGAAAGTGCAGAGTAATTGCTGGGTCACAAATAAGCAGAAACATTGTGTCGATAGCATGAGGCGTGACCTGCACTAAACAGATCCCCCAGGTTTGAACTATTTAAAGCTAAATCAGTGAGACATCCTTCTAGTAAGACTGGGGAGCATAACATGTGCCACATAGGGGCAGTGTCTGGAGGGCTGTGAGATCCCAACAGTACCAGAAAATGTCATCGAATGGCAATGTTCCAGACAGGGAACGTGCATCAATACCAGAATAGATGATTTGCAGTCCTATTCAGAAGTATTACAGGGGGAAAGCAAATTAACTCTGGAATGGTGAGCATCTAAAGTGTCTTGGCAGGCAGATTTAGGGAGGAACCCAACACCTACAGCTCCTCTTGACCGTATGCATAATGGGAACTGTTGGTTGGGACGCATGCAAACTACCATATCTGTAGATATGGGTGTCTTCATGGGTTGATATGTACAGGATTTACTAATATTTCTCATCCAATGTGGACCATGGGTCCGGCAGCTGAGCCCAACACAGAGCAGGGCATACATGCGTCATTGTGTACCACTGGGCCACTCCTTCAAAATGAGTTGAAAGAGAAACATTTCCAGTCACTCAAGGTACAAAGATTTATTACAAAAATAGGACAAAGGATATACACAAAACACAGACATAAAAATTGGCCCCAGCTCTACAAGATGTTAACGGCCAACTCACACTCTTACTATATTAGTTTCCTAGCATATGGCAGACCCTCAAAGTGTAAGGCGGCATCTCCATGATAATTCACACTGAAAAGCAAAAAACACCACAATTCAAATAAAACTAACTCAAAACATAAACCTTCACTCATAACCACATCAAGAAAACATGGCAGACATAGATCCCATACAAGAAAAGGCCCACACACATACAGAAAGCAAGCACTAAGAATCAAGCTGGCTACATAAAGCTGGGAACGTGTTATAAAAAAGAAATACAAAAAACAAAACCCCAGCCAACCGTATTCATACACAAACAATCCATGTGCTGCCACCATGCAGCACACACCTCTGAGACCGGCCAGCCAGGGAACCAAACAAAAACAATACAGGAGAAACAGCAATTGACTTAAATCTAAACAGAAGAAAACAAAATTAACAATACATCCTATATATTATTAAAACATTAAACATTTACTGTAAAACCCCAGTTACCAACTACACAATCTCAATTTAATGAACATATGAAACACATTTACCTTCTTTGGAAGATAGCAGATATAACCATCAGTCAATGTTTGAGCATTTATTCACATCTGAATAAAACACTTTACCAGAGAAAAATACAATTAAAACATTTCATCACATCTTAATTAAATTAAACAAAGCCCATATATTTACCTATACCAGCATCTGCCAACATACACAGTCAGCATTACTGAACTCATCTGCATCTAGATAAACAAAAACACAATTTGCCCATAGCATCAAAATAAATATCCATAAATAAACACATCAAACAATATAAAAATAACCAGTCAACCTACCTCATCTGGGGGCAAATTCAGACACAACCAAACAAAGCAGCATTATATCCCATGTGCTTTTAAAACAAGGCCCAAATTTTGAAGCCTCTTCCCAGTGCCTGCTTAAAAAGTCTTGGAATAATTAGCCTACCACTACAAGTGTCCTTTTTCTCTCTTTGTTTTGCCTGGCTGTTTTTGCTGTGTTTTGATGTGGGAGAGGTTATTGCTTAGGTTATGGAGTTTGATTTAATCTCATTTACATTACTTCCCGCTATAAAAGTATATAACAGTTGCCGTAAGAAGGATTTAAATTGCATCAAAAACAGGCTATCAAAAAGGAATTATTTGGGAGGCTGGTAGAAGCTAGCATTTTGGCTGCATCAGATGAGGATGTTGGGAAAGAATCTGAGACTGCTGGATTTGGTTCTGTTCTCAAAATAGATTCAAAAGATTTTGGTTCTGATGCTGTATTGGCAGTTAAACTAAAATAATTAGATCTTGAGTTAAAACGACAGGAATGTGAAGCTCAGTGCATCAGGCTTCGAGTAATAGAAGCTGAGAGCGCGCGGGATAGTGAACGACATAGGAATGAGATGGAGGCTCTAAAGTCTAAAGTGTAGCAGACCTATTCCATCACCTCGAGCTAGCTAGACATTCAGATTTATCACCGGTAATGCAAACAGTAGATTCTGCTCAGACCCTTAATCAAAGTTCCTCTGATTCATCTGAGTCACAATCTGATTTTGACGTTGGCAAATATATTAGACTTGTTCCGCCATTTAGAGAGATGGAAGTGGACTCATATTTTGTAGCGATTGAACGTGTTGCTGCCAAATTGCGATGGCCTAAGGACATGTGGGCTTTTCTTCTTCAATGCAATCTGTCAGGTAAGGCACAGGAGGTCACAAATGCATTACCTATTGAACAATCTGTAGATTATGATGTTAGAGCACGCGCAAAAACAGCCAGACAAACATATGTTGAATTTACATGAGAGAAAAAGGCACTTTTTGAAAAGTGGTGTGTTTCTAGCAAGATTAATACTTTTGAGCAGCTCCAGGAATTAATATTGTTAGAAGATTTTAAATCTTGTGTTCCACAGAATGTTGTTGTTCATTTGAATGAACAGAAAGTGCAAGCCTTATCTGATGCTGCTGTTGTAGTGGATGAGTTTGTGGTGACCCATCTTAATGTGTTCTCTTCTTTCCGTCAGGCTAAAAGTCAGTCTTCAGTGATGGAGCACTCAGAACCATTTCAGGCTTTTGTTCGTTCTGCGAATTCAGAGATGTCTGCTGGAGGTAGACCTATATCCAGTCCTAAACGTGCAGGTGACAAGCGGGTCTCTTTTTATTGTCTTGATCTAAGCCACTTAATTTCAGAGTGTAAGGCTTGGAAACAGAAAAGTGTCTCCAAGTTCAAAAATGTAGCCCTAGTACAATATGTATCAAAGTTGAATGATTTGGATGCTGTTGCTTACAAGCCTTTTCTTTCTTGTGGCTCAGTTTCTCTTTCGCCTGATTCTAAGAAACAGCAAGTCAGAATTTTGGGGGACACAGGAGCCATGCAGTCATTTCATTTTGGAGGGAATTTTACCTTTTTCATATACAGGAAGTGATGTGGTAATTCGTGGATGTGAAATGGGATGTGTTAATGTTCCCCTCCATACGGTGTATCTGGAGTCTGACCTTGTCACAGGATCAGTCACTCTGGGAGTGTGCTCACAGTTACCTGTAGATGATGTCGGCCTTATTCTGGGAAATTAACTTGCTGGTGGTAAGGTTTTTCCTAGACCCATCTTTGTACACAAACCTAGTGTTGATGAGTTGCCTGATCTCTCTACCCAATTCTCTGCTATATTTCCTGCCTGTGTTATGACCCGAGCACAGTCAAAAAAAATTGAAAATATTGTTGACATATCTGATTTCTTTACTCAGCCCGATGGTGAAAAATGCAAGCTGAGTATTGTACCTGAAATGATACCAGAACCTACTGAATTGAGTGCATTGGCAGATCAATCTTTAAAGGTTTGTAAGGAAGATCTGAGTCAACAGAATTACAGTACAGAGGGTGGGTGGGTGTGGAGGCAGGCAGGCTGTGTTGTGAGGCTTCTCTTCCTCAACCCTAAAAAGCATTGATTTATATTCGGTTGATCGAATTTAACACCAGAAGTGTTATTCTGTTAACCATCTTGTTGTACAGATTGCCTATTATAAGTCAACCCATTTTCTTTGTAAGTTAACTCTTTTGTACATACTTTTGTTATTTCTTGACCTAATTCTTTTGTTATTTCTTGACCTTAAGTTTGTTGTTAATTCTTATGGAAGGGATTTGTAGAGAGGTGGGTGCCATTTTCTTTCACATGTTGTTTTCTCTTGTTTAAGCTAGTTAGGGACTTAGTTTAGTATTGTAAATTTTGTTTTGTTTTATTTTGTAGTTTAGTTAGTTTCTTTTTAATAGCTAGAGGGTTTATGGTTGTTATTTTGGTCTTGCCCCCTCTTGAAGCCTTGAAATCCTCCCACATTTTTTATTGAGTTTTGGACTTTGTTAAAAGCCCTGGGGTTGGGAATTGAACCTTGCTGCCTCCACACATCACACCATTTTTATTCTGTTACTCGTTCCCCCATCCCTAGACCATCTGGGGATGTAACATATTCGTTCACTCCTTTAGTGGGCATAACATACATAACATTTATGTAGATAAGTTAAAGAGGATGTGCAGGGCATTGATCATCCTGTGTGTTATTTCTCCCGTAAGTTCAACAAACATCAATCTAACTACTCCACCATAGAAAAGGAAGCTTTTGCATTACTAATTGTGTTACAATATTTAGAATTTTACGTTGGTTCATCATCTCTGCCTGTGACTGTGTTCACGGATCACAACCCATTAGTCTTTCTGTCATGCATGTATAATCAGAATCAGTGGTTAATGCGCTGGTCACTGGTCATTCAAAATTACAACCTGGAAATTAAGCACAAGTTGGGTGCAGAGAATATTGTGGCCGATGCACTCTCCAGAATGTAGTGTTAACTGCCTCGGTGGAAAAGGGGCACTAGACCTCAGAGGGTTAAGCTTTCGCCTTAGCTAACAAGCTCAGCAGCAGTGGAGGAGGTGGAGTTGGAATCAAATCAAATCAAATTTTATTTGTCACATTAACATACAGACATGCAGTAAAATGCTTTTTGCATCTGTTCGGTATTGAAACATAAAACAGATCTTTATGAAACACACCAGTTAGATTAATGATTAAGATTTAAGTGTGATGTGGGAGCAGACAATGCTTCGTAATTTAGTGGGAGCAAGGGTGGATGGATTGCCTTGGCTAATGCCAGGTTTGCTAAGGGATGGGACATCTTTGGTGTCAATGTTAGATACAGATGAAGTAATTGCTAAATTAACTTTGGAGCTTAAAGTCAAGAAAGCATGAGAAGTGATTTCTCTGCATGCTAATCCGCTTGTTAGTCAGTTACCTCTACCTGCATTAGAGGTGTTGTCTCGAGTGAATAAAGATGTAAGTCTAGATTCTTCTGGTGCATGGATGAAAGGGGGAAGCTCCTGAGGTATTGCTGCCATACTTAGCTCTACAAATCTACAGCTTAAGATACATGGCTATTCAGAATATGTTTCAACTATTTTCCTTTACATTGTGCAAATCTGAGTGCTGTTGCAGACCACCAATAAATCCTCTGGGGTGCCAATTCCTGCAGCTCACACCCTACCACATGTAGGTTGATTACATCACCTCTGGATTATATGGATGATCCAAGATGGCAGTGTGACTGTAGCATGCAGCGACCACTCCATATACAAAATTATGCTATTCTAGTCTTTAGCCTGATTTTCTCACTATATATGGATATTGGAGTAACCGGTCATGTCCACTATTACCAGACACTGAAACAATGCAGAATTCATGGTAACCTTCATTGCCAACCTGTATGATGATCCACTAGAAAAACTATGCAATGTCTGCTTACCTCCAGTCCTTGGTTTTGCCTGATGCTGGTGGCTGGGAGAGGGGATTTGGAAATCAGTGCATAATAAAGCAGAAGCTTTAGCCCAGAAACTCTAGTTGGCTGGCTCTTCCATTCATTTTATTCTCTAAAATTTGCTCCATGTACAATAAACTGGACTACATCCAACATCAGCAGACTGCATGCATAAGTTTAGAGAGTACTGTGTCTTTGTTTTCACAGAGATGTGGCTTGGTATCAGAGTTCCTGCCATTGATCTAGATGGGATCACCTTTTTTGTACCAGACCGTTTCATTTACCACAGGTTTTTTAATTGTCCAAGTGTACCTTCTCATCCAGTGATAATGCTAAAGAGGCACTTTATGAGATCTATGTGGTAGTACCATGAAATTTTATTAACATCAAGATTTCAATCATGCAGATCTCAAATCAATGTTCCCTTAATTCCATCAACTTTTGGACTTGAAGAGCAAACTCGCTAGATCTTGTTTACATAAACATCCCTGGCATGTACCATGTGGAGCTCCTCCCCAACTCACCTACTCTCTGTTAAGATAATTCCTGTATATAGACCGCTTGTCAGATGCTCTATATCAGTTCCAAAACAGGTAAAATCCTGGCCAGCAGAAGCCATCGCTTCCCTTAAGGACTGTTTTGAGCACAGGAAGACCCCTCTCAATAACCAGGTGCTTTGTCTAAGGGCTTCATGAGTGGACTTTTTTTTGTCTTCTTCTTTCTCTAGTTTTTTGTTTTGCTTTGGTCAGGTTTTTTCTGTGACCTCACCTTGTACCTGTGGGGATAACACTCCACTTCCTGGTTTTTCGTGAGGGATGCCGCCTCACTATTGTCTGTGGGGGAGGTCACTGGTTGGACAAGTCTGTTTATATATATTTCCCTGCTGGATATTCCCCTTATTTTTCTGCCTCTCTGTCCTGATCCATTGGGAAGACGGCCCGGTTCAGGCAAGATGTTTCCCTCCCTCCCTTTCCGGACATGAATCGGGCTGCGGCTCGGCTGAGGAGGACGCTCGGCCCTTCTGCTTGGCTGAGGACATCACTCGGAACTTCTGCGCAGCTGGAGACGTCGATTTGCCCTTCTGCCCCTCTCATTTTTTTCAGCTCCTCAAAATATTCCTTCTATGTTCTATGCACACTCACCTTCCCTGTCAGTACCTTTTGATCTCTATTTTTAATTACCCTTATATTTTGTATATCCTTCTAATTTCTATTTCTCTATCTTACTAATCTGTACAAGTCCTTCTCATATTCTCGATGTCTGTGCTTTAATTCCTTGTTTTCCTGTGTATTTTCTTCAGTCCTTTCTACATCCCACTTCATTTTATCTAGCCTCTTCTCCTGAATGTTGTCATGTATTTCCTTCTTCCACCACCATATTTCCTTATTTACTTTTCTACTTCCAAATGACACCCCTAACACCCTCCTACCTGTCTCACTTTGGCTGTAGTTTCCTAGTAATCTGAAAGCTCTTCCTGTCCACCCAAAGCCTGTCTCAGCTTCTGTCTGAATTCCTCACAACATTCGTCCTTTTTCAAATTTCACCATTTGATCTTCTTTCCTATCTTTTCCTTTCCTCTTCTCACTGACCACTAAAGGTCACTAATGTCTCTCAAATTGCCTCGTCTACATAGAATCTAAACTACTCCTACCTCCACTCATATGTAAATCTATGTTCCTCTCTCTTCTGGAAATAAGTGTTAACTGCAGCCATTTCCATCCACTTAGCAAAGTCCACCACAATCTGTCCTTATAGGTTCCTTTCCTTAACACCAAACCTGCTTATCACCTCCTCATCACCCCTGTTTCCCATTGTGAAGCATAACCACTGATGGCATTCAACATCACTCCTTCAATTTCTTCAAACTGACTACCCTGTCAAAACATTCCTCACTCCTCATTCTGCCTGTTCATTGCCGTTTGCCTATTGTTGTATTACTTCACTGTTTCTGACTTTGTCTGACATGTATTGCACTGTTTGCCAGTGTTTTGGATTATCCTCCACTGGCTTCCGGTAGCTGCACGCATCCGGTTCAAAACACTGATGCTGGCCTACAAAGCCAAAAATGGACCAGCTCCCTCTTACCTCAAAGCCCTCATCATTCCTCGCACTGCACCCCGCAACCTCCGATCTACCAGCACTGCTCGACTGGTTCCACCATCTCTCAGGGTAAGAGGCAAGTATACTACAAGACTCTTCTCTGTACTGGCACCAAGGTGGTGGAATGGACTTCCCATAGAGGTCCGGACAGCTGAGTCACTGGCTATTTTCAAGCGGCGGTTGAAGACCTACTTATTCAGGAAGCACTTCAACTAGCACTTCTTTCCTTATCCTTTGCATTTAAAAAAAAAAACCCTTTGACACTTTTTTTCATTGTAATTTGAACAAATGTTTTAAACTCATGGTATCTTAAGTATGTAACCTAGTGAACCAGCATTAATGTATTCAGTGTTAGAGATTTAAGCACTTATGTACGTCGCTCTGGATAAGGGCGTCTGCCAAATGCTGTAAATGTAAATGTAAATCCCAGACCTATACCATTTTCGAGAGCCGCCTCCATGACCTAGCCACTGGGGGACTCAGGGACTGGTATGTCACCTCAGCATGGCTCCTGAAACTACCTCCACATCCTGAATACTTCGCCAGCAAACCAGGACTCTGTCAGTCATTTTTAATGCAGTGCCTCATTATCTTCGAGCTCCAGCCATCATCCTTAATGTCTGAGCATTGCAAGATCACCTACGTCATCTCCCTACTTTCTGATAAAGCCATTCTCTGGGCCACTGCGGATTGTGAACATCAAACAACAGCCTGCTTTTCATACCTTTTACAGCAAGCTGCATAATGTCTTTGATTGATTGAACAATCCCCAAGCTCGACGCAACTCAGAAAAGAAAGACAAATCACTCCATCCCTGCATAGACAACTGTGGGTTTAACCCCATCACAGTCAAGAACCGTTACCCCTGCCACTCGTGTCTTCAGCCTTTTAACTCCTCCAGGGAGCCAGACCTGAAGATTGCCTACCAACTTTCCACAAACAACTTTAGAGATTTCTGGGATTACCACATTTTTATTGGAGGTTCACCAGGGACTATAATTCCTGCTCCATTACATCAGCTCAACTCCACCCTGCAAACTTCTGCCTGTACCCCTGAAGCTAAATGTGCCTTTATCAGACTCAATGAATTGTTTATCTCTGCTCTGATCCTGACCCTGTCGGACCCTGCCTGCCAGTTTATTGTGGAGGTGGATGCGTCTGACCTGGGTGTGGGGGCCATCCTAATCCAGAGAGATCCCAAGGATGACAAATTCCACCCTTGCACTTTCTATTTATGATGTGTCAGCCCCTACAGGCAGAACTATGCTGTCAGTGAGTTTTGAGTGTTTTGACTGACCACAAGAATCTTAAGTACCTATGGAAATCTAGGAGTTTAAACCCTAAACAAGCTTGATGGCCCTTTTCTTTGGGGCATTTTAACTTCACCCTGTCTTACCGCCCAGAGACCAAGAATGCCAAGCCTGATGCCCTGTCTCGGCATTTCAATCAGAGTGAGGAGGAACCAGTTGTGGAACACATCTATAACACACATTAACACTGACATTAACACTGTCTCTCATTTGAAGCTCACATAAATAATATCACAAGGCTAGACTTCTTTCATCTCAGAAACATTGCTAAGTTAAGAAATATGATGTCATTACATGATGCAGAAACACGAGTTCATGCATTTGTTCCAGTAGGAGCATGAACAAGCTCCAGAATACAGCAGCTAAAGTCTTAACTATAACCATAAGATATGAACACATATCACACCTATCTTATCCTCATTGCATTGGCTCCAAGTCAGGTTTTTCATTGATTATAAAATACTATTGCTAACCTACAATATAAAGCACTTAACTTTCATAGAGTACATAAGTGATCTATTGTTTTTTATGATCCATCAGGCCTACTCAAATTAAAAGGTGTAGGCTATTTGGTAGTACAGTACCTCAGTTACAAAAGTCTACGGCAGGGGACAGATCTTTTTCTTACATAGCCCCACGGTTATGGAGCAAACTTCCAATCAGTGTTTGGGACTCAGACACAGTGTCAGTGTTTAAGTCCAGGCTAAAAACACATTTGTTTAGTCGAGCTTTTTATGAATAGCTTTTCTTAGGTAAAGGAGCAGATCTGGAGCGGTCATAGACATAGAGTGTTTGAACTGGATGGATGGAGCCACCTGTACTACATCTGCCATGAACCAATTTTGTGTCAGTCAGCTGTATGGTCTGGTTTTTATCAGCAATCATTTGAAGACATTGACGGGAAGAAATCAGTGTTGGGTTCATGGTGAATTTAGAGTTTGCACTGACCCATTAGTTCCTCAGGTGCTCTCAGTTGCACTATTATAAACTGTTGTAGAAATAACATTAGATACATTTACATTATTTGCTGTCCAGTGTCACCCAGATGAGGATATGTTCCTCTGAAGGTTTCTTCCTTCCATCTCAGGCAGTTTTTCCCTGCCGCCGTTGCATCCGGCTTGCTCATTAGGGATAGGGATAGACATATAGTATTTTAAGTTTGAAATGTATAATTTTAAATTAATTTGAAACTATACATTTATGTATTCATTTTTTTTTTCTTATTACTTCTTCTTCTTCTTCTTCTTCTTCTTCTTCTTCTTCATTCATTCATTTTCTACCGCTTTTATCCGAACTACCTCAGGTCACTCGGAGCGTGTGCCTATCTCAGGTGTCATCGGGCATCGAGGCAGGATACACCCTGGACGGAGTGCCAACCCATTGCAGGGCACACACACTCTTATTCACTCATGCAATCACACACTACGGACAATTTTCTAGAGATGCCAATCAACCTACCATGCTTGTCTTTGGACCGGGGGAGGAAACTGGAGTACCCGGAGGAAACCCCCGAGGCACGGGGAGAACATGCAAACTCCACACACACAAGGTGGAGGCGGGAATCGAACCCTGACCCTGGAGGTGTGAGGCAAATGTGCTAACCACTAGCCACTGTGCCCCCCATTATTATTATTATTATTATTATTATTATTATTATTATTATTATTATTATTATTATTATCAACAGAACTGAGCAGAGTGAGTCTCCATCTTTAAGTTCCTGGGAGTTCACATCTCTGAGGATCTGTCCTGGCAGCAGAAAACTTCACCTCTGGTTAAAAACTTTAAACCTCTGGTTAAAAAAGCACAACGACGCCTGTACTTCTTGAGAAGTCTCAAGAAATCTCATCTGTCCCCGGGGATTTTAACGAGTTTCTACCGCTGCACCATCGAAAGCATCAAGACCAACTCCATCACCGTATGGTACAGAGGCTCCATTGTGTGTTAAGGTACAGCCCTGCAAAGGGTGGTCAAAACCGCCCAACGCATCACTGGCACCCAAATACCTGCCATTGAACACATTCACCACAGCAGATGTCTGCGCAGAGCTCACAACATTATCAAGGACTCTTCACATCCCAGTCATAAACTGTTTATCCTCCTTCCATCAGGAAAGAGATACAGGAACTTACGCACCAGAACCAGCAGGTTCAGGGACAGCTTTTTTCCATCCACCATCACACTACTGAACTCTACACTACACCGCTAGATCACTACAATACAAACTCAAAACAAACCACTGTATATAACCTCTGTACAATACATATACATACTACATAGATTATCTTTTTACTCCTCATTACATCTGCACTTTTTTTTATCTATATGTACAGTATGTTTATATCATTCACAAAGGCCACATATATCATTTATGTGTATATAAAGTGTGTGTGTGTGTGAATATATATATATATATATATATATATATATATATATATATATATATATATATATATATATATATATATATATATATATATAGTAGACTGTTTATTCAGCTTACTGACTCCTTAAATGCCATGAACATGTAATTTTGTAACCTTTTACTTTGCACATTCCTCTTCAATGCCATAGCCATAGAACCATTTCTGTAATATTTATTTACTGTATACGAGTTCATATATTCCACTTGCTGTAAATATGCTAGATATTTATCTGCACTTTTGCACGACTGCTACATTTTGCACTTCTGGTAGATGCCAAACTGCATTTCATTGCTGTGTACCTGTACAATGCAATGACAATAAAATTGTATCTGTCTATGTTGGCTTTGTAGAAGCCAACATTCTGTTTTCCTATTTAAGCTTAGACAAAAATTTATCAAGAGTAACTCCTCCTAGGGCTTTCGGGCCACATGCACCAACTTTGGATATGTTGTAGACCCTGGTCTGAAGATTTATGCGATTACTTTTCTTTTTTTTCCCATAGACTCCCATTGGCAGATTATATCTCAGCAAGCTTTTGAACTATCTACACCAAACTCGGCCAGCTCCTTTAGGGTGATACTCTGAACAAAGTTTTAAATTGGTGTGTCGACTGGCCTTCCGGTTGTGCCCACAAAATTTGCAAAATCAAAAAACTTTTTACAACATGGACATGTGACATATCAAACCTCCTCACGAGTATTCGTCACATGTTATTCGATGACGTCACATATTCGTCACTACTTGCCTCCAAATACACCCTAGCTTTCTGTCTACTTGCTTCCAAAAGTAACACTTACCCTTATGTCCACTCGCCTCCAAAAAGCACCGTTCTTTGTGAATACTTGCATCATCAAAGCCAACATCAAAGTCTGTCACGATGAAGTTTACAAATCTAGTTATTATTATTATTATTATTATTATTATTATTATTATTATTTTATTAGTAGTAGTATTAGTATTATTTTTAGTATTATTATTATTATTAGTGCATGAATGTATAGTGTATGCATATTGCCTGCTGAACAACTTCCATGACATATTTGGTTAAATCTCTGTTTTGTTAAGCTTATTGAAAGCACCTTGTTCTTTTTTAATCTTGGTCTCTTGGTCTTTTGACTGCCATTATTGAGTTTTCTTAGCAAATGTTAAAGTTGACATATGTTAACTTGAAAAGTTATATTTTGACATCAATATATAAAAAATCCCAGATTTTACTAAACAAAGTGGTTATAAATGTCCAGTTGCTATAATCAAAATTTCTTTAAGGTAAGAAAAAAAATTGTATTCCTTAGTGTCACGGTCAGCGCATCGCACGCACCTCCCGAACGCCAGCAAAGAGAAGCATCCCTAGAATATTAAGCTCTTCCGGACTACACCTCCCAGAATCCTTCACCGCCGCTGATTACGCTGCCACCTGTTCCTCATCAACCACTCCCTGCATAAGCTGAACTTGAACTCTATGCTGGTACGTCTTGATGTGTTTCTACTGTCATTCTGAGCGGTTCCTGTGTATTTCTAGTTTGGTTTTCATCCTGTTTCTGTCTATTGGTTTTTCTGATTGCTTGCTGCCTGCCCCGACCTTCTGCCTGTTTGCCGTTTCCGATTTCTGTATTTGCTCTGATATTGTGTTTGCCGGCTTTGACCCTGCTTGTCTGACTTTGAGTGTTTGTTCATTAAAACCGCTGCACATGGATCCTCAGACTGTTGACCCCTCATTACACTTAGCTTCGAGCCACCTGCTGCTAAATGGTGAACAGCGTAGTGTCTTGCTGAAGTGTCTTGACCTTAATTTGAGGACTTAACTAATATGCCTGTTGATTTTAGAAAGTGAATTGATTGTTATAACATAGGCTTATTATAACATATTTAGGAGAACTAGCTTCCTTGATATTTCTAATCAAATAAGCCCTAGGCCCAGTGTGTTGTTTTGTATAATGCTGTCTTTTGCAAGGCCAGGGAGCAGACAGGCAGGCTAAACCTGCTGTCTGCTAGCTGCAATGAGGAGCCACATGAAGTTTAGAATTTTGAGACTGTGTTGGTTGCCCAAGCTAAACAAAAATGTAGAAGCACTACAAAATGTGTTTCAGTAACCTCATTAGCTTAAAACTAGATCATAGTGAATGCATGTGTCAGGACTTGTTTATGTTCTGTGCCCTGCCCTTGTCTCTTCCTCCCCGCCTCTGCACACCTGTCCCTCATGTGTCTGATAATTATTAATAGTATTTAGTTAAGCTGCTTTGGTTTGTTCTGTCGCCTTTTGTTCTCTTTCATCATCTCGTGTTCGAGATCCACCTATGGGAAGGGCATCCGTTCCTGACCTCTACAGAAGCATCCAATTGCACCAAGTCTGGCTTGACAGACAGGAGAGCGTGCCAAAGGCAGGTAAGGTAACACCCCTTACCCGAGTGCATAATGCACCTGCACGCGCTGCCTTTCCTCAGTTTACTTTCGCTTCTCGTGACTTCTGATCCTACCTCACAGCTCCCTGGTTTTTTGGACTGCACTTACTGTCTTCAGGAGGACATATCGCTTGATCAGCCTCCGCCAGACGTGTTCGTCCTCAGCCAAGTTAGCTTCGCGAGCCACCCACGCTCGCACCCCCCCCTTTTTTTTGTGTAGGCTGCCCGCCTGCTTTTTTGCCTTTTTTTCCTCCTTATGGCGCTCTCCAAAGCAGCTCCAGCTACTCCGGTGGACGACCTATCGCAAGCCTGCCCAGCCGTGTGCGGTGCGCTTATCGCCGCGAGGGATTCCCATCCCTTCTGCGTTGTCTGCACGGGTCTCAAGCATGCGCAAGAGGCTATTGATCTGCCGGAGAACTGTAGCCATTGCCTGGCGCTCCCAAAAAAGCTCCTGCATCGCAGGCTCAAGACGGCCTCTTCCCAGTGTGTTGATTGCGAGCTGTCCGACTCGGAGGGGGGAAAAAGGCGACGCCGCCGCGCTCCCGGGGGCCTCCCGCGGCGCGGCTTCCTCTGACTGGGCCGACATGTGTCCTTCCCCGTTTGAGGATTTACTACCGGCCGACAACCGCTTCCCCGAAGGACCGGCAGGTTCCGGGGGTGAGGCCGAGGCGGGCCTTCTCGAGGGCTTGGATGACGGGTCGGGGCATGGGCGACCCCCCCCGTGATTGACCCTTCCATCGCCAGACACCTTAACCCATCCCTGGGCGGGCTGCTCGCCCCACCCAAGCCCATCCTCCCGGGCAAGATGGATCGTTTCTCCGCATCAATCCATCAGGCGTCTTATAAAGCCTCAGCTCTTTCCATTCGAGCTCTCAATGTCTCCTCGCTGTTGTCCGCGTATCAGGCTGAACTCCTGCTTGATTTGGGCCAGCAGCTGGAGTGTGGGTCGCCATCCCCCGATCTCTGGAAGGAGATCGTCACGGTCAATGACCTCATCCTCCGCAATGCCCGTCAGGCTGTCCAGGCTAGAGGGCACTCTATGGCTTTGTCACTGGTCTCCCCGATAGTGAGAAGCGCCGCATCGCTGGGGCGCCAGTTGAGCCGGGTCAAGCTCTTTTCGGCTTTTTCTTTTGATGCAGCAGCGCTGCGTTGATAAGAAGAAGGAGGACGAGGCCTTCAAACTGTGTCTTCCTAGAAAGCCGGCGCCGCACCAGACGCCATCTGGGTGGCCGCCTAATGCTCCTGCTGCGGGACGCCAGTCCCACTACGCTGGCAGGTCCAACAAACCCCGTGGGAAGCCACAGGCTCAGCAGGGCGGGCACACCCCCCCCCCCCGATAGGCCCTGGGGTAGGACGTCTTACCGGAGGCCTCCTATCCTCCCTCCTTCTGTTCCGAAACGTAAGCGGCCGACCTGATGTTCGGCCTCTGGGGGTCTTCAGTCAGCGTTCATGGGCGGCCAGCCCTCCGGACACCCGTTCTACCCTCCAGGCTCACCCGTCCAAGAGACGGAGGGTCTCCTTCGGCGAGGTCAGGCCCCCCTCGCTGGTAGGGGTCATCCTTTGTTCCGCACAGGCTTCACCGTTCCCCGTGTCGCCCAGAGTGCGTTCCCCGGTCCCAGTAGGGACGGTCGTGGGATCGAGTGCAGAAGCAGTGTCACCAAAAACCCCCCTTCTCACACCTCTCACATGTTCAATAAAGGCTACGGCCCCAGTTTTTCACAAAAAAATGATGAAAACTTCTCTGGTTTGGCCACTGGAGGGCGCCATCGCGCCATCAATGAACGGTCCAGCCGGACCGGCCCCCAGCGTCCCGCCCTCCCGTGTAGGGACGCTCGGGAGTCACGTGACAGCCTGGCTGTCTGTCTCGGCCCCCGATTGGGTGATTCACACAGTCACGAGGGGTTACAGACTTCAGTTTGTCCAATCACCCCTGCGGTTCAACGGAGTGGTCTGGCCCCACACGGACCAGTGCTCCGCCCACATTCTGAAAGACGAGATCTCATCTCTTCTCAAGAAGGGAGCGATTCGAGTTGTACCCGCGCATCTAAGCGATCAGGGGTTTTATTCTCGTTATTTCCTGGTCCCGAAGAAGGACGGATCTCTCTGTCCTCTTCTGGATCTCAGAGTGTTGAACAAACATTTACGGAAATACAACTTCAGAATGTTAACACACGGCTCTCTCATACGTTCGATAAAGCGGAACGATTGGTTTTGCTCGATCGATCTGAGCGATGCTTTTTTCCACATAAGCATCTATCCTCCACATGCAAAATTCCTTCGTTTCGCCTACTAAGGCGTATGTTACGAATTCACAGTCCTTCCGTTCAGGCTCGCGCTGAGTCCACGGACGTTCTGTCTGTGTGTGGAGGCGGGGCTTGTCCCGCTGAGAATAGCGGGTCTCAGGATCCTGACTTACATAGACGATTGGCTTATTATAGCCGATTCGAGAGAGAATGTGATTCAGAACACTGCTCGTGTGCTCTCACACATCGCTGCACTCGGTTTCAGAGTCAATGTGTTAAAGAGCAATTTCAGTCCCGCTCAGGAAGTCATATTCCTGGGTCTGGAGCTGAATTCCGTCGCGATGCTCGTGCGCCTAGCGCGGGGGCGCGTCTCTTCATTCATGAACTGTCTATCGCGGTTCAGGGAAGGGACGCGGATACAGTATCGCACATGTCTCAGATTACAGGGTCTTATGGCTTCGGCTGTCCATGTCTTGCCTCTAGGTCTTCTGAGAATGAGGGATTTCATGAAGTAGATTTTGTCCCTTCATCTCTGCCCGTTGCGCGATCTTTTCCGCTTTGTCTCTGTGACGCGCGTGGGCATGGCCGCGCTGCGCCACTGGAGAGCTGCGGAGTTTTACGCACATGGGACCCCTCTCGGGGCGATCATGATACGGAAATTGGGCACGACAGATGCCTCCTTGACAGGGTGGGGAGCCACTCAAGAGGGTAGATCAGTGAACGGTTTGTGGCCGATCTCACTTCGCTCAGCCCATATAAATTACTTGGAGCTCCTCACTGTGTGGAAAGCTCTGATGCATTTCTCACCCCGCCTGCGGGGGCATCATGTGCTGGTACGCTGCGACAATATGACAGCTGTAGCGTATATCAACCGTCAAGGCGGCATGCGCTCCTCCAGGCTTCACGCTCTGGCTCACAAGCTGTTGGTATGGAGCACACAGCATTTTCTGTCGTTACGGGCGACTCACGTCTCGGGCCTTTTGAACAGGGGTGCAGACCTTCTGTCGAGGGGGAACCCTCTGTACGGAGAGTGGAGGCTCCACCCCCAGATAGTGGGACTGCTCTGGGAGAGGTTCGGCGAGGCTGCCGTCGATCTCTTTGCCTCGCGCAAAAACGCCCACTGTCCTATGTTCTTCACGCTTCGGGACGAGGACGCCCCCCTCAGAGTGGACGCTCTGGCTCATCCATGGCCCAGCGCGCTGCTCTATGCTTTCCCTCCGCTCTGCCTGATATCCCCGACCCTGGCCAGGGTCACGGTGCAGGGTTTATCTCTGATCCTCATAGCTCCCAGGTGGCCCAAGGCACCTTGGCTAGCGGAGATAATTCCTCTTCTGTATGCGGGGCCGTGGCCCCTCCCGTTGCATATGGATCTCCTGACCCAGGCGAACGGGGAGATTTTTCATCCTCACCTGGGCAGGGTGGCTCTCTGGGCCTGGCCCGTGAGAGGGCGAATTTGAGCACGCTGGGGCTTCCCCCCCGTGTTATCGCCACGATTCAGAGTGCCAGGGCCCCTTCCACACGCTCTCTCTATGATTGCAAATGGCGTGTGTTTGAGGCGTGGTGCGAGGAGCACCAGCTCGTCTCGTATCTGTGCTCAGTCACTGATATTTTGGGTTTTTTAAAGGGCCTTATCGATTGTGGCAGGTCTTTTTCGACAATTAAGGTCTATTTGGAGGCTATCGCTGCATGTCATGCCGGTTTCGGCGACGCTACGGTGGGGCAGCACCCCCTTATCCGTAGATTTATGAGGGGCGCGCGCCGCTCCCTGCCGGTCACCAGGAGTGTGGTCCCGGATTGGGATCTCTCCTTGGTGCTGGAGGTGTTTGCCCAACAGCCTTTTGAGCCCCTGGGGGATATCTCCCTCAGGTTGCTGTCCTTCAAGACGGTGCTGCTCCTGGCTTTGGCTTCCGCCAAACATGTCAGTGATTTGCATGCGCTCTCTGTTCATTCCTCGTGCACCAAATTCTCGCTTAGCGGGGATAGGGTTTGGCTTAAGCCTAACCCGGCCTTCGTGCCTAAGTGCTTTCCAGCCTTCACTGGTGGTGGGATTGAGCTCTCCGCTTTTCACCCTCCTCCTTTTTCCTCTGCAGAGGACCAGAGCTTGGATGCTTTATTCCCTGTGCATGCCCTACGGGCGTACGTGGACAGGACAAACTCTTTTCGGGGGAGCGATCAGCTCTTCATCTCTTGGGCCCCGCCGAAAACGGGAAAACCCATCTCTAAGCAACGCCTCTCTCGCTGGATTGTAGAAGCTATCTCCTTAGCGTATGAGTCTAGGGGCGTGCAGCCTCCAGATGGCCTAAGGGCTCACTCCACTAGAGGCTTGGCTGCTTCGTGGGCTCTGTTTGGGGGAGTTCCCTTGCAGGACATTTGTGCCGCGGCGAGCTGGTCCTCTCCGCACACCTTTGTCAGGCACTACCGGCTTGATGTTACTCGTACCACCGTGGCTCATGCGGTCTTGAGTGTGGGCTCTTCGTAGCCACGTGCACTCTTGTCAGCCCTGTCCGCCCGGCCTGGCTGTGCATGTTTTTCAGGCATATGGTCTTCTCCCCGCCATACGCTCGGGTTGGTCCATTTACATGTTTATTTACATGTTCTTTTCCTGTAGGCTGCCCGCTTGTTGGACGTCAGCGAGGTTTTAACATGCATGTTGCCGTCTGCTGCTTTGTGACGTGCCGAGCACCACCTTTTTGGCCGTCCTCTGGCTTACAGGGCCTCGCTGTGAGTGTATTGGGCAACCGGGGAGTTGTCTATATCTCCCATAGGTGGATCTTGAACACGAGATGATGAAAGAGAACATTAGGTTACTGTCGTAACCCCGGTTCTCTGAAACATCGAGTGGAGAGATCCACCAAGTTTGCCCCGCTTGCTGCACGAGAAGCGAATATGTACACTGAGGAAAGGCAGCGCGTGCAGGTGCATTATGCACTCGGGTAAGGGGCGTTACCTTACCTGCCTTTGGCACGCGCTCCTGTCTGTCAAGCCAGACTTGGTGCAATTGGATGCTTCTGTAGAGGTCAGGAACGGATGCCCTTCCCATAGGTGGATCTCTCCACTCGATGTTTCAGAGAACCGGGGTTACGACAGTAACCTAATGTTTTCTCCTGTTGTCTTTTGTTGTTGTCCTGTCGCTAGTCTGTGTCTATGTTTCGTGTTTTTTAAGTCATTAAAACCTGTTTTCTTTAAGATATCCTGCATGTGGGTCCATTTTATCCCTGTGTCTCATGACAGAAGGATTCAGATCAGGACCCAGCAGGATAGCTTTAACCTGGACCGGCCGATTGTGTGAGCATTTTCTTTTTCTCAGTGGATTTTTTTTCCCCCTGGACTTCGTGGTTTTGGTGACATCGGTCTGCATTTTGCTGCCTTACTTCCTGGTTGTGGGCCATGTCACCAGCCCGAGTTTTTTTTCTTTTTCTTTGGTGTCCTGTGACATCGCCCGCACCTGTCCGGTGGGGGGCGTCGCTTCACATTCAGTTTCCGTGGAGGACTTCCACTTCCTGTCTGCAGGGGGTCTTGCAGGCCCGTGTTGTGCCCCTTTGGATTTTTTTCTGTTGATTTTTCTGTTCTGTGGAGGAATTTTTTTCTCAGCTGTGGACATCGCTCGGCCCTCCTGCTTGGCTGTGGACGTTGCTTGGCTCTCTCTAGCTATGCTGCCGTGTGCCTTGCTCCCCCCACCTGCCTCGCCATGTGCCTTGCTCCCCCCTCCTGGAACCCGTCGGGACTGTCAAGACAGATTGGTGCATCGGGAGTCAGCCCGGACATTGGTCATGTGCTTTTGTTTACGTTCTGTGTTCACGTGTCTGCCCCGCACTTGTATCTTCCTCCCTGCCTCTGCACACCTGTCCCTCATGTGTCTGATAATTATTATTAGTATTTAGTGTGTCTGATAATTATTAATAGTATTTAGTTAACCACATTGCCTTGAGCAGCGCGGAATCCTTTGTTTTGTTCAGTCACCTTTTGTTTTCTCCTGTTGTCTTTTGTTGTTGTCCTGTCGCTAGTCTGTGTCTATGTTTCGTGTTTTTAAAGTTATTAAAACCTGTTTTCGTTAAGCTACTCGGCATGTGGGTCTGTTTTATCCACGCGTCTCGAGACAGCATGGCCAGCACCTTTGTTCCAAATCTAGGACTGTTACACATTAGATCTCTTTTAATATTCATAATTCTGAATATAATCTAAGAAAAGCAGTTATGTCCAACCTATTTTAAACATTTACACACATAAAATATAAACACTTTCCACAGTCTTGGTCTGCAGGAGGTTTATAAACTATTATCTGGTCTCATTTAAAATGTCTTCGATATGATATATGCACTTTATGTTACTGTTTTACCAATAGTGACACGGAATTATCATTCATAATTTGATCATCATCTGACCCTACAGAACTATATCAGGCAACTAAGTATTTAGAGTTACTGTTTCACTACTCCCTAGATAATGGATCTCCAATTAGTAGATTAGTAATTAGGTGGAAAAATAGATTCCTGGTTTAATAACAGCACAGACCACTTAAAGCAGAGAGTGTCACACTAAATTGGTGCCACACTAAATCGGTAGTGTTTTAACATTGTATTACCTTTCACTGTTATGCGGATGGACACAGTTATTATTATGTTGAAGCAAAGCCAGATGAAATGCACTTCCTTAAGATTTAATAATGTGTAAAGGACATAGATACTTACAAACATAGATACTTAAGACATAGACATAGATACTTACAAACCTCCTCCTGCTTAATTCTGACAAGACAGAAGTGCTTGTACTAGAACCACATCCAGCCAGACATATGCTGTCTGTGTTCCAATTAGTCCAGAAAGCAGCAGTTTGAGTCCTAACTAGAACCAGAAGGTATGAACACATCACTCCTCTCCTATCCACATTTCCTATCCTTGGAAAAGATGCAGGTGTGGGAAATTGTATGGTAAAATTATATGAAGTAGAAAAGAGGAAAGGTAAGGACTAAAGTAAAAAAGAAGGTAAAGGTGAAGTATATGGAGCTTATGCCATGAAGCTTGAGTAGCTTGTTTGCTTGTGGATGTGGAAGGAGTATGAGTAGCCTGAGTAGTAAAAGTAGAAGCTTGGGTAGAGACATCAACCCTCTCAGCAGCAGAAGAATCAATGCATAGACCATGACTCTACAAATCTTAAGTGTAATGAATAATGATTTCAGTGAGAGGGCCAGGAACGCTCAACCGACAGAGAAATTGCAGCTGGAACAATCACATAGGTTCAGTGCATTTCATTAAGCATTTATGGCCCCTTTTCACATAAACAGGCCCTGTGCATTCAGTATATTCAGCTAATAAGCTACTGGTAACAACACTAAAGGCTATCTTAAGAAACAGGACAGAAAGAGAACCATATAGGAAAAAATGTTGGTAATCATTAAACTTCCAAGTTTAAGGGAGAACTTACATACACATGGCAGAATGAGAGTAGTGTTGACAAGAGGGTCAGAGTAAGAAGAAAGATTACAGCACAGATGACAACATACAAACATCATTGTCTGATGACAGGAATGAGCCTATAGACTGATGAAAGTGGGAATGGGCCTAAAAGTTCAAAAATAATGGAACATTTAGGTAACAAGGTATATAGAGAAAACAGTGACCATTTAGACATAACGGAAAATGTCTGGAGGCCACCTGAAAGAGTACATGAGAAGAATTTTGATTCATAAAGTGAAGGCAAGAGTGGAAAAAAGTGGGAAAGTCTGAACTGTATATAAGGCCAGAGTAGCCAGCGGTATTTCGATGGTATTTCTTTGTGACTGCAAATAAAGTGAATAAGTCTTCATGAGTTTGGCTTATAATTTCTTCTTTGAACTTCAAATTAGACTTAATGTTTTAACTAATAGTTAGATTACAGGAGGGCCAATTTTGGCTGCAGATGAGTTTTTCCTACACAGGCTATTTGTTGGTATCTCAAGGAGTAAATGCTACAGCAGGAGGCAGAGCTTTTTCTTACAAAGCCCTGCAGTAATTGTACAGTTATGGTTCCAATTAGTGTTCTGTGTAACCTTCTGTCTTCATTTTTGTTTAGTTTGCTATTATGGGTAGTCTCGTCAGAGGCCCTGGGAGTCCCATAACCTGTTCTGTTTAACTGTTGTATGGTCTTGGCCACCGTGCTGCAGCTCAGTTTCAGGGTCTTGGAAATCTTCTTGGAGAATACGCCATCTTAAGTAGAGCAACTTTTTTCAGATCCTCAAAGAGTTCTTATTAGCCATTTTTTGCCAAGTTGAACTTCCAGTGACCAGTATGAGAGCGTGAAAGTGATAACACCAAATTTAACACACCTGCTCCCCATTTACAACTGAAACACTAATGAGTCACATAACACCGGGGAGAGGAAATGGCTAATTGTGCCCAATTTGGACATTTTCACTTAGGGGTGTACTCACTTTTGTGGCCAGTGGTTAAGACATTAATGGCTGTGTGTCTACATTTGAATTCTTTTTTTTGTAAAAGCACTTAAGGGAATCAGTTAAGTACTAAGCTAGTCATTGCTTTGGGTAGTTACAAACATACAGTACTGTTCAATTTTTAGACAGGTGTAAATAAATGCTGTAAATTAAGAATTATTTAAAAATATATATTAAATATATTATACATGTTAAATATAAATATATTATATTTATCGATACAGGGCTGTCAAGTTTTGAAGACAGGCAGGCGTGACATCTCCCCAGTGCGACCCCCCCCACACACACACACACAAAAAGAAATAAAAAAAAGCAGGTACACCCCTCCTGACAATTAAAAATAAATAAAAAAACAATGGGAGTGTTGTGTTTGGTAAGGATCACTGACCACAATTTAAACAAATACAAAGTAATTGTTCAATTTCCATTTATTAATTTGTGTGTGTGCGAGAGAGAGAGAGAGAGAGAGAGAGAGAGAGAGAGAGAGAGAGAGAGAGAGAGAGAGAGAGATTATGACTGGTTTTGTTTATTGTAAGTGTTTGTTGCCTTTTTGGGCTCCTTTATCATTTGTAATGTTGTTCCCATTTAAAACAGTTTGGCTCAAGCCCAGCCATTTTTAGGGTCAGGACTGAGGACAATGTCCCATCCAGAGACAAGCTGTTTCGTGTTGAGGTTTTGTTCAAACTGTCCATCGAAAATAACCTCTCTAATGAATATGTTTTTTTATTGGTTGTTTTGTTAAATCTTACTCAGATAGTGCTATTTTCTGATTGTGTAGCCTCTTTTTTTGATTGGCTGATAAGTGTCAGGCTCAACTAAGAACTCCAGGTGACGAGCTTGATTCCTGCCTGGTTCCATAGAGACAGCGGTGCGGACTGATACATTTTGGGCGCTACGGCATATTAAATATATGATAAATAGTCAAAAAGCTTTTCTGCATGAGAAAGATGTGTGGCGGGAGAGTGTGACAAAAGACCGAAATGCGTGACTGTCACTCTCAATGCGTGACACTTGACAGCCCTGTAGATAGTAAGCTTAAAACTGAGATCACACAACATGGCAAGACTGAGCATGGCAACAATACACAAGGTAATTATACTGCATCAGCAATGGGCCTCAAAAAGAGAGGTGACCAAGAACCTGATTATCACTCTGACTCAACTCCAGAGATCCTGTGTGGAGATGGGACAAAGTTCCAGAAGGATACCGATCACTGCAGCCCTCCACCAATCTGGGATTTATTACACAGTGGAACCTCCTCAGTTCAAAACACATGCTTGAAGTGATTGAATGATTGAACTGTTTGCCTCATCTCTAAATTTTATGTATAGAGGAAACCAGGCAACACCCATCACTTACACAATAGCATCTCAACAGTGAAACATGGTGGTGGTAGCATCATACTGTTATGGTGTTTTTTAGCACCAGGGACTGGGAGACTAATCAGGGTTAAAGGAAAGCTGAATAAATGAAAGTACAGAGATATACTTAATAATAACCTGTTCCACAGCATTCAAGACCTCAGACTGGGCTTAAGGTGTACCTTCCAACATCACAACAACCATAATGCAATATAAAACAGGAATGGCTTAGGGACAATTCTGTGAATGTCCTAAAGTGGCCCAGCCAGAGCCCTCACTTGAACCCTATAATATAACTAGATTTGTAAAGTTTGTCGCGACAAACTTTGAGGTTGGCTTTGATGATGCAAGTATTCGCAAAGGCCAGTGTTTTTTGGAGACGGGTGGACATAAGGGTCAGTGTTACTTTTGGAAGCAAGTAGACATAAAGCTAGGGTGCCAAAACATTTGGAGGTAATACTCTTGAGGAAGTTCCCCTCATTGTGCTGTGTGTTTTGATATTTCACATGTCCATATTGTGCTAATTATTTTTTTGTGACGTCACGTGATGTGACCAGAAAACTTGTGAGGTAGTTCTCCTCATTGTGATGAGTGTTTTGATATGTCACAAGTCCATGTTGTGCAATTTTTTTATTTTCACGTGGCCAGTCGATACACCAATTTAAAATTTTGTTCAGAGTATCACCCTAAAGGAGCTGGCCGAGGTTGGTGAAGATAGTTCGAAAGCTTGCCGAGTTATAAACCCCCAAAGTTTATAATGGGAGTCTATGGGAAAAAAGGCCATTTTGAGACCTGGTACCGGAAGTACCGGTACTCAGATTGCTTAGAAAAGTAATAGCATACATCTTCAGACCAGATTCTACAACATATCCGAATTTGGTGCATGTGGCTCGAAAGACCTAGGAGGAGTTTCTCTTGATAAATTTTTGTCTAAGCTTAAATAGGAAAACAGAATGTTGGCTTTTACAATGCCAACATAATAAAACTTATTAAAAACATTACACAGCAAACAATCCAAAACCGTTGGCACCAATCACAACAAGAAAACCAAAAGGTACAATAACAAAACAAAAATACAAAACAAACAGCAAAAAACAAGCAATGGTTATACACAGAGAAAGCAATGGCAACAGAGGCAGAACAATTTGGTACTTGGTACAGAGTTTGGTACATCTCACTGAGCTGTCAAAGTAATTGAGTGAAGAAACACTTAGAAACACTTCCTGGTGATTTCTAGGTTATTGGCCACATGTTCAGTGTGAACAGACCCATGCCTTAGAAGAGGTCTGCTCCACTACCTTGTTGATTGGGAGGGCTACAGTTCTGCCCACAACCTCCTTGACCCCTAACTCATCAGCGAGTTCCACTGTACTCATACTGACTCACCTGCTCTAAGACCATGGTTCTGACCACCTAAAAGAACACCAGGAGGTGTTCCTAAGAGGGAGGTTCTGTCTAAACTCTGAATGTTTTCCAATCAACACAACTGTTTTGCAACTTAAGCATCTGGACATGCCCTTCAAAATCAGTCCCACTGGATTTAAATATCTTGGTATTAATATGACATACATTATCAGGTCTTTTTTCTGATAACTTTACTCAACTTGTAACTAAGATGAAGTCTGATCTTCAGAGATGGAATAGTCTGTCTTTGTCTCTGATTGGGAAGATTAATTATATTACAATTAATGTTCTGCCTAAATTTCTTTTTTATTTTTAACAATCTCATTGATCTTACCTAAGCACCTCTTTAACTCATTAGATAAAATTAGTAATTCTTTAATTTGGTCTGGGGGATATCCCATGGTGGGTAAATCATTACTTCAGAGATGTAAGTCTAGTGTTGTTCTGGCATTACTGTTTTCTTGACTTATACTTGCTAATTTTTCATCATTGTATGGGCTACCCGCCCATCACCTCTTTAGATTTTTTCAAGCATTTCCAACAGTGGGAAAGTTTGCTTACTTATAATTCACAACAAAAAGGTGCTGTTTCTGAGATCTATTCTGGATTTTTGTGCCCAAAATTCCACCAAAAACAAAGGCTGCTTGGGAGGGTGAATTGGGACTTCAGCTTGGGGACAGGTGGTGGGACAGTGTTGTGAGTGGCTTTGGTAATGTCTTGTGCTCTGCTCACAATGAGTATTATTTCAATAGTAGTTCATCTGTTTCTTAGCCATTTCACTGTAAAAGTGTAATTTTAAAAGCAACTACTAATTAATTTCTTATATACCGAAAACGTATTTCATTAAATGACAATTTTTAGTCCTCCAAATAAATTTGACAAATAATTCACTAATGCCTGTCTCACCCCTTCTGTAAAAGTAGTCTACCTACAATAGTCAAAGCTCAAGCTTTTTTATTAGATTATTTTGGGTAAAATCTTTTAAACAAACAAACAAACAAACAAATAAATAAATCTTGACAACTATCAAGCCTACTTTGTAACGCGAACACACAGGTCGACACACTACGTCATTCTGAGCGCTGACTTCTCACTTCCGTGATAATACTGCAGTCATGACAAGTTGGAACTCGAAATTTTCCAAATCATTACTTCCCATATTAGAACTCTGAAGTCTGAAATCGAAAATAAAATGAATACTCACTGTAATCTGTATGAAACTGGAATTAAAAACTTTTTGCTTAATTTATTTCTAAAGTGGATGTAATAATTCAGTGTTAAATGCCGAAATTACATTAAAAAGCAGTTTGATCAAAATATCATGCAGAAAGGTAATTTAAAATTATTCAAAGTTTTAATTATAAAGGCATCAACTAGCCATTTAAATTTAATCGTTATATAATCGCATTTAACTGTTTCAAATATAAAGAAAAACAAACAAAAAAAGGCTTAAAACCCGCAAAATTACGTTAATTGACGTCACTGAATAGCAAATCGGAGAACTTGGAGCTCCCAGGAATTTTTCGAGTAAGATTTACTAGATGGAAAGCTGTTCAAACTGACATTTCCTACTGTGAAGACAGAAAATTCCCAGCTCCCACTTGGTCATGAAAGTAGCGTAAGCCGAATAAAGCAAATACGCACGCGCAAAATTACGTTTGACGCTGACAGATTTTGCTAGCGGTCTCGAAAGTCTTGCTGTGCATTTTAACCAACGGTAGAGCAATAAACCGTCTTTGATAGGACTCTGGAACCCAGAACAACGAATTCAAATAAGGACCCGTCGTCACCAAAGGCCATAATTATTCCTGTCTTCGTGCTGGTAAGCTGTGCAGGTCTACTCATGCCCAGTCATGCTATTAGCTACTAGCATGGCTGTTGCCTGTTTAATTGTCTCGTAAATACACTTTTTTTCTGTAGACGTGCTAACTTGCTAGCTTTATGTTATTCGACAAGGCTAGCTTAATAGCGTTTAGGCAAAAATAGGTACCTAAACGCTATTAAGCTACGAATAACGTTACACGTAACTTGCGTGTCCGTTCTCCTATTATTTTGCGTTTGGCAGTAAGCATTATTAGCAAAGTAACTGGAGGGTTGACTAGTAGACAGTTGTGAGGTTTTAATCTGGTGTTTACTACTCAATTCATCATTTCTAACATTGTTCTTTGCAAATGCCCTTTAATTATGTAACCCTTATTGTAAAAACAAATGACTAAACAAGAGGCAAACCTAACAGTTAGCGCTCTGTGATAATTTTAGAAATTAGTCATTTTAAAGCCATATTATTTTTGTTAACTTTATTAATACCCTGCCCTTAATTATTAATACCTATGTAGTAGTTGCATTAAGACAGCTGCCCAAATAGATACGAGGCCACTATTTTTTTTTTCTTAGTTATGATTTGTATTTCTTTAATTTGTTTGAAGTTGTCTTAGAAGCTATCAGGGTTATAGGGTAGGCACTTGCTATGTTAGAATGTGTTAGTTATTTCTGATTTAGTTATAAAGTTCCATTTTGTAAACTGAAGAAAAATTAACCTTATCCGTATTTCCAAATTTTACATCCAAGAGGGCCTCATACTGGCCTATGTAGTCTTATAGGATATGCATTAAGCCTTTGGATGTGCTGGAGATGATGAATTAAATTTAACACTTATTTTTATTGTTGCGTTTTGGAAAACCTTTTTCTGAATGACTGATAAAATGCTGGTTTTGTTGCCAGGTCATATTTATGTCTGGGCTTCAAGGCTAAGAATTAAAGGGGCCATAGGAGTAGTTGTCCTTAGTTTTCTGTTTTGTACAAACCAGATAGTAGTGTGTTGTCTTTCTGTAAATAACTGGTCACATGCACACACCTCATAGGGTTTCAGGGGAAATGGTTACTTCCTGCGGACCACCCCAATTGCCCTACCACTGCTATACTATTGTACAGAAAGAAATGTACTAGGAGTGGAAGTGAAAATGTTTGTGTTCTGTGAGTTGTGACAAGTGCCCTATTGATTTACTGGGAGTAAAATTTTTACTAATATATATATATATATATATATATATACACACACACACACACACACACACACACACACACTATTAAATAAATATATATATATATATATATATATATATATAAATAAAATATATATAATGTGCTACAGAAACATGACTTCAGAAGAGACATGCAACAAAGCAAAATTAATTGATGTTTTAAAAATTTAAATGGAATATAAAATTTACATTTATTTGACTGATTTGAATGATTCTTTGTATCAATCCCAAGGTGCATTTGGTCTGACACAATTTTCAGTTCCCCACACACAACTTTCAAGTTCCTACCTTAGTTCCCATTGACCGTTTGGGAACTAATAGCAGGTAGGAAGTGCCTCCTGGAGGGCATGCTTTTGTGCAAGTATAAATGTCTTATTTTTTTAGGTCGCTTGCATATAAACAAAAACAAAGTATGGTGGTTAGTTAAAGTAATAAAAAGGGAGATGCACCTTCCTTCCCAAAGTTACATCATCAATAATGCACCTCAACAGTATCTCTCTCTCTTTTTATATATATATATATATATATATATATATATATATATATATATATATATATATATATATATATAGTGTGTGTGTACACAGTGATGTGAAAGTGTTGGCCCCCTTCCTGATTATTTATTTATTTATTTATTTATTTATTTATTTTGCACGTTTTTCACACTTTATCATCAAACAAATTTAAATATTAGTCAAAGATAACACAAGTAAACACAACATTTTTTTTTAATGAAGGTTTTTATTATTAAAGGAAAACAAAATCCAAACCTAAATGGCCCTGTGTGAAAGTGTTTGCCCCATAAATCTAATAACTAGTTGGCCACCCAAGATCTGCAATCGTGCATTTGCAATACGTTGCAATGAGTCTGTTACAGCGCTGTGGAGGAATTTTGGTCTACTCATCTTGCATAATTTTTGTAATTCAGCCACATTTAAGGGGTTTTCGAGAGTGAACCGCATTTTTAAGGTCATGCCACAGCATCTCAGTAGGATTCAGGTCAGGACTTTGACTAGGCCACTCCAAAGTCTTCATTTTGTTTTTCTTCAGCCATTCAGAGTTGGGCTTGCTGCTGTGTTTTGGATCATTGTCTTGCAGCAGAACCCAAGTTCGCTTCAGCTTGAGGTCACGAACAGATGGCTGCACATTGTCCTTCAGGATTTTTAGGTAGACCGCAGAATTCATGGTTCCGTTTATCACAGCAAGTCTTCCAGGTCCTGAAGCAGCGAAACAGCTCCATACCATCACACTACCACCACCATATTTTATTGATGGTGTGATGTTCTTTTTCCGAAACGCAGTGTTACTTTTATGCCAGAGGTAATGGGACACACGCCTTCCAAATAGTTAAAATTTTGTCTTGTCTGTCCACATAGTATTTTCCCTAAAGTCTTGGGGATCATCAAGATGTTGTTGTGGGGTCTTTGTAATGTCTTGGATGAATCGTCGCTGCGCTCTTGGGGTAATTTTAGTCAGCCGGCCACTCATGGGAAGACTCACCACTGTTCCATGTTTTCGCCATTTGTGGATAATGGCTCTAACTGTGGTTCGCTGGAGTCCCAAAGCTTTAGAAATGGCTTTATAACCTTTTCCAGACTGATAGATCTCAATTACTTTTTCTCATTTGTTCCTGAATTTCTTTGGATCTTGGCACGATGTGTAGCTTTTGAGGATCTTTTGGTCTACTTAACTTTGTCAGTCAAGTGTTATTTAAGTGATTTCTTGATTGTGAACAGTTGTGGCAGTAATCAGGCCTGGGTGTGGCTAGAGAAATTGAACTCAGGTGTGATAAACCACAGTTAGGTCATGTTTTAACAGGGGGCAAACACTTTTTCACACAGAACCATGTGGGTTTTCCCTTAATAATAAAAACCTTCATTTAACTGCATGTTGTGTTTTCTTGTGCTATCTTTGACTAATATTTACATTTGTATAAGTGTGACAAAAGTGCAAAAAAATAAATCAGGAAGAGGGCCAACACTTTTTCACACCACTCTATATGCACAGAATAGAAAAACCTGTAATGGTAGACATTTTATTCCGCGGAAACGGAATATACCATCATACCCCCTAGCCCTAAACAATGCTGATGCACGACCAGTTGCAACATTTTCTGGGTGTGTGTTTTTGAATAAATTGAGAGACTCTTTCCGAGAGACACAATCTCCTCCTCCACTGGCACTTCAGGTTCTGGTTCAAACCCCTCGAAGTCCTTCTCATTCACTGCCTCGGGCCACAGCTTCTTCCAAGCAGATGTCAAGGTCCTCTTGGTAACACCCTGCCAAGCCATATCGATAATTTTCAGCCATATCACAATGTTGAAGTGGTCCTTCCAGAACTCTTGAAGGGTGAGGTTTGTGCTCTCCGTAACCTCAAAGCAGCGGCAGAACAGGTGCTTAGTGTAGAGCTTCTTGAAATTCGACGGGCTGCAGGATAGTGGTGGTGTTGGGTGGTAGGTAGAGTACCTTCACAAACTTGAACTCATCAAGAATGTCCGCGAGGTTTGGTGGGTGAGCAGGTGCGTTATCGAGGAGGAGAAGGGCTTGTAAAGGCAGGTTATTTTCCAGGAGATACTTTTTAATGGCAGGGCCAAAAACCAGGTTCAACCAATCCACGAAGAACTGCCTAGTGACCCACGCCTTTGGGTTTGCCCTCCACATAACCTGTAGTTTTTCTTTTAAAATCTTATGTGATTTAAAGGCTCTGGGGTTCTCCGAATGGTATACGAGCAGCGGCTTGATCTTGCAGTCGCCACTCGCATTGGCGCACAGACCGAGTGTCAAGTCTATCCTTCATGTGTTTGTGGCCTGGCATCTTCTTCTCTGCCGTTATATAAGTCCTACTCTGCATTTTCTTCCAGAAAAGCCCTGTCTCGTCACAATTAAAATTACGACTTGCTGGGGGATGTATCGTTCGGCTTCAACCATTTCGGAAAAAGTTTGAACGTAGTCCTCAGCTGCCTTCACATCCGAACTTGCTGCCTCACCATGCCTGGTGACGGAGTGAATGCCAGTTCTTTTTTTTTTCTTTTCTGGAGCTTTGAAATTATTGTAATGCCCTTGGCTGGCATTATACCCATAATTGACTCCTTCCGCTTCAGAATCGTACTTATTGTTGTATTCCACTCGTACTGAACCGCCAAGTATTTCACTCACATGTCATGTTTTTCTATGATTTCCCGTTTTAATTCATTAGACATCATCTCTTTCACAGCACTGTCCTTTACACTCACTTTCTTAGGACCCATGGTTTTAAATGCGATAAAGCACAAAATACGAGCACAGCTTTACACAAGTGTTAACAAAGAAAACCGCTGCTACACGAAGACTAGTCGAGTGAGGCGGGGAAAACAGCGCACGTGGTTATTCGGGATCTTTTTTTTTTTTGCGGCTCGGATCTCAAAAAATTGTTCGGATATCAAGACAAAAATTTGATTGAATCACCGCTCGTATGTCAAAAAAATCATTTGTTGAAGCACTCGTATCTCGAGGCATCACTGTGTGTGAATAATGCTAATCATGTATCAACTGTATGTGCACTTGTACATGTGATAATGAAGTATTTTCACCTTTACAGAATTATTTGGGTCACTGTGAATGTGTGCTTAAGGCAAGATTAACACATTGAAGAAAGCACACCATAACGTATGCTGTAATGTATAAATAAGTGTGTTTTGAAAAAGGAATTTCTTATGAGAACCTGAGAGAAATTTCTGAAAAGTGAGAGTTTCTGACTATAGTGATAAGCTACAGCATATTGCAGATCATGTTCTTGTCTAAGTAGGGCTGGGCGATATGGCTGAAAACTGTATCACGATATAGGGCTAGGCGGTATGACTGTATATTCCGTTTCCGCGGAATAAAATGTCTACTGTTTTTCTATTCCGTGCATATTGTGAAATTTAAATTAGTGGGCGTGGTTAACCTCACGTGTAGCACGCCTGAATCTGAGAACAATTGAGAAGCGGCACATAAGCGTAGATAAGAAGAAAAACATGTAGAAAGACATGCTGATAAAGAAATCCCACAATCCAATCCCGAGCAGGAGGAGGAACTTCTTGTGAAACGAGGCGCGACATCAGTGGTATGGAAAAATTAAAAAAATTATTTTTAAAGTGTTAAAGTGGTATTCAATATATTAAGCATGTTCCTTTTGTTGATTTACCTGAAAAATTATTATTCCGTGAGATATACCGCTACCATGAAATAAAATATTAATTAATAAAATTAATTAATAAAATATTATCACTGATATTCCGATATCAGTGACGGTCGATAGATAATTATTGATATTTTTATGACCCATTTAAAATAAGGACCAGGAGAAAAATATATTACATTTAAACATTTTTGTTTTAAACTTAACCTTCCTCTGATTGTAACCCTCTCAGTTATTAAGACAGAAATGTCAAAAACCATGGAAAACTCAAATAATTAAAATGTAAACATAAGTCTATAGTCACAATGAACTCTTAACATTTAAGGTGCAAAATGAAAGAAAATGTAAGAAATGCTTAATAAAGTGTAATAAAATACTGCAAAGTGTTAAATATAAACATAGAGAAACCTGAGAATTTAGTGCAAGTTTAGTGCTATTGCACAATTTGCCGACGACATTGGTCTGCCTACGGTCAGACTTAAAATATCCAAAAAACTGCCATACTGGCAAGCTGACTTTTCCTCTTTTTATTTACAATTTCCTCGCTCGCTGTGGCTCATTTGGCCGCATATTCACAAATTGGAGTTTACCGAGTCAATAACTCCTGACCTAAATGCTGTTACTAGCTTAACACGGTTGTAGCTGCCTCTCTACATTACTATGATAGAGAGGTGTTATTTGTGTAGTTACAGCGTTTAGCTCAGGAGTTATTGACTCGGGAAACTCCAATCTGTGAATATGCGGCCAACTTCCCACTCCAGTTCTCTCCAGCGCTGGAAAGCTGATCCTATATTAACACGGGTCCTGCTTCTTGCCTTATTGTAAGCCTTTCTTCGCTTTCTTTCTTTGTTTTTATCCAACATGTCAATGTTAAAATCGCTTTCTGCTAATGTCACACATGCGCACTGAACACACTCTCCGCCCATATTGACAAGCCACGCCCCTTTCTGCTCATTGGCTGTACGTTGTTTTGATTTAAGTTTGTCGTTCCGAAGCATGACATTTTCTGAAGCATTTCTCAAACATTGGAGACCCTACATTTAAAAGAACAGTATTAAAAATTACATTTCCTTTTTTCCACAAAAAAAATTAAACAAAAAATATCAAACGTTTTATCGAACACATTTTTTATTGATATGAAAGCAGGTTGTGTATTAGTAAAAGATGGCAGTAAAAGAATCAATAGCAAAATTCTCTAGAGCCATTAGAAATCTATTGCCCTAAATACTGCTCTCCATCACAGCATACGTCTGCAGTTTCATGATTAGCTTTGTGACTTTTCATAATAGTAGATTAAAATTTCAGGTAAAATGTCAGTATCAGTTGACCAGTTGATCTAACTAGTGCTTACATTGGCCTTTGTTTACTTCAGCACTGTCGCTGGCAGCAGAGCTGTTCATGTGCATCCATTATGTTATTAGCTATGTTATTTGCTCTTTTGATGCTTAAACAAATTTATTTTCTTTCCTCTATATGGGTAGTTGACAAATGACCAAGAAAAACTTTTTTTGGAAAGCATAACTTTTTAAGAAAAAATACATATATTTGTGGAGTATGAAAATTTCAGAAATCTTTGTGGAGTATGAAAGTTTCAGAAAATAGTACTGGTCACTCAATTTGTCAATGACTTCACATATTTTTTTCACTTTTTCACTCAACAATACTGTAAATGTGTCCTATGGTGTGACATTTAAAAAGTACTAAGAAATTATATTAAATAACATAAATACTTGAGATTGAATTGTTCACATTATTAAAACATTATTTTCTTAAAGTGATATTTATTTTACATGAAAGTACTAATTGGAGTCATTTTCACCATGAATAGATGAATGGTGTCACACCAAAGGACAAAAAAAACTTAACAACTTCAGTGGTCTTGAAACATAGTTCAATATTTAAACAATTCTGAGAGAAATACTTACCATGTGCACTTCTCATGGCCTTCATAGGGGTCTTCAGTCACTTGACCTTGAGTGGGGTCTTTCAATTAAATGTATTTGTCCATGATATTGCCCAAATTAAAATTAGGTTTTTGCATAACACCAAAGGACATTTTTTCTGTGACAAACTTTATGAAATTCCTACACTTTTAGAAATGTATGTATATGAAAAGTGATGGCCACTTAGTGAAATAGACAATTGCACAATTATGCCAGGAGTGTTCATTAAGATTTTTAAACATTATTTTCTTTATTTATAAAATGTAATATTTATGAAATAATGTTGTCTACCGTCACACCATAGGACAATTTTGAGATTTGGCTCAAAGTTCTAAAAAAACTAACAATAACTTGGGTATTAAAAAAACAAATTCATATAAAACAAGAAAATGTTTAACCATTTACAGTATTCTAAATTATGAAAATGTGAAATAAATTGTTTTATCTTCTGTGACAGTGAAAAAGCCATGTCACGTCAACTACCCATATGCCAGTCTTGCTTTTGCTTAACTTGAAAACAAATTTTGTTTTGTTAGCCTTGCTACTATATTACTAAGCAAAATGAGGGGGAAACATAAGCTGAGGAGCTGCCAATTCTGATATTATTTTGCATTTGTCAGATGAGAGATTGTAAAATGTTACTTTATATTTAAATTATATTGCTCACTATTTGTTTGAGTTTTTTAATGTCTGATGCTGGTGCCAATATCAGAAAGCAATGTGGCTGATGGTCTAAAATGATGCGATATAATAAATTTAAATGATCAGTGAATCTAAATGAATGAAGTAAACACTTGGTGAATCCAAGTAAACATTTATTGCACATAATATTTATGTAATGTTCTCTGAAGAGCTCCAAAAAAATTCAGTTTTATAAAATGTTGGGCATGTTTGAAAAAATAGTATATATTTTTATAGGACTATTTTTAAAGTTAAAAATCAACAATTAGTGTTTTTCTATTTTTATTGTTTTAAAATATTTTTTTATGTAAATAATAGCTAGTGTATGTAGTATTTAAAAGAACGTACATAAACGCTTCAAAACCCTTTCAGCATCAAAAAAAAAAATAAAAATAAAAATTTGCTTTTGTGCATTTAATGGCAAATATTTTTTATCTACATTTTGAAATTTGTTAGTCTGCCTTAATTAATGTCTTAATGCACAATTTTTGTAATCTTTAAGAGAAATTATGGCTATGATTCACTGAAAAAAATGCATATGTATTGATCTGAATAGTCTACAAAATGGCATTTTTATTTGTTTATTAGACTGTTTGTAATTTATTTATTAATATTTATTGTGAAACATACAGTTCCCTCTGAAAGTACTGGGATAGCAAGGACATTCCTTTAGTTTGTGCACTGAAGACATTTGGGTTTGAGGTTAAAAGATAGAAGTTCAGTTTTTATTTCCTGGTATTTACATCCAAATGTGTATAACAACTTAGAACATGACCCCTTTGATGGCAGACTGCTCTTTTTGGTAATCAAAATATTGGAACAGAGAGTCTCCAAGTCTTCCTTACATCAATCCATTAACCCTCTGATATAACTAAACTGTTGCATTCCAGCGTTTCCCGCAGAAAATTTGTTAGTTAAGGCGGTAGGGTTGGGCAGGGTCTGTGGGGCGGGGCTTCTTTGTGAGTAGACCACAGACTCTGTACTACGTTTAACAATTAGTAAAAACAGGCATGTGCAACCTAGCTAGCAGGTGAAGAACCGAACACCAAAATCACCAGCTAACTTACTTTAAATTTGCCAGAACTATAGACTAATACAATAATAGGCTTAAATAAACCCAAAACATAAGTCCACTTGGTTCTCAGGGACACGCGTTTTATCAACTGGCTAGTTATCCTCCAGACAGTGACGGACCAAGTCTTTCTCTCATTTTGGCTGTGTGAAGCGCGTCCGCATTCTCCAAGATGCACTTGACGGCCTTTTGTGCAGCGGAATTTATTTATTTTTTTTTTTGGACGACCTAGTAAAGGCGGTAGAGTTTCCCAGCTTAGGCGGGCCGTCCGATCTGCTAAGCGCTGTTTTTGAGTGTTTTTTCCTTACCTCTCACTGCTGTCATACTCCTCTCCAACATATCCCGAACTACTCTCACGTACTTCTCTGCCACTCCTGACATCATACAAGTACCATGGTTCCTCTCTCAGCACCCTGTCATATGCGTTCTCTAAATCCACAAAGACAGTGCAGCTCCTTCTGACCATCTCTGTACTTCTCCATTAATATTCTCAGAGTAAAAATTGCATCGGTAGTGCTCTTTCTGGGCATGAACCCATACTACTGCTTAGAAATATCCACTTTCATACTTAGCCTAGCTTTGACTACTATTTTCCATAGCTTCATTGCGTGGCTCATCAACTTTATGCCTCTGTAGTTGCTACAACTCCGCACATCACCCTTGTTCTTAAAGTTCAGCACTAGAACACGAGACAATTCAAGAAGCTTTTATTGTTATTTTAACCATATATAGCTGATGCAGTACATAGTGAAATGAGACAACATTTCTCCATCGTGCTACATAGAACAGACAGAGCTAAGGTCTTAAGTTAGTCCTAGCCACATAAAGTGCATCTGTGCAACCTGGTACAAACAGTGCAAGACAAAACAAACAATACAAGACATTATTGAAATTATTCAATAATTCATTATTGTACCGACCAGTGTACGTTCTATAGTATGCATGCAGAAATATGCAGCTATTGACTGAAATGTGCAAAGAGCAAAAACAGTGTGCAAAATCAGTTTGATATGGCAAGGCAAGTTTATTTGTATAGCACGTTTCATACTCAGAGGTCATTCAAAGTGCTTTACATACAAATTAAAAACAATTTATAAGGGAAAAAAGAAATATGAAAAAATTAGAAACACACAATAAAATCATAATAAAAACAAAGAACAATTAAAGAAAATCAATGTGATTTTAATAAAAACAGTTTAAAATATGTTTAAGAATAAAACAGGAGTAAAAGTGATTTGGATAAAAAGTGCAGTCAGTGTGAAGCAGCACAGTTCTCATTCAGTAAATGCAGAGTTAAACAGATGTTTTTAATCTTGATTTAAAAGTGTCTACTGTTGAAGCACATCTGATCTCTTCTGGAAGCTGATTCCAGCTATAGGTGGCATAATAACTAAATGCTGACACACCTTGTTTTGAGTGAACCCTTGGTATCTCTAACTGACCTGATCCTAGTGATCTGAGTAGTTTGCTTGGTTTATATTCTATTAGCATATCTGTAATGTATTTCGGTCCTAAGCCATGAAGTGATTTATAAATGAGTAACAATACTTTAAAATCTATTCTAAATGTAACTCTAATCCAGTGTAAGGACCTGAGGACTGGAGTGATGTGCTCAGATTTTTTGGTTCTGGTCAGAATTCTGGCAGCAGCGTTCTGTATGAGCTGCAGCTGTCTAATGGTCTTTTTGGGGATCCCAGTAAGGAGTCCATTGCAATAATCCACCCTGCTGGTGATGAAAGCATGAACAAGTTTTTCTAAGTCCTGTCTTGAGACAAAACATCTAATTCTGGCTATATTTCTGAGATGGTAGTAAGCTGATTTGCTTATCGCTTTCACATGACTACTGAAATTAACCCTCTGGGGTCTGACCATTTTGGGACACTGGCAGAGGTTCTGACATTCTCTTACATTTGGTCTTTTTTCAGTTATTTCAAAACATATTAATGGCTAATATCACATAACATTGTATTCAGCACAAACTGGGCTACAAATATTATGTAAGTAAAATGTATGTACATGTTTGTATTTTTAAGTAAATGATGTTTATGTGTGGGTAGTAAAGAAAAGATGCTGAAATAAGGCCAAGAAACGCGTACTAAACATTTGTTCACACACACACAATAAAGTTTTCTACTCTTGTAGAGTAGATAATTTGCTACAAAAAGATGTGAAAACCATTTTACCCACTCATTCACATGAAACAATACATTGATTTAACTTTTGTAAGACAGTTTTTATGTAAAGGCAATATGCATGGGAGGGACAATGGTCATGAATATTGATGATTCACACCTGAGGAGGCCCAACCCCCTAATGGCTTAGTCTGGATTGTGTTGAAAAAAGAATGAATGTGGGGAGACTTAAACAGAAAATCTTTTGCTTGTAGTGTAATAAAATAGTGTACAATGAAGTACAAAAGACTTAAGATTTTATTTATATCTGTACTTGACAAAATTTTACCAATGTTAAAAAAACATGAACAATACAATAGTCAAGAGTCAAGAAGCTTTATTGTATGCAATGATTCAAAATGTAAGCTGTAAATGTACAGTTTGGTGTGCATCTAAAAACACTTTACATATAAATTAAATATTTATATAAAATATATAAATATTTATATAAAATATATATAAATATATATTCCTATTTAACTGAACACACAAGGGAACATTACATGTTTTGCATTTCGAAGGTGTGTCCTGTCTTTTACCATGCACCGTCTTGCAGCGCACACATTTCCGCCGACCAACAGTGGCAGTATTTCTTACATCAGAGGTCAGCCGAGCTACTGGAACTGGCACATGTTTACTCCTGGTCTGTTTTGGTTCTGCTTTATCTGTTATGCCACAGAGCTCTACAACTAGCTGTTCCATGAACTGTTTGTGGGTCATGTTACCATATAGCTCCTTGTGCATAATGAAGGCATTGGTGGCAGCAATGTCCAAGAAGTGTAACAAGATCTTTCTGTACCACTTCATTGCCTTGTGCTGTGCAGTGCAGTACTGTACCAGCTGATTAGAAAGGTCAACACCCCCCATGTGTTGATTGTAGGCAGTCACAGGTGCAGGACATGGAAATGTCTTTGTGCTCCATGTGTCTTGTGATTTTACCCTCCTCTGCACTGTCTCTCCTGTATAAGAAGGGTGTACTGTTGAACAGACAGATACCTCTTGTGTGTCCATCCACTTCACAAACAGTAGAGGTCCGTTCCTAATCCATCTGATTGAGCCCCTGGAAGATTGCTTGGAGAGTGAATTTGCTGCATCCCATGGGCATTCCTTCCTAAAGTCTATAAGTCTCACAAGCACCGAACTGCATGGCAAACAAGTCTGTCAGGAGCTTTGGGCTTGTGTAAAAATTGTCCATGTACACATGGTGTCCAGAGCCTAAAGTTTTACAGTCCAAAAGAGATGTCACAGCATCATATGAAAGTCCATGGCCTGTGGGAAAGTTATTTTTCCCGGTGTACACTGAAAAATTCACAGTATATTCATTGGAAGAATCTGCAAGCACAAACAACTTGAAGCCCCACTTGGTTGGTTTAGCTTTCATGCTCTGTGTCATTCCTGTGTTTGCTTTGCATGCCACCATTCTTTCATCGTGTGTGTGAGTAGCAGGTAAAGGTGATGCAGACACATTCCTAAAAAAAAAAAAATCATAATTAGTCTCATTGTGTATTTTCCAATGTACTAAGCAACACATTAGTATTAATAATGTATAACTAATATATACTAATATAAAATATAAATGAAAAATGGGTACAAGAGTGGACTTACTCTTTTTTGTTCCCAGTTGCGTTGCTGCGTGCCCTTGTGCGAGTGTCAGACGAAGGTGAACGTGTTGCAGCCACATTCCTAAAAAAAAAAAAATATCATAATTAGTATCATGTATTTCCAAAGTACAAAGCAACACACCAGTATTACTAATACTGAGAACATAAACGGTAAATGTGGCTTACACAGGATGAATGTCGGTCGTGTTGCTGCGTGCCCTCTTGTCAGACGCGTGCGAGACATTCCTAAAAAAAAATCCTAATTAGTATCATGTATTTTTCAAAGTATTTATAAAGCAAAACAATTAATATAATGTATTTTCCACATCAGTAATACAAATATTCTGCACGCATAATAGAAAAAAATAGTTACATGTGGACGTACTCTTTAGTGTTCTCGTTGCTGCGTGCCCCCGTGCGAGCATCAAACGAAGGTGAAAGTGTTGCTGCCGGTGCAGGTGAAGACGAGTGATGCAGCCACATTCCTACAAAAGTTTTTAATAATTAATATAATGTATTCGACACAGTAACAAACTTATAAAGCAATAACTCAGGCAGTCAAGCATAGCTGAGATAAGATAATTGGGTACAGAGATGCGCTGTATATGTTTGTTAACGGGACATTCACAGACATTTATGGCTAAACATTTTAATTTAACACACGACATATTTCCGGGCACATTTACAGCTCATCGACACCACATCGATACATTTACACCCGAACAGATAGTCACGTAAACAAGACTACTTGAGACATAAACACTAGTCAAAATATATTCTAAATAGTGATATTGCTATATAAAATATTGTATATTCACATTACATGAATCAGCATACTGCTTAATAAGTAACATTTTAAGGTAAATAAAAGTTGCCAATTACAAGACGTTTCTATAAAGTCGCTCTGAATATCTGCTTGCAAATAGTCTGTATACCGTACAGTATATATAATTTTACGTCACACAAGATTTCAACAAATGTAAGTAAAGCTTACTCTTCAGAAATTTGTCTGAGGAAACGGTGAACTCTTCCTCGCTGTCCAGGAGCATCTGTAGAGCTTCCTCAGCTGTAAAGCGTTTCATCTTCCCAGCGTGTCTAAGTGAATGAATCTGTTAAAACTTTGTGCTTCTTATAGCATTGTTTGGGGGCTTTGATCTTGCTTGCATAGCCCGCTCAGGTAATTTTCATATGAATGGCGCGCGCGCGGTAGGTGGGATCACATTAAGCGCTAATGAGGTCGAGCCAGAAAAACTGTACTTCTCTTTACTTACATACAGATTACAAAAAAAAGACAATATTTGCTTTCGATTTTAATTACCTCATTTAAAAGTAGACATTAGGCTTTCATTACACATATGTATTATGTTCGTGTGATAAGTATTGGTGGAGTTATCAGTTCATGTTTGTAACGTATTTCAGGAAGATGGTCAAGGAGACAGAGATGGTTATTTTCTTTATTTGCCAAAAGCACAGCGTTTTGTTGTTATGAAGGCAGTCAAATAAAAGTAGACACTTAACAGTTTCGAATGATGTATTACATGTATGTGTATGATTATGAATGACGGAGTATTTTAAGTGGATTTCACGTTGCAGAGGAAAAAAGCACCAAAAACGCGCCTGCGAGCCTGTGGACCCCAGAGGGTTAAGGTCAGACTCTAAAATTACACCAAGATTTCTGACTTTATTTTGTGTCTTTAGACCCCTAGGGTCAAGGTGTGTGCTAACCTTGAGAGTTTCATCTTTATTTCCGAATACAATGACTTCGGTTTTGTCTTTAACTGGAGGAAGTTTTGACGCATCCAACTGTTAATTTCATCAATGCACTTACATAGTCAACGGGGCTGTAGTCATTAGGGGACAGGGCTAAGTATATCTGGGTGTCATCTGCAAAGCTGTGGTAAGCAATTTGGTTCTTTTTCATTATTTGACCAATTGGGAGCATATACAAATTAAAGAGAAGCGGTGCGAGAATTTAGCCCTGTGGGACTATGGATGTCCACTCAGATTTATGGTTACCTATGTTCACATAGTAACCTCTCCCTTTTAGGTATGATTTAACCAATTTTAGGACCATCCCAGAAAGCCCTACCCAGTTTTCCAGTCTATGTAAGAGTATGGTGTGAAAGTACTGTGTCAAAGGCAGCACTAAGATCTAGTAGCACCAGCACTGATATTTTACCTGAATCAGAGTTTACATGGTTTTGTCTAGGTTTCTCTTTTTTTAGGAGAGGCTTAACAACTGCCGGTTTTAGGGACGCTGGAAAAGTGCCTGTGAGCAGAGAGGTATTTACTATTTTTAATTACCTTTTTGAGAAAGGATGTATGTCAAGGCTGCAAGTTGATGCTTTAAGATGTTGTACTGTTTCTTCCAGGGTTTTTATTTCAATTATGTCAAATTCTGAGAAAATGACACATTTTTGAGGTTGTTGTTGTGAGGTCTGACTGACCACATTACAATATGAGGCTGTATTGATTGCCATTCTGATATTACTGATTTTCTCAGAGAAAAAGGTTACAAACTCATTGCATTTGTTGTCAGAGTATTTCACTAGGAACTTGATTTGGGGGGTTTGTTAGTCTCTCTACAGTAGCAAAAAGAGTGCGAGTGGTGTTTGTTTTTGTTTATAATGTTTGAGAAGATCTGTCTAGCTGTGCCTAGTTCTACATTGAAAGCACAAGGACTGTCCTTATAGATGCTATAAAGATGCTATAATGTACTTCAAGTCTTGTTTTCTGCCACATACGTTCAGCTTTTCTGCATGTTCTTTTCATGCTCTGTACCGCTGTTGTTTCTCCAAGGTGCTTTACGTCTGCCAGTGATCATCCTGACCTTTACTGGAGCTATACCATCATTAGCACCTTTAACTTTTAAGTTAAAATTTTCAAGGAGAGTCTGCTGATATGTTTGGCAACATTGATATAGCATTCATAAATACCCCACTGGTGTTTTAATTTATGAACCTTTTTTTGACATAGACAGATCTATCATCAGTGACAGGACAGATCAATAAATCAAAGTAAACACAGAAATGGTCAGATAGTGCTTCATCCTTGATAACACTGGATGGAATGTTTAGACCTTTGCTAATGAGCAGATCAAGAGTGTGTCCCCTATTGTGTGTAGGACCTTGCACGTACTGGGTCAGATCAAAAGTGTTTAAAACATTTAACAGTTCAATTGTAGTATTGTTTTCTGCATTGTCTATATGAATGTTGAAATCTCCAGCAATAACAAAATAATCAAATTCAGAGGGGATTGTTGATAAAAGTTCTGTGAATTCATTAACAAATGTTGGGGTGTATTTGGGAGGCCTATAAATAATTGTAAACAGAATGTGTGGTGTACCTTTTAGAGCAATACACAAATATTCAGAAGACTGGTAATCACCAAGTAACACTTGCTTGCATTGAAAGGCATCTTTGAATAAAGCAGCTATTCCTCCACCTCTTCTAACAGCTCTACAGACACTTATAAAAGTAAAGTTGGGTGGGGCTGATTCATTGAGGACTGTAGCGCTGCAGCTGTCATCTAACCAGGTTTCATTTAGAAACACGAAGTCCAGGTTGTTAGTGGTGATAAGATCATTAACTAAAAATGATTTGTTCTTTAATGAACGGATGTTCAGAAGTGCTAATTTAACAGTAACTGGTTTTGGCCCTGTATCCATCTCAGAAAGACGTCTAATAGGCAGTAGATTAGATAGAGTTGTCGTGCGGCTGGAGAGGGCCTTCGTCTTTCTATCATATATCGTCTTTCTATCATATTATCCTTTTCAACTGAATGTCCATCCAGGTGTTGGTGTGAACTCCTGTGGTCATTTAGGCCATTCAGGAGTGGACTGGCACACTCGGCTGATGAATGATGAAGGAAGAAAAAGATATTGTCTTTAAGCAACCTAGCACCTAGTTTGTTTGTGTGGATACCATCTGTGTTAAAAAGTTGCCTTTGACTCCAGAAGATATTAAAATTGTCAATGTAATTCAGTCCTCTCATGGTGCAGGTTTTTTGCAGCCATGAATTTAAACTTACTACCCGAGAAAACATATTTGTTCCTCTGGCTGGGAGAGGTCCACTAATGAATGATTGAACTTTCAGTCTTGCAAGTGTTTCAAAAAGTTTATTGAAATCCCTCTTGAGGAGCTCAGACTGCTCTTTCCAAATATCATTATTTCCCACATGTATGACAATCTGACTAAGAGACTTATGTTTCATTAGAATGTTGCAAAGTTCCTTGTTAACATCAGAAACCGTTGCCCGAGGAAAACAGCATGTACGGGTAGCCTTGCTTCCAATGTTTGATAATAGTCACCCACTATCAGCGTGCTTGGCTCGGCTGCTGAGTGGAGCACCGCTGCCTGTATGATTTTGAGCGTCTGTTAGCTCTGTTAGCTACTGGCTGATGTGATCTGTGTCTATTTACATTTGGGGATTCTTCACCCAAACTCACTAGTGCTTCTTATCTATTTTCAAGCTGCACAGGGTGTGGTGGAATACCAATATTAGCTACTCGAGTTGTACCCATATCAGGGGTAGATGATGCTAATGCAGCACCTTTGGGTCTCGCACCCTGTTTATGCCATCGGTTTGTGTCTTCAATTACTTTAGGTTTCTCTGAGCTCAGTATGACCTGTTTAAAAGCATTAGGTTCACAGCACTCACCAGCTTTATGTTGAGAGGGACAACGATGAAGCTCAGCTATATGTTCTGGCCGGGTCGGCAGCACCACAAATAACTTTGTTTCGAGAACTGCAATCTTTTGTAGAAGTCTGTGGCAGTTTGAGCAGCAGGTGGATTGAGATCCAGAAGAAGGCATTTTCTCTTCTGTTTGAGTGTGGGCAGCGGTGTTCTTCTGATTTAGGATTGTAAACTGCCGGCTATAGCAGACTGGTAGACCGCTATGAGAAATTCAAGTTGTTGAATATTCCAAATATCAATATAGTTTCAGGAATTTGTAGTTTTAGTGTGAGTGCCCAATTGTTTAGTTCGAGCACTGTGCTGATCTGCTGGTAGACAAAATCAAAAGATAAGTGAAAAAGGAAAAGCGCAAAGCACAGAACACAAGTCAAGTCACCTTTATTGTCACATCACCATAGCACATGTGCCATGGTGAGTGAAATTCTTGGGAGTGAGCTCCAGAAATTGCAGAACCATTCACATACAGTAGTTAAGAAACATAAATAGAACAATTTACAAACTGGTTAAAAAATGTGCAAAATGCTTAGTACCAGTTGAAGTGTGCAAATGCGGAAAATGTGGAAAAGATGCAATGTGCTCATACATAGTCAGTACACACAGTGTACTACTAGACATATTTACAATGCCCTACACATTATATACAGTATGAATATATATATGGGTAGTTGACAAATGACCAAGAAAAAGTACTTTTTTTGGAAAGCATAACTTTTTAACATACATATAAGTTACATATATTTGTAAGTTACATATATTTGTGGAGTATGAAAACTGCAGTTTCAGAAAATAGTACGGGTCACTCATTTTGTCAATGACTTCACATATTTTTTTCACTTTTCACTCAACAATACTGTAAATGTGTACTATGGTGTGACATTTAAAAAGTACTAAGAAATTATATTAAATAACATAAAATAAATACTTGAGACAGAATTGTTCACATTATGTTGGCTTTGTAGAAGCCAACATTCTGATTTCCGTTATAAGCTTATTATTATTATTATGTTGGCTTTGTAGATTTCCGTTATAAGCTGCTTCTTCTTCTTCTTCTTCTTCTTCTTCTTCTTCTTCTTCTTCTTCTTCTTCTTCTTCTTCTTCTTCTTCTTCTTCTTCTTCTTCTTCTTCTTCTTCTTCTTCTTCTTCTTCTTCAAAAATAAAAAAAAATGCGGCCCAGGGCGTTCGAGCCACATGCACCAAATTCGGATATGTCGTAGACCCTGGTCTAAAGTTTGTTGCTTCTATTTTTCTAAGAGATCGGAATTCTGGCATTCCCGGTACGGAAGCTCAAAGTGGCCTTTTTTCCCCATAGACTTCCATTATAAACTTTTGAGGTTTGTAACTTGGCAAGTTTTCGAGTGATTTACACCGTACTCAGACAGGTTCTTTAGGACCTTACTCCGGACGAAGTTTTTATTTCGGAGTTCCGACGGAATTTTCGGTTTTCCCGTAGTCGATGATCGAACATCCCATAGACTTGAATAGGGAATTCCGAAAAGTCCTCTAAGCTCTCACACACACAATACATCCAAAATTAAGAATTGCATGTAATGTTCTATGCAGTGTAATAAGTAGAATCCCATAATGACTGCAGTATTGATATGAAATGTCCAAACCCTCAGTAGCCACTTTTTGCCAAAAGTATTGGCACCCCACCGGGTATTCTGGTGTCACTCGACACCACATGACGTCACGTGTAGCCCCGCCCCCAAAACAAGCGAAATCAAAAATTTGCACAACATGGACATGTGACATATCAAAACACTCAGCACATTGAGGGGAACTGCCCCACGGGTATTCTGGTCATGTCACGTGACGTCACATGTAGCCCCGCCCACAAAACAAGCAAAATCAAAAATTTGCTCAACATGGACATGTGACATATCAAAACAATCAGCACAATGAGGGGAACTGCCCCATGGGTATTCTGGTCACGTCACGTGTAGCCCCGCCCCCAAAACAAGCGAAATTTAAAATTTGCACAACATGGACATGTGACATATCAAAACACTCAGCACAATGAGGGGAACTGCCCCACGGGTATTCTGGCCACGTCACGTGACGTCACGTGATGTCACATGTAGCCCCGCCCCAAAAACAAGAAAAATTAAAAATTTGCACAGCATGGACATGTGACGTATTAAAAAATTCAGCACAATGAGGGGAACTGCCCCACGGGTATTATGGTCACGTCACAAGACGTCACGTGATGTCACATGTAGCCCGCCCCAAAAACAAGCAAAATTAAAAATTTGCACAACATGGACATGTGACATATTAAAACACTCAGCACAATGAGGGGAACTGCCCCACTGGTATTCTGGTCACGTCAGGTGACGTTATGTGTAGCCCTGCCCCCAAAACAAGCGAAATCAAAAATTTGCACAATATGGACATGTGACATATCAAAACACTCAGCACATTGAGGGGAACTGCCCCACGGGTATTCTGGTCACGTCACGTGTCGCCCCGCCCCCAAAACAAGCATAAATTAAACATTTTGCACAACATGGACATGTGACATATCAAAACACTCAGCACAATGAATGGAACTGCCCTACGAGTATTCGGATCACGTCACATGCTCATGTCCACTCACCATCAAAAGTATTGGCACCCTAGCGGTCCAGTAGCTTTCACAATCTTTGTCCACTCGCCTCCAAAATGCCCCGGCCTTTGCGAATACTTGCACCGTCAAAGCCAACGTCAAAGTTTGTCACGACAAACTTTACAAATCTAGTTAAAACATTATTTTCTTAGTGTTATTTATTTTACATGAAAGTACTAATTAGAATCATTTTCACCATGAATAGATGAATGGTGTCACACCAAAGGACAAAAAAAACTTAACAACTTCAGTGGTCTTAAAACATAGTTCAATATTTAAACAATTCTGAGACAAATACTTACCATGTGCACTTCTCATGGCCTTCATAGGGGTCTTCAGTCACATGACCTTGAGTGGGGTCTTTCAATTAAATGTATTTGTAGATGATATTGCCCAAATTAAAATTAGGTTTTTGGATAACACCAACGGACATTTTTTTCTGTGACAAACTTTATGAAATTCCTACACTTTTAGAAATGTATGTATATGAAAAGTGATGGCCACTTAGTGAAATAGACACTTGCACAATTATGCCAGGAGTGCTCATTAAGATTTTTAAACATTATTTATAAAATGTAATTTTATGAAATAATGTTGTCTACCGTCACACCATAGGACAATTTTGAGATTTGGCTCAAAGTTCTAAAAAAACTAACAATAACTTGGGTATTAAAACAACAAATTCATATAAAACAAGAAAAGTTTAACTATTTACAGTATTCCAAATTATGAAAATGTGAAATAAATTGTTTTATCTTCTGTGACAGTGAAAAAGCCATGTCACGTCAACTACCCATATATATGTATATGTGTGTATGTGTATAATTTATCATATGTATGTATAAGTATAAATATAAATTATATATATAAGTATTATATACATGTAATGTAATATATATATATATATATATATATATATATATATATATATATATATATATATATATATATGTAACATGTAAGGTGCAACAGACTGTGCAGATAGAGAAATGTCCTGTGGTACCGATAGCTTATTGTCAGATAGATTGTTGTATTAAATTAAATGGTGTGTGTGTGTGTGTATAGTCCAGTGTTGAACTGTTGAAGTTTGAGTGCAGTGTGTAGCATACCATATTGTGGAAGTATGCTCTATGCTATGTTAGTTATGGCTGTTAATTAGTCTGATGGCCTGAGGGAAAAAACTATCCCTCAGTCGACTATTGCGGGATCGGATGCTGCAGAGACGTCTTCCTGAGGGCAGCAGAGAGAGCAGTCTGTGGGACGGGTGGCTGGAGTCATTAGTGATCCTCCGAGCTTTTCTTATACACCACCTGTTGTAGATGTCCTGGAGGGAGGGAAGCTCACCTCCAACAATGTGGCTGGTAGTTCGCACGACCCTTTTCAGGGTTTTACGTTTGCCAGCGGTGCTGTTTCCAAACCAGGCAGTGATGCAGCCCATCAGGATGCTCTCTATAGTGCAGGTGTAGAATGTTCTGAGGATGCTGGGGCTCATTCCAAACTTCCTCATCCGTGTCAGGAAGAATAGGCATTGGTGTGCCATCTTCAGCACTGCGTCGGTGTGTGAGGACAGGTGAGATCCTCACTGATGTTAACACCCAGAAACCTAAAGCTGCTCACATGCTCCACAGGTGTCTTGTCAATGGTGATGGGTGTGAGTTCTCTGCTCTGTCTCCTACCACCAGCTCCTTGGTCTTGTCAATGTTTAGTGAGAGGTGGTTCTTCTGACACCATTTAGTCAGGGTGCTCACCTCTTCTCTGTAGGCCATCTCATCGTTGTCGGTGATCAGGCCTATCACCGTTGTATCATCAGCGAATTTGACGATGACGTTGGAGCTGTCTGTGGCTGTACAGTTGTGTGTATACAGGGAATACAGGAGTGGGCTGAGGACACAGCCCTGAGGAGCACCGGTGTTGATCAGCGGGGATTAAGTATTGCTGCCCATTCTCACCACCTAACTTCTGCCTGTCAGGAAGTCCAGAATCCAGTTGCACAGAGATCTGTTTAGTCCCAGAGTCTGGAGCTTCGCAACAAGTGTGGCAGGCACGATTGTGTTAAATGCTGAGGTGTAGTCCACAAACAGCATTCTCACATTCTCACAAGTAAAAGCGTCTAAACAGTAGCAGGAAGCAGAAAATGGGTACTGCTGTGTACATGGCTTTATATTGGAAAAGTGTGTATTAGGTGTAGTTCAGTCTAGTCCATAAGGTTGAGTGTGTGTTTGTGTATTGTGCTCGGTAAAGTTCAGTTCAGTTATTGAGGAGTCTGATAGCTTGTGGAAAGAAACTGTTACAGAGTCTGGTCGTGAGGGCCCGAATGCTTCAGTACCTTTTTTCGAGATGGCAGAAGGGTGAAGAGTGCGTGTTAGGCGTGTGTTGGGTTATTGACAATGCTGTTGGCGTTGCAGCGTGTTGTGTAAATGTCTGTGATCAAGGGAAGAGAGACTCCAATTATCCTCACTGTAGGGTCTTGCAATTCGAGATGGTGTGATTTAAAAACCAGACAGTGATGCAGCTGCTCAGGATGCTCTCAGTGGTCTCTCTGTAAAAATGTAGGGTGAATGGGATGAGGGACATGGGCTTTCCTCTGTCTTTGTAAGAAGAAGAGACGCAGCTGGGCTTTCTTGGTGATGGAGCTGGTGTTGAATGACCAGGTGAGGTTATCCGTTGGATGAAAACTAAGAAATGCTCAGTGTGGTGGTGCTGGAGATGCTGTTCACCATCTGGACTGACAGGTCTACCAGTCAGGAAGTCCGGGATACAGCTGCGGAGGGAGGTATTCTCAATCAGGTGCTGGGGGATGATTGGGTTGAATGCTGAACTAAAGACTATGAACACCATTCGTTCATAAGTACATTGTCCAGGTGGGTGAGGGCTAAATGAAGAGCCGTAGCAATGGCATTGTCTGTGGAGCAGTTTGGGTTCAGTGTTTCCAGTTAGGGTGGTAACTGTGTTTTGATTAGGGTTGCAAAATTCCGGGAATTTTCAAGGCTGGAAACTTTCCATGGGAATTAACGGGAATATATGGGAATTAACAGGAATATATGGGAATAAACTGGGAATTAAAAAAAAAAAAATGCAGAGTGGCCTATAACAAGGAACTTAAATGTAGTTAAAAAAACTTGCAGCATAATTTTGTTTAAAACAACAAGATTTAATGCAATTAAAGTTGAATTTGTACCCTGCATTCCTTGGTCACTTGCACACAGCACACTGCTTACTGGAGGGCCATTGAGGCCACACTGCCTGCATGTACTTGCATTCTTCCTTAACATGCATAGTAACACTTTATTTTAGGGTCATTTAACTAGTTACTTATTAGCATGAATATTATTAGCAAATTGGCTATTTATTAGTACTTTATTAGGCACATATTAATGCCTTGTTCTGCATTACCTTATTCTACATTCTTGATTGTACCCAATACCAAAATATAATAACTACCTTACTAATTCTTAATAAGCAGTAAATTAGGAATGTTACCACATTAATGACCCCTCACACACTCACTCCACCTAAAACAAACAGTTAAATTACAATTAAATCAGTCAAGGTGTCATTTTTAAAATTTGTATTACCTTGCTTGAATGTCTGCTTATGACCAAACAAAACATTTATGTTTGCATATGATATAGTTTATATTAATTTCCTATATTTCCAAATAATTCCCATAAATTCCTGTAAATTCCTCTAAAGTTTCCAATTTTTGAAAGCCAATGTTGACATTTGAAATCACCAAAACAAACACGCCCCTAACCCAAATGGGTCCCACCCCTGTATTGATAGCTCCGCCCACACATACATATGTAACTCAGGCAACTAATGGAAAGAAATGTCTTTATCATAGCTGAAGGGAAGAACAATACGATTGCAGATAAACAAACAAGCAAAAATGACACACAAGCATAATCATGCAAAGGATGGCATATGTTAGTTCTGTGAAACAAAGCAAAACCAATGTTACTCGCCTATCGAGAAGGAAAAAAGCAACCTCTGCATCTTAAGTAAAGTTTCCAGAGTCAATAACTCCTGAGCTAAACGCTGTTACTTCACAAAACGCGGTTGTAGCTGCCTTTCTACATTACTACGATAGAAAAGAGGTATTATTTGTGTAGTACCAGCATTTAGCTCAGGAGTTATTGACTCAGGAACCTCCAATCTGTGAATCCCGCTCCATCAGTTCTCTCCAGTGCTGGAATGCTGATCCTATATTAACACGGGTCCTACTTCTTGCCTTATTGTAAGCCTTTCTTCACTTTCTTCCTTTGTTTTTATCCTCCATGTCGGTGCTAAAACCGCTTTCTGCTAATGTCACACATGTGCACCCAACACACTCTCTGCCGCATATAGACAAGCCCCGCCCCTTTCTGCTCATTGGCTACTTGTCGTGAGGCGTCACTATCACAGGCAGGTGAAGCTGCTGAGGGAAAGCCAGGAAAACATTTTTGAACAAAATGCCTAACTTGAAAATATCTAAAGAGGTGGCTCGCAGGTAGCCCATACAATGATGACAAATTAGCAAAACTGTTAAAAAAGCCCTCTGTGGAAAAGTCAAGAAAACAGTGTATACCTTTGCTATACCACACTAAGAAAAAGGAATCCAGACATGAAGGGGGGAAAAGATGATTGCTACATAACGGACCTAAAGGAGAAGCAGTTACGAACTTGAATTTTTTTCTAAATTGATACCATTTTTTTAAAGTATTAAATACAACAGAATTTTTAACATACAAAGAAGTTTTAATTGGAAGAGGAGTATATAAGAGCAGATATAAAGGATGAGGAAAAACATGACTGGGCTTCTAACTTATACCATGCTAAATGAGGTGACTCAACCCAGCACCGTATCTTATGAATGTGTGCTGCCCAGTAATAAAACTGAAAATTTGGTAGTGCCATTCCACCGCTAGACTAACATCTCTGGAGTAATGACTTACGCACCCTGTGACATCCCCCAGACCAAATGAAAGCATTAATCATTTTATCTACTGAGTCAAAGAAATGTTTAGGTAAGAACAACAGGATTTTTAGAAATAAAAAAAGAAATTTAGGCAGAACATTCATTTTTATAGCATTAATCTTCCCAATCAGAGACAAAGGCAGATTGTTCCATCTATGAAGGTCAGACTTTTTTTTAGTTAAGAGTGGAGTAATGTTTGCAGAAAAAAGACTGTGTCACATTAATACCAAGGTAACTAAATCCAGTGGGACTGATTTTGAAGGGCATGTCCAGATGCTTAAGTTGCAAAGCAGTTGTGTTAATTCACATAACATTCACTCTTCTGAAAATTTAATTTATATCCTGAAAAGGAGCTGAACGTATCAAGAGTGGACAAGATACAGGGTCAGACACAGAGCAACAAATCATCTGCATACAATGTGTTCGATGCTGTTCCTAGTGACGCCTTTAAATGAAGTAGAGGATCGTAATGAAATGGCCAATGGTTCAATGGCCAAGACAAATAAAGATGTAGAGTGAGGGCAGTCCTGATGTGTCCCACATTTCAATGGGAAATACACTGAGCGCACATTGTGTTTGAATGCTGGCTTGAGGTGATGCATAAAGTAATTTCACCCAACTAATAAATTTATTACCAAAACCAATTTTTTTTTAATACAGCGAATAAATATTCCCACTCTACCCTATCAAATGTTTTTTCGGCATCCATTGAAATCACAATCTCAGGTACCGTCTCAGAATGTACTGTATGAATAATATTTAAGAGTGCGAGTATTAAAAAATAAATGACGTCCCTTAATAAAACTGTTTTGCTCCTCAGAAATAATGCTGGGCAACACGCTCTCTAACATCATGACTTTAACATCAGCATTTAACAAAGATAGAGGCCTATAGGAACCACACAAATTTGGATCTTTTGTCACTCTTCAAAAGAAGAGCTATCGAAGCTTGGGTCATAGTAGTTGGGAGCAAACCATTTTCCAAGGATTCATTAAACATTGATAAATGTAGAGGTGCTAATTTATTAACAAATTTTTTTAAGAACTCAATAGGATACCCATCAGGTCCCGGGGCTTTATTGGACTGCATCGCTTTAATCGAGAATTTTCTTTCTTCAAGGGAGAGTGGGGCATCCAGTTCTTGTACATGGTCAGAATCAATGGTAGGGTTTTCAAGGTTGTCTAAAACTGATTCATAAGAGCAGTATCGGCTGAAATTCAGATTTATACAAAGAGGTATAAAACGATTTGAACGTGGCATTAATTTCTACCGGGTCTGTAACAATTACATTAACATTATTATTGATTTCAGGTAGCAAACGTGAGGCAGATTGACGTTTCAATTGGTGAGCCAATAGTCGATTCGCTTTATCCCCATGTTCATAGTAAGTGCCGCTTGTCTGCAATAACAATTGCTCCACTTCCCTATTGGAGATAAGATCAAATTCTGTCTTAATGTTAAGCCGTTTCTTAAACCGTTTTGGGGAGTGATTGAATGCACACTCGGTCAAGGATACCAATGGCAGAAGTGAGTTCTGGCCTAATGTTTTTTATTATAATGAGAAGAGTATGAAATAATCGACCCCCTTTGGAAAGCCTGCAGTGACTCCCAAAGTAAAGACGATGATGTAACTTCGTTCTGATTAAAAAGGAGAAACTCATCAATAGAATTAGCCAGAAATTCACTGATCTCTGTGTGGACAGCTGAATATCCAGAAATAGTGGTGCATGATCTGATATTAAAATACTTGAGTAATCAACGGCAGCAACAGATGAGTTCAAGCTGTTATCTATGAAGAAATAATCTATTCTTGAGTATGACTGGTGAACATGAGAGAAAAAGGAGAATTTTTTAATTAAAGGATTACGAACTCTCCAAGGGTCAACCAGCCTGGTTCGTAAAGTCAGAAAAAGCTTTTGACATAGCTGACTGAGATATTGGTCGTGAACTAGATCTATCTAGCACTGGGTCAAGTACACAATTCAAATCACCTCCAAAAATCAACAAATGAGAATTTAAATGAGGTATATTACTAAGTAATCTGTTGGTGAATTCAACATCAAAGTTAGGTGCATAGACATTTACCAGCAGCACCTTTGTTTGCATTAACATGCCTACAACCATAAGGTATCTGCCAATATTTTTACTGATCAAAATAGCAACTCCTCTTGATTTAGAGTTAAAGTTAGAATGAAAGACATGCCCTATCCATGAAGCCTGCAGCCTATAATGATTTTTAGATTTGAGATGGGTTTCTTGCAAAAACACTGTCGGAATTAAGGCATTTCAAATGTCTAAAAACTTTACCACGTTTAGATGGGCTACTCATGCCACGTATATTCCAGCTAGTGAAACGAACATGGGCCTACACCAAGATTGCCAGAATTTAACTTAACAGTACACAATTAAGTACACATGAATTGTACCACATGGCCAGGACCCACCCCCACCTCCACCCCCTACCCAATACACACATACGCAGACCCATGAATATATACACACCCTGGAAAAAAGGAATAGAAGGAAAAGAAAAAAGTCTCCAAAAGGGAGACAACTATACAAAAACGAGAGAAAAAACATTGATGCCACGGGATTGTGAGAATAGCCTGAGACTAATGTAAACTTAATGTAAACCCCATTATATAAACAGGAAGTAAACACACAGATATTACCGTATTACTGCAGAATAAAACGCTACCCAATGTTTATCGTTTTTATATACTTCTTGGCCTCTTCTGCAGAAACAAAGTCTTTTTCCACACCCTTATACGTGATCTGCAGACGAGCCGGAAAGAAAAGACCATAACGTACCCCTTCCAGGCCTAACCTCATTAAAGGCGGCTCGATCCAGGGCCACCTTGGCCCTGTGGTCGGGGAAAACGGACATTTTTGTGGCTTAAAAAAGGTTTTAACAAAATATCCTAGGGGTAAATATATCAAAAAGATAATCTAAATTGCGATATAAAATAACAATTACCATAAACTTTGCAGTAGTCTCAAATCACACGTCTTACTCCTTTGGCTGCTCAACAGCACCCCGTCCCCTTTTCTGAAGGATAGGCTTCTAGTCTTCAGCAGAGCACGCACTTTAGCAGCCACCCACGGCTTCTGGTTGGGGCGTTTGGTGATGGTCTTGGAGTCGGTCACATTACCAATGCATTTGCTAATGTAGCTGGTCACTGATGCGGTGTATTCCTGAATTCCTGTGGGCAAGAAACGAGGTGAGCCCATCAAGCTGAATGGCAGCATCCGGAACTCACTGAGCAACATCTCCATGAAAACAAAGATGCAGCATGTTTCTCACCATGTAGTGTGTTCGAGTCAGATGTAGTCTAGTTTATTGTCAGGGGTGCAAACATTTGAATGTAGAAAGTAGAACTCGCCTGCTTACCGCGCTTCCGCTGCCTCGAGCACCACTTTCAGCATCACCTCTCCTGGTCACCAGCATGAGGCGATGCTGAGGCCTGGTCTCCTCATGAAGCCTTTCCAACACATCATCGTGCAGGTTGGTTTTATTTTCTGGTGGTCATATACATGAACATCGCTGTCTCTGGTGTCCATGGTACTGAGAAATAGTCTGCTAAAAGCGTAAAAAAACCACCATATTGGATTCTGAGTGGCTTCTGGCTGCTACTGCTTCGCCATCATCTTGGAACACTTCTCCTCCATTCCTCAGGCTTCTTCTCACTCTTTAAAATCCTGTTGACTCCACTGCTGTCTCTCTGAGACTCTTCCACACCTCCACAGGCATGTCATCTGGACCAACAGCCTTTCCACTCTTTGCTATTTCCTTCTCTACAATATTCACCTCTTACTCATGTCCTCATTCATCAGCTTCTCAAAATTCTCTGCACACATTCCTCACCTGTTAGCACTTTTACATCGCTCTGTCTCACTAATCTGCGCAAGTCCTTCTCGCCTTCCCTTGTGTCTAACCTGGTAAACAACTCATCGTATGCTTCTCTGTTTGGCTACTCTGTGCTGCAATTCCTTGTAGTCATGTCCTTCAGTTCTTTCTATGTGCCACTTCTTTTTAGTTAGCCACTTCCACTGAATGCTGTTTTGTACTTCCTCGTTCCACCATGTTTCCTTATTTTCTTTTCTCCTACCAGATGACACACCTAGCACCCTCCTACCTGTTTCCCTGATCACTTTTGCTGTAGATTCCCAGTCATCTGGAAGCTCTTCCTGACCATCCAAAGTCTGTCTCAGCTTCAGCTTGAATTCCTCACAACATTTTCAACTTCCACCATTTGGCCTTCTTTTCTAGCTTTCCTCACCAACATGCCTATTGAAGTCTTCTCCAAACTGCACTTTCCCATCTGGGGATATTCATCACCTCATAAAACACACTCCAGAATCTCTCCCTCTTTTTTACTCTCAGCCTACTTGTGGAGCATAACCACTGATGACCTTCAACATCACCCCTTCAATTTCTAACTATAAATTGATTACCCTGTCTGACATACTTTTTACCTCTAAAACATTCTTCACAAACTCATTCTTCATGATCACTCCTGCCCCATTTCTCTTTTGATCCACACCATAATGAAACAGATGTATGCCCCTCCAATACTATATGCTTTGCTCCCCTCCCACCTGTTCTCCTGCATATACAATATATCTACCTTAATTCTCTCCAACATGTCCGCCAGCACATCTATTGTATTGTACTAGTGTCATTGTACCAACGTTAAGAGTCCCTATTCTTCTCTTTGCTTATGAACTTTTCTCCATCTTCGACCAACAGTAGCCCAATTTCTGCCGCAAGCTGTAGGTCGACAGTGCCAGTGGCGGTCGTTGTTAACCCTTGCTTCGACCGAACCGTTATTGAATTAACAATGACTATTCACATGTTTAAGTTTTGCATGTTTTATGCCAGATGCCCTTCCTAACGTAACCCTCTCTAATTATCTGGGCTTGACAAAGGCACAGAAATCGCTTGCTTGCATCCCCTGTGGTAAACAAAAAAGATAATTAAAATTAATTAAATTTGTTTAAAAATGTTGTGCATTGCCACAACCTGCTAAATACTCCTTAGCATTTGGTAAACTAGCTTAAACATATTCAGTCAGTAATTCAGTAAAAATTAAGTCTGTCCTATTACCATGGTCCAGAAGCAATTGAAAATAACTTATTTTGAAAATATAGTTAGACCAACATGGCAAATGTTGGTATAGCTGCTCTATTTGGTAATGTAATCCCTTAAAGGATTTTAAGCAAGAAACACAGGCCTGGTTTCAGAGAGCGGGCAGGTCATAATTCAGTTACTTCCCAGGTTGTAGATCTATAGATAGAGCTTCCGGGATTCCCTCCACCACAATGGGCTCTACAGTTATAAAGCAACAAGCATCTGTTCCATTTAGCATGAGCCGAAGTCAAAGCACAGAGCAGGAGTCATGTGACTTTAGGCGAATGATGCAAACGGCCTCTGCAGTGAGACGCAATTACTGATAGGACCATGACAGATGAGAACTTTTGATTATCGTTTTCACCATGAATGCCATAATATTGAGTAATCATACATCCCTCACAGCACAATACTTGCATCAGTGTATATGTATAGCGCTGACAACATATACACTTGATTTCAATGCTCTTGCGAAATCTAAAAAAAAATAATTTCTCTCATTAGATGGCAGCCTGAATTATTGACATTAGTGAAATGACTTGTAGTTTAAATAGGCATACTAAAATATTTTATTTTGACAATAAATTTTCTATGTTGTGAACTTTGTGCACTTCAGTCTTTAATGAGTTAAATTCTAAAGGAGTGTGATATGGAGCTCTGATTTCAGTGTACAGTAGAAAATATGCCAACTTGATTGTTTTACAATGCAACAATGTTGTTTTGCAGTTTCAAAATGACATTTGAATGTTTAGAAAATGCCTATTGTATAATGCATTGATGATGTTGCAATGCAGTTTCAAACTACAACACAAGCATGTTTAAATGTAGGTCTTGTGGTATAAAGATACAACATTTGGGCTCCTATATTGTTTTTGTGTCATCAACTCGTATTGCAAGCCACATCTCTCCAGCTTCTCATTTGGGATGCTTTTCATGTACTGGCCCCCATGGAAAACTAATTGAATAGCCCTGGCCTAAGAGGATGGCTGCTGTAATCAAAAAACAAAGGGAATACCGGCATAGTATTAATAAATGATTAAATCTTCAGTTTATGGTTTAGTTGTGAGCGTTTTATCTTATATTTTGCATACTAGATTAAAACCCATATTCCATAATGCGCTGTAGTACTTTTTGCAAAATTATTTTCAGTTTATTACTTTTACCAAGTTTAGAGTTTTGTACTTCTTGATATAACTTTTTTATGGTTTGGTCAAACCTGTTTGATCATTAAAAACAAATATATAAAGTCATTACAACAGCTATACCTTTTTATAACTTCATAAGCAAATTCAAAGTCAAAAGCTTTTTAGCATCTAGGCTAAGAAGAATAGAATCATTCTCTTGCCTGTTAATAGGATTTTTAATATGGATTGCACTTTCTTTCTTTTTATAAACCCAGTCATCAATTGGAAGCATTATAACTGCCTTTATCCTTTTAATCAATATAGAAAATGCAATGATTTTGAATAATGATTGTGTAGCTCATTTAGTCATTGTCTTTATTGTTGTTTTTATACCCTCTTTAGTGTTTTCTGTTTTGTGGGTGAGCTAAAAGATGGTGAAGCCAGATATTCACACTCTGGCCCACCACCTGAAACAGGAGAGGCTATATGTGGCTTCAGAGAAACAGCTTATCCAGCGGCTCAACTGTGAAGTACTAAAGACTGCCGAAAGGCTCTACCGTGCAGCCTGGATAGCCAAACAACAGAGGATTAACCTTGATCGCCTCATCCTCACCAGGTAACTTCACTAACTGGAAAACTCCTGTGTATTGCATTGTTGAGTTACTGTAAAATGCAAAATGAATTCTTATTGTTTTTTATTCACAAGATGGTTATCACAATATATGATGCAGATATATTTATACAAATATCCTGCACTGTAACCAATTTTATACACTGTAAAATTTGCTAAAAAAAATTCTCGTAACAATTTGCGCTAAACAATTTTTTTAGGTAAAATTTACTGCCGGAAATTGATTTAAGTATCAATTACCTAGCAAAATCAATTAAAATCTACTTAATCCATGAAATGTTTGTTAAATTAATTAAATGTTACTTAATTATTTTTTACTTTAGAAGTTAAATCTATTTGAATTATTTAGGTAAAGTCAAAGTGTGTAGCATTGCTGTACTAGAAATATTTAATAAATCTTATTTACTTTTTTAGGGTAGATTGCATTTGCTGTTTTTTATTTTCTTTTGTTGTAATAAGTAAACATTATTAATAATAATGATATTGCCAAATAAATGTAATCGCTTTGTCTATGCTTTCAACACAAATCACAGTGGTTAAATAGAATAAAATTTTTTATTTTTCCCCAATGGTATCAAAACATTTTGCATAAAACAGCTTTATTAAAGATGTTAAACGCTCTAGATAAAAGTACCTGAAAACTGCCAAAAAATTACTTCCCACCACTATTTGCCTTGATTTAAAGTAAATTCAAAACACACAGTACAATCACATCAATGTTTCTATGGTCTATCTTGGTGTTAAAAGCTTGTGATAAAAGACCGTAAGACCAGGTGGTTATAAGGTATAAAACTTTAAACCTACTAAAGATCAATTTAGTACAAATGGCAAAAGTACAAATTATGTGCCATTGTAGCAAGTGAGGGAAAATAATTCAAAACAGAACAACCAAAAATAAGTTCTTTATGCAGAGGGTTCACAAAAACATGCAGGATGGAACACTGATTTGGGGTGCTGTAATGGCATCCAATAATGCAGCAGAACTTGCCATTGCAAACACACTTTAAGACAGCAGCTTGGACTTCTAATGTTTGAACTTTATAGGACAACTTAATCCCATCCAGTTCTAGAAAATTTTTTTGAAACACCTCAAAAGTATAGTGCAGGGCTTTAGGGTATGCAAGGTTGAGGGCATAAATCAACTCCATAAGCAGTGCACAAGCTTTAGCCACATTGTGACATCCTGGTAGGATCTCCCGGCCTTCGTGAAACAGCAATCCTCAGATCCATAATGTGGGAAAAAATGTTGTGTCCAATGGCGCATGCGCAATGCGCAGATTTGAATGCACTAAAGTTTTTTATTAAAATTTACTTGGTATTTTAGGGACTATGTGCAGTGACTATAAAACAGTTAAATAATACGAGAAAATATCTAATAAATCTTACTAGTCCCACACAGTTCATTCTGTACATGAATTTAATTGTGTATTTATTTACAATTTTACTTAGGAAAATGTAGTATTCAATAAATGTTATTACTATGTAGAAATGATTAGGGTTAATCTAATACATTTTACTACACCAAAAGGTTAGTTTTTTCAGTGTACTGTAGTCTACTATTTTATGGTATGTTATGGTATTTATATTAAATACTGAATTACATTACAGTATTCTTGATTTCACAGTAGACTACTGGCAGCAGAGTTGCCAGTACATTACTGTTTTTTTCAGCAGTATTAATGGTATAATACTATGTACTAATACATAGTGTAGTGCTGTATTTTATTGAAATTACAGTACACTAGTTGTAGGGCAGCTGGATTTTTTTTTTCCACCATTAACAATGGCATTTCTTCATATTTCAAATACAGCCCATATTAACAGCATTGATGACAGCAAATTTCTATGAATTAAACAGTGTCTTTACTGTAACTTTGATTAGCAATTTTAAAATTACTAAACTATTCAGTTAACTAAAATGCACCTATTAAAGTAAATATTGAAAGAAGAGACTTGGCAAATATGAAAATGAATTATGTAACCCATCATTTATTTTTAAACAGGTGACACCATATGAGAACTGTATTTAATTTGTTAATTAAAAAAAGCTTTTTTATTACAGTTTAAAATTCAAGTATGCATAACTAATCATCTTTTTTTAAATAATCTTAGAGTGATGCATCTTGCCACTGTGAGTGCTACATTTTAATTCAAAATGTACAATTTGTCAGTGGAATTAAAAAATAAATTTAGTCCAATCCATCATCCTAAAGGAAAGAGACTTTGACTTCCACACAAAATGAGACTTTAAAAAAGATTTGGTTGTTTTTTATTTTTATTATTTTAATACTCTAAATGGTGTAAAATATTGCCAGTCAAATTTGAATACTACAAAAGCAAACCTAAATCAGACACATTGCTATAATAAAACACAATTCACAAAACGCAATGGCAAGACACATCATTCCTTCAAACTAGAGCAACTGTCTTGGTTTAACTCAGTTGTTCAAAGCATTCATTCTTAAATTAACTTAAACTGATATTTTCGAAAAAAAGAAAGCTCGGACTCATTTCAACCTGGTCAAGTGTTTACCAAGATTCTGCTGAGCATTTTGTACAAAGTAACCTTACGTTCCTCTTGCTTTGTTAATTCCAATGAATGCCTGAAATCCATAATAGAGGTCTGAGATTAGAGGTTGAATAAAATAATGTGGGAAAAGGTGTTTCGCACACTGGTTCCATATTCATTTTTATTTTATTTAGATGATTTGTCCTTCAGACCTCTTTCAAGATCAATGATAACAGAACAAACACTGGTACATTTATATAATTTTGGAAACATCCTACCAGTAACAGATCATATGGTGACTAAGCAATCATATTCCACCATCAGGGTGAGAGACAGTCAATGTCTTAACTAAATCAAAACTATTAACAAACAGTGACATGAGTGTGCTTCCTATCACAAGAACCATTATGTCAGATTTTACATAAAAAATCCAAAAATACATTAAAAAAACATTTATTTCGAATAGATTTCTAACAGAAATACAGAACATTAAATACCAGCTCTACAAGAAAATATTTTAAATATGCAAGAAATACAGATACTTTCAAGAAAACACTTCAAATCTTACTCTGTATTCAATCCGTCAGGTCACAGGGTTTTGTATTGTATAATTTGATATACCATCAGAAAACCCTGACCTGATGGATTGCATATAGAGTATGACTTGAAGTGTTTAAAGAGTTGTGCTGCACGATTAATCATATCGCAATCGAAATTGCGATATCAAGCCTGTGCGATTATATGATGCAAAATGCTGCGATTTTATGAAATAAATAAAAAATAAATGCATGTGTGGACATGACAACCCATTCTCTCTGAAAGCTGTTTGCCTATTTCACACAATACACCGCTATCCGCTAATTAAAAAAAAATACCAGTGAGTTTCGGTTTAGGTGGCACGTTTTGCGCGTATGGTCATGTCGTGACTTTTTCTGTTGTGCAGCGCGGAACAGGTGAAGATGGATGCCGAGCAGACGGACACTGAACTGGTGACCAGAAAAAATTCTACCTCTGTTATATGTAGTGTTCATTTTGTCAGACGAGATGAAATATGTTCGTCAACAATCTTTTTTTCATGACTAAGACGAGACAATGACAACTGCACCACTGTCCAAAAACGCTGACTAAGACTAAATTAACATGCATTATTGTTGACGAAAAAAGACGAGAGGAAAATGTTTTGTATAAAATAAAAACTAAGATAAAATCTCTCTTCATTTTCGTCTACAACTGTCTCTGCTTTTTCATCAGCTGTTACACCTGGAAAATATTCTGAACGAGTTTGCGGCTTCGCGCTGTTGCTCAAGTTACAGGTCTCATACTCCTGTGGCTGCAACACGAAACCGCTGAACAATTGTATTGCTTCCGCTAAAGAAAATAGTGCGCTCCGTCTCTACTGTTAGAATCCTGTGTCCATGGCAGCGCTCTGTTTTTCATGGCAACGGTGTGTTATAGTCAGCAGCGGTCTGTTATCAAGAAATAAAATAGTGTGTGCGTAGAAAGAATTTGTCCACACGCCGCTCAAAAAAAAAAAAAAATTCCTGAGCACAAGTCCACCGTGTAGGCTTTTTGTGTTAAATTATATTTCCTGTCGCTACGCAGGCGCTTTTATTGTACATGACGGTTCCCCACGCCCCTGTCACAATCACATCATAATCAAAATTAATAATTAGGCTTAAAAGAAAATGTATATGTAAGGGAATCAAGTTTAATAATTACATGTAATATTGCTCCAAATATCAATAATGGTGTGTGCAATACCATGTATAACTTGCATTTAAGTTGGTAATTTACATATATACATATATACTGTACACCTACAGTTTTGATCTTAGGCTTTTCATTAATCAGCAGTTATTTTATATTTTAATTTGAAAACGTTTTGCATTTGCTTGTTGTTGCTAGTTTGAGTTTAGAAATACAAATTTCAGCATTCAGTAATCTGTGTGTGCATTTTCCTTGAGAACCAAGCAAGTTGACTCATGATACCATTTGTTTATTATATCGCAATCACATATCGCAATCGCAATATTCACCTCAATAATCGCGTTTATTGAGTGACTGTATTCTTAGTCTGTGATGTAGTTAAACCCATCTGCTCAAAATAATTTAGCAAAATAAAAACTTATTAAAAGCTTATCTGATATGAAATGTTCAGTATGTCATTTCAATAAATACATACTGTGCAGTATTAGATGAGGAGTTGGGGTAGCTTGAAGATCCTCTCAACATCAGCCACTGTGGCTCACGACTATAGGGAACAGACAGTAGATTTGCAGTGGGAATGTAAGCTTCATAAGATTAATTTTAAGATGGCAACAATTCAAAGAAGACCCAACTGAAATTAAGCAGCTGGCAATGTCTTACACAGAAACAGATACTCAGCATATATTTGGAAAAAATCTACTTTTCTACTTTATTTTCTACTTAAAGAGCCTAGTGAAAATATAATTCATGATTCTAATATGTACATTGGTGAAACTGCGTTACATTTATGCCATGTAGCAGATACCCTTACCTAGAGTGAAATTTATTTATTTATTTATTTATTTATTTATTTATTTATTTTAATTTCAACTTGTACAACTGAGCAATTGAGAGCTAAGGGCCCAGCAGTGGCAACTTTGTGGACCTGGGATTCGAACTCGGGCCCTTCCGATCAGTAGCCTTAACCTCTAGGATACGACCCTTTATTATGTAATTGATCACACACATCTGGCATCATTCGAGTGAGTAGATTAGTTAAATCTGACCAAACAGTCACTTTCTATTTGTACTATATATTGTTGTACTGCATTGTAGAATGTGGCCTATAAATAAAACTGTATGACCAATGTATAACAAAATATGGATTCTTATTTATTTAGGGACCCATAGGGTCATGGGCTATAGCCAGGTGAGCTAATTCCTTAAATTCCCTTTAAGGATTTGGGTTCTATATACATAGACATTTATTGTCCAAGTGTGTTGACACACACAAGGAATTTGTTTCGAGCTGTTTGTGACTCTCAAAAGTATAAATAATATAAATAACATTATACTATACAAGACAAGATAATGCAGACTATACAAGACAGTGCAGACTTTAAATATGAATACAGAATATATGACTGATCAGTTATGTACATAAAGTGTGAGAAGTGCATGGATGTGCAATATTAAGCTTTTGTGCAATAGGCAGCAGCAGTAGTGTGTGTAACCTATACGGATGATGTGATGACTGACAGTTCTGATAATGCAGTACTTGTGAATATGAATCAGGGAATATAATTATGGTGAGTTCTTTATCAAGGTGATTGCCTGGGGAAAGAAACTGTTCCTGTGTCTGGCAGTTTTGGGAAAACAAAGTTCTGTAGCACTTGCTAGAAGGGAGGAGCTGAAAGCGGTTGTGTCCAGGGTGTGAAGGGTCAGTAGTGATCGACATGAGCGAAAGTGGGAGCAAATCCATCCAAGCCAGAGCAGCTATTGAGGTGGAATCCCTTCCCCTATTGAAACAGCAGAAGACAACTAACTGCCTTCAAGAGACCAAAGGAGACCCTTGGAAGCTTTTTCAAGGGTGCAGCAACAGAGAAGACAGCCATGTCTGAGATAGAGAAAATCACAGCTACTGGAACTGCCCACCAGCAGACAGCGAGAGTGATCCCCTTATGTGCTGGAAGACGCATGAGGTCAACTTTCCTCAGTTCAGCCGTTTAGCCGAGACATACTTATGCATACCTGGGAATATAGTAACTTTTCAGAGATCAGCTCTTAAGCCAACGTCAGTGAATATGCTAGTGTTCTTGACAAAGATCCTAAAGCTCTGACTTTAATGTGTCTGCCACATGGATGGCTAGTTAACTCTTAATGTTTACTTGTACAGTTCCAGCACTGACATTCTAACCTGACTTCCATTTTACGTTTGCACAAAGAATTAGAGGCAATGCAATGGTTTCAGCAGTGATATTCTACCTCATTTAATTTAACTGTTATTTAAGCATTTTTATTTTATGTTTATAGGCAATAAGTGTTTTACATTTTGAATGTTTGTTTGGATTGCTGTTGTTTGTTTACATTTGTACTTAAAATCTTATGACAATTTTATTAGTGACAATATTGAGCAGGCTCCTGTAATATCGCAAATATTCTTGAAATATCATGATATAATTTTGAGGCTATACTGCCCACCCCTAGCAGAGATACAGCTGGAACATCTGTCGATGCCATGCTGTTATACAAAAATGATGCATACCTTCTGACTAATCAAATTATAAGAAATTTCCTTTATTGCTCATTAATAAATTTAACATTGAGATTTTAAGTTCTAATTTAATTATAGATTTAATACTACTTTCTTCCTGCCGAAACCATCAAATATTTAATGAGGGAGAACTAAACACAAAACTAACTGCTGCAACAGCAGTTTAGTCCCTGTTGGTTCTATCCACAGCAGTCGCATTTATTTCCAGGTAGTCCACATTATGACATCCTCAACAGCAGTCAGCACACCTAGTTTTGGGACTTCAACCAGACCTAGGGCATCAGGACGAATCTGTCAGATCCGGAGAGAAAAAGCAGTCACACTGGGAACTCTGAACACTAGGAGCTAAAGAGTAGAACGTGTAACTCGACAGAGAGAGGGGGATAAAAAAAAATGCTTTTGAGGTAAAAATGCTTTTGGAAGTACATCTCAAGCATATCTAGTATTTTGTTTAAGTATTTACAATTGAAACATTTTATTTCATCAAAGCATTGTGATGCCCATTGGGAACCGCCGCTGTCCTGTCTGGAGAATATTATGATTAAACATGGACATGGGAAAGCACCAAATTTCTATATTATATGCTACACTTATCTCATATGTTAAGGAATCTAGTAAAGATAGAATGAGGGCTTGGAGTTTGGACATTAAAGAGGATATCGAGGAAACTGAGTGGTCACGAGCATGCTTAAAAGCTCAAATACAGACCATTAATACAAGAATGAAGTTATTACAACATAAATGGTTGATGAGGACATGTATAACCCCTGAAATGCTTAACAAATGGTCCCCGGACAATCAGGACACATGTGTGAAATGTTTAATTGAGAAGGGAACTTTAATTCATTGTGTATGGGAGTGCCCTAAATTGGTAATTTTTTGGAAAATGGTTGTCAGTACCCTAAGTAACATCATAAAAACTCAAATACCGTGCATTGCAAAGCTTTGTATTCTGGGGATATACCCAGATCATCTTTCTCTATCAATAACAATCAGAGGACTCTTATCGACTTTGGCCTTCTGCAGCCAAGAGGATGATTGCTTTCAGCTGGAAAGAGACTGAAATATCTTCTGCATACTCTTTGATCAAGGAGATGGCAATGTGTGTTACTTTAGAGAAGTTAACATACATTGCAAGGGGTAAGGTACAGCAATTTGAGGAGATATGGGCACCTTTAATTGATTTCCTTAAGAAATAAGATGATGCATGTAATAAGGTTCTGTGTGACTATTTATTTATTATTATTATTATTATTATTATTATTATTATTATTATTATTATTATTATTATTATTATTATTTTCTGTTTTGTTTTATTGTAATTGCTCCTGTTTTGATGAACATGTTTGGAGGGTTTTTGTATTTTGTTTTGTTTTTGGTGATGCAGTTTTTGTTTGGTTTTTGGTTATGGTTAGTATTATAGAAAAATCAGTAAAAAACATTGTTGGGAAAACAAAGATATGCTTGAGATGTATTGGTTAAAAACATTGAACATGTGCAAATTGCAGGCAGGGACTAGCTATGGCAACATAACTAAAAGAAAGAGCCAGAAAGTGAGGCAGACAAGAGGGCTTTCTAGGACATAAAACCACACCATCCAAATATCCTAGTTCACCAAAACTTGAGTAAACAAATGTATTTTTAATGTAGAGTCCAGAACACTACTCAAAAGGCTGATCCATAATTGTGGGGCTTTCAAGAAAAAATAAACTTTGCCCCCTTGCTTATGCACCTACTAGAACATCCAGACAGTAAGACATTACAATTATAGTACAATAGTAGTATGGTCATTTGCCATTTTAGCCTATGTTATTTCTTACATGAAGTTGTAACTTGCCATAAGACATTTGTATAATACACAATCATCAAATCGCAGCTGTTCCGTACATCAAATGCAACTGGCAACTGAAGCCTATGCCTTTCCTGTTTGTTACTGAAAGCCTTAGTTTAGATTTTAGAACTATGATAGCTTGGTTAAGGCTCTGGGTTGTTGATCGAAGGATCGGGGGCTCCAGAACTGCCAAGCTGCAACTGTTGGACCATTGAGCAATGCCCTTAACCCTCCAAGGGCCCTGTATCATGGCTGACCCTGTGCTCTGACCCCAGGTTTCAAAAAGTTGGGATATGCAAAGAAAGAATTTCACTGTCCTGTTATGTATATGTGACAAAAAGGAAAGGCTTCTATTCTATTCTACTTATGATCATCTCTAAACATGTACAAATTAATTAGTTAAAAATTTACTTTTTTTTTTTTGATGGAGTGCAAAATTGTATACTTTGCCATTTCTTGGTATTACAGTAATCCCTCGCCACTTCGCGGTTCAAGTTTCGTGGCCTCAGTGCATCGCTGATTTTTAAAAAATATTCATCAAAAATAAAAACGGTTTCCCAGGATGCCAGACAAAGAGAGAAACTCTCTCCGAGGCTTTGTACATACCCACGGGCACTCAGACAGGGCATGTGATTGGTTCCCGGCACGAGATCTGAGCTGATTGGCTGTGCATCATCGCATCCTCTCCCAGCTTCTTCCCTTGTTGAATCTCGCAACTCTCGTTCACGCTGTCAACTGTGTCTCGCGTATTGTGTTTGAAATGAACTTTTCGTTAAGCCCTTACAATGCCTCCTAAGTGCTGTGCCCCTGCAAAAGATACCTCTAGTGAGCCTAAGAGGAAGATGATGACCATTGTGAAAAGTGAAAAGGTCAAACTTAGGGCCAATCCTACTTTGCGGATTTTCACCTATCGTGAGGGGTTCCGGTCTAAATTAACCGCGATAAACGAGGGATCACTGTATCTAACTAAGTTACTGTCTATTTAAACCTGTCCTTCATGAAAAGTAGTAAATGGGTAACAAAAGTAAAACTTGCAGCTGCCCCTGAACCCCTGTACCACCAACAAAGATATAAGCCAGGCTCTAAACATTCAGTGTAACTCAGTTTTAGAGATTTTACATTGACCGCCATTTGGAAACTGCAAGTCTTTTTAAAGAGCTGTATTGACTTTGGTGGAAGTAGGTTAAAAGATCAAGGAGTTATAAAATTCACTGAACGAGTAGGAATTTTTTTGCAAATTTTAGATTCCGTAAAGGGAGAAAAACATTGTTACTGGTAGTGAAATGGATACAGACTGAGATGGATTAATAGATAGTTGTGGAATTGATAAGATAGGGTGCAGAGTGAAATAGATACTTGGGTTGCAATGTTTTGCTATTCAATCACGACTATTAATAATTATCATACACTTAAACAATGGTATATCTTGGTTTAGGCAACATAACAGTTACTTGTAGCCTTAGTGAGAATCACTGCTTTTCTTTTTACAGTGCTGAGGCATCCCCGGCCGAATGCTGCTTGCATGCTAAGGTGTTGGAGAGTACACAGTTTGTTGATGGCTACAAGACACTTGGATTTCAGGAGAGTATCTTTGGAGAGTTTCTTGGCCGGCTGAGGGAAAATCCACGCCTGGTGGCTTCATGTCTGGTTGCTGGAGAGAAGATTATCCAAGAGCATACACAAGGAGTGATCCACACTGTTTTTACCTCACTTTATGGCAACTGTATCATGCAAGAGGATGAAATCTACCTATTACAAGTACATAAAAAGAACAACAAAACACCCACCCATATCTCACTTTCTTTAGAAATAATGTTAACAGTAAAAATTAGAAACTGACTCTGGTAATTGATATTTTTTATTTATAACAATCATCTTTCAACTGTTCTACAATTTTAGGTTCTGCGTTACCTAGTTGAGTTCGAGCTTAAGGAGAGTGATAATCCACGACGTCTGCTAAGGCGCGGCACATGTGCTTTTAGTATCCTGTTTAAACTATTCTCTGAGGGCCTGTACTCTGCCAAGCTGTTCCTCACTGCCACCTTACATGAGCCCATTATGCAGCTGCTGGTCGAGGATGAAGACCACCTAGAGACTGATCCAGCAAAAGTGACGGAAAGATTCACCCCAACACAACAAGAGCGCCTGTTTGGGGAGAAGGGCTCTGATTCTTATTGTCAAAAAGTTCAGGCAGTTGTAGAATCCAACCAAGCCAAGCTTGTGGCTCTTGTTAATTCATTTATTGGCTATTTGAGGCAAAATACCTACTGTTTCCCACAGAGCTTGCGATGGATCATATCACAGATGTACAAATCACTGGTGCAAGTAGAGGGGCTGGAGGTTGGGGAGGTGAGAACCATGTGCACAGACCTGTTGCTAACTTGTTTCATCTGCCCAGCCATTGTCAACCCTGAACAATATGGAATCATCTCAGATGCTCCCATTAATGAAGTGGCACGATTTAACCTAATGCAGGTAGGATTTATCATGTAGGATTTATTCATTATGTAATGGAACATTTTATCTGTTGTTCTACAGACCTGCCAACTTTCATGATTTGTGTGCAAGGAAGGAGGCATTTTAACATTGCTATATTCTGCTATAGGTTATCCCTCAAATCCTCAAATATGGCCTAAAATGGTCTTATGTTTCTCACTATTTAGATTGTTTTCCTTTTGAACAAATGACTGACAAGGTGAACTCACTTTTTGTCATAGTAAATTGAACATTTTTAGTTCATTAAACAATCTAGCAATGTATATTTTACCGACATTTTATAGATGGCATTATGTGTTATAGAAAAATTGGGGAAAGATTCTAAGGGACTAAGTGTGAAATCGCTTCAACACCTTACGATTAATTTTACTATTAATTTTATCACAATTATCTGTTAAAGTCCTATCAAAAAGTTTTGGAACAGTAAGTCCAAGTATTTTGTTTATACACTGAAGACTTTTGGGTTTGAGATCAAAGCATAAATTTTACCAAAAAACAAAACAAAACAGAAGGTCAGCTTTGCTCATTCTGCTCATCATTATCTAGTAAGCCAGTCCTGATAAAATATCAAAACACTTTTAAGGATATTTTAATACTGCAGTTAAGTTTCCACACACTGCAAAATATTTTTTGAAATTCCAAGATTTTTAGGGTACACAGGACTAGGATTAATCTTTTCCTTCATATCAGGCTTAAACATTTTTGAGATTTTTTTGCATACGTGAAATCATATATTTTAAGTATGATGATCAAAATGTATGAATATATATGTAGTTAGCCACTACAATAATATCCTTTTTACCTCAGTTTTATCTTATTGAATATCAATTCAATATATCTGAAATTATCCCAGGTTGGGCAGTTGCTGCAGCAGTTAGCCATGGCTGACACAGATGATGGAGATCCTCGACGGAAAAACAATTTGTCAAAATTTGACAAAGTAAGACTAAATGTTTGTGTTTGTGAATTGTACAGACCACTTAATTTACTCTTGGTCATTTTAATTAGTTTTATGAGATATTTTGTGTATTGGTTGCACTGCTTAACTGTGGGTTTGTCTCCTTAGAGTTGTGTTGCTGCATTTTTGGATGTAATGATTGGTGGAAGAACTGTGGAGACCCCTCCTATGTCTTCAATTAACCTTTTGGAGGGGCTTACACGAACAGTGTTTTATATCACAAACAATCAGCTTCTGTCTATGGTAACAATAATTAACATTTAATTAGCTGTAGTTAGGCTCATGGAATGTTATTTTATTTACCTACATACTTTTTCCATTCAAAAACATATTTGTGCAGTCATGAACAGTCACAGAAACTAATGAACGTTCAAGTCCGAAAGTTTACATACCGTCATGCTTTATTATTATTTAATAAATCCTACTTCTCTCAAACCTCAGATGTATTTTTAAAACAATCAATTACAAACAAATTATTTCAGCTTTTAATCACTATATCAGAATTACAGTCGGATAAAAGTGGATATAAACCAATCCAAATTCTGTAAATGTAAATATACACCAAGCTGACCCATAAAGCCTGAAAGATTGAAATTTGCAGGTAATTTCTGGCATTTTGGAGGAGTGGTCTGTGGTCAGATGAAATAAAAATCTAATTGATCATAATAAGCATATCAGTAATTTACTATCAAGGTAATTAGTGCTGAATATCTGATGATAGCTTAAATAATAATAAGAAAAACTAATTTGCTATAATTGTAAAACGAACTGTTATCGAAATAATGCAGATACTGTATTTGAACACAATCAATATGTAACATGAAATACTTTGTGAGCTGTGAAAAATTGAGTGTCTTTAGCTTCAGTTTTCACTTTAAAACTCGGGAAAAGCTGTGGACTCATTTTTCATTAATAAGAATGAGAACACATTCCTGGGTTGGAAATCAGGAGATGTGCTTGGGGCAACTGAAAAATATTATTTTTGTGTTGTAAAGAGACACATAAGTAACTTTGGCATATTAAATCCTGAAATGCTAAACCAGCCTACCTGGCGCCATGTCATGTTTAAAGTCTCTCTGTTACATTGTTTCCCAATTCTGATGTTTGATCTGAACATTAGATGAGTGTTGACCTGAATCTGCAAGATTTTATGCAATATGCTGCTACCACATAATTGTCTGTCTGGGTATCTGCATAAATGAACAGGTCTACAGGTGGTCTTAATAAAGTAGACAGTGATTTTATAAATAACAGTAAATTTTTAATTACATGCTTTTGTTTTCTAATGTCAATAAAAAAAAAATAATAGATACACTGGCAAGTGATAGATTTGACACTGTTGTAGGCCAGTTAAATATATTTAGTTCCAAAATTACCTTTCTTTCTTCTCAAGTATTCACTGAGGTTCAAGGGTAATGTGTCCATTGGCTTGTTTCAACTTTTATTGAGCAGAAAAAGATTGATCTTTGGTCATACTTTTGAGTACTAACTTGTACTAGCACATGCAGATTTTTAATTTTGAATATTCTACATACAATGCCTAAAGGTCATCAAATGTGGAAATGTAATATAATTGGAGCATACAACATTAGTCATTGTGAAAGTGTAATATTATGTAGGAATAATATAATCATTAAATCTCACAAAAACTTAAACTGTAATAATGTTTGTGATTACACACTAATTTTATGACCCCCACACGTTGCATTTTCCCCCCTCTACTTTCCTTAAATCCACAATATTTGCTCTGTTCAGGTGGGCTTTTTGCGCAGCATTGCTGCTGTAGACCAGCTCAGAGAGGAAGATCATGTAGCTCTTGAGAATCTGCTAGCCAATGTACCTCAGTCACATGCAGTCAAGAGCAACAGCTTGGAGCTCACTCCTCACCTTTCGCCAGCTGCTACACCTGCAAACAGGAGGAACAGACTACCAATAGGTATTTGCACAATATTTTATGTTTGCTACAGTTTAGTAATGAAAGATGTAGTAGTTACACTCATCAGAGAGGATAAAAGTTAGACTGGTTTGAAATAAAGGGAAGCCTACAGTAAATCTATCAGCAATTCTCATTACTGTTACTCTCTCAGATTGCAAGCTATATTTGTGGTTAGCTATACTTCCAGTTAAGTGACCGCATGGTAAATATTTGCTGTTGTTTATTATATTATTTCCAGTATTATATTTTTTTGTGTTCTAGGCATCCTACTAGGTACTGTCATTAGTAAACCGGTTCCTACATCTCAAAAATCGATTACAAACCTTTATTTGGAGCTTACCCTCATCCTGTTGCCCTAAATTTCTGGTTTTCACCCTCTATTACCCTCTACTGTTCCTTACTAACCAATATCTCCCGCATATTAGGGGAGCTTTGTGTCTTACTGAAATTTGGCCACAGCATAAACAACCTTGTGCTCTGAATGTCATTGTACCTAAGCTGCAGACAGTTGTTGTAGTTTACTGTCCAACAAATCAAACAACTGTTTTATCAGTAATTCCTTTGAGCTACTATGTTCTATTTACCCAGTAGTGGTAAGGTAGAGGATAAATATACTTTCTAACCTCCAACATGGATTGTATCCTTTCTAATCTGATTTATTTTTTAACTTGCGTTTACCCTCTGTGTCAAAACCTAACATCTGAAACTCAGAAAAAACATTATCCCATCAGCTGGAGCAGATTATATTCCATGTCTTCAAAAAAATGCCACTACAAATGATCCTTTTTACCTCAGTTTTATCTTAATCATTTAGCCATCCAATGGCACTAGAACATTTGTGAAACCTTTATCATTTTCTGTATTTCTACATGAATCTAACCTACAATGTGATAGATAAATAGATTCACTTCATAAGAAGAAAGAGAACCCATAGCTTAAATTACACAATTTTGGTAACTAGTGATCATTTCTGCCAGGAGGAACCAAGGTAACAAATCTTCCATTTGTGACTTTCACTCATCTTGCTGTAGTGATTTTGGCTCGCGAAGCAAGGTAAATATTTATAAGTAACTATAACGTGTTATAGTGGCTTTTAAATATTTTAACCTAAGTTGAAATTAACGGTACTGGAATTAAGGTTACGCTTATTTGGTCTGTTCGTCCGGCGAACAGGCCGTGTACCTTTATTAATTCTATGAAGGCGGTATCTTCCCGGCCAAGAAAGATTCGCTTTCCTTTTACTGTATACCGTAATTTAAATTAAATTAACTCAATAGAGCATGTAGTTCAGACTCGATGTTGCAGGTACCTTAATTTGTGAGCGAGACTCAGAGACAAATCACCTGTGGCTCAAAATTATGACATTTAATGAATGAGACAAACACAACATAAAACTAACTACACTAACAAAGGAAAGAAATAAGGAAAACGAAAATGAAAATAAAATAAAACAAAAGAAATTAAAATTGGGGAAAAAGAGGAAGAGACTGGAAAGAAGAAACTAGAGAAAGGAAAGGAATAGCAAGCTTAGACTCAAAAATTAATCACACCCTAACTGGGAAATCTTCACAGAAACTTAAATTCACCTTAAGATTGAAAGATGAAAGATTCCTACTTAAAATTACGCATCTAAATTGGTTGGTAAAGGAAACGGTTACTTGCATTGGCTTACTGAACAAGAGTCTGGATGCAACAGAGAAATCTCTGAAAAGTCAGTTAGGGTGGGGTCAGACGTTCTTCCAAGTTCTCCTGAAGATCAGAGCAGTTGTCGTTCTTGGAAGTGAAGCTTGCTGGAACTTCTTTGGAGGAAGATGGAGTCGTCTTGAAGCTGTTCCGGAAGTCTGACCACGGATTAGTGGTGTTTGTGACATTTTAAAGGTCGCGAACTCCACCCATCTTTGGGGATATGACCAATACTTCGGTCAAGGTTTTGGAGGGAAAAACTCCCTTTGTTTCAGGTGTCTGTGGGCGTGGTTTAGCTATCAAACTTTTAGATGACTTTAAAGTTTGATCCAGGGTGTATTAAGATGGTATGGCACCTTTCGTGCTCAAATAAAATACACCAGTGCTTGAAAAATGAGTAACCGATAATTTTGTGGTCATTTGGATACTAAACACGAAGGGTAATGACGGTATGAAGGCAGCGGTACGTTACATACATAGATCATTAATCAAAGTATAACTTATTTTAAAATACAATGTTGTTTTCTGACACATGGATAAAATACACCCTTGTCAGGAAATTAAGGAGCAAATAATTTTAAGTCAGGCAAGCCTTAAAAGAAGAACACATTACAAAAAGGGTTATAAGAATGAGAATATAGAGTACCTTATCTTCGGGTTTTATTAGTAAAAAGAATGTCTCATTGTGTGTGTGTGTGTGTGTGTGTGTGTGTGTGTGTGTGTGTGTTCTGGTTGAGGGCCCCTATGAGTCGTTTAGGGCTGCATGGGGTTATCTGGTCTTTGTGTAGGTTCCAGACATTCTGGAGCCAGGTGTGTGTGTGTAAAACTGGGTTGCTCATCGGTTAATTGAGGAGTAGATGTTGAAATTTAGGGTGCCTGGGACATGAAATCTAAAATGACTGGTATAAGACGCTACATTGCCCTGTGGTTTATGTTTAACTTCCACAGTATGACAGCTGCTAGTTTAAGCAGAACACATCACCCAAAAGACAGGCTTGGCAATTCATGCACTTGCCTACAAAGGGCATGTTTCCTGGTATAAAGTGGCACTTAAGAAAACCACGACTGATTACTACCCCAGTGTTATTAGAATGGTTTATTTAAAATTTCTGATTTATTTATTTTTTTATTATAGCTAGAAGAATGGTATTCCATACCTACAAAAAACCCTGTCTCATCTCCCCTTACATTAATGAATTCCATACCTCCTCACCTCTAATGGAGAGTTCTGTTTCAAAGCTTGTCAAGGCATTTTGAGAAACCACTTTCTACAGAGGTCCCATGTCAACTTCTCTTTTAACCCTCTCGGGTCTAAGGGTATTTTTGGGCCTGGAGAAGTTTTGACACACCCTGATATTTGTGCTTTTTTCAGTTGCTTATGCACAGAGTTTTGTTGTTATTATGAAGGCAGTCAAATAAAAGTAGACACTTCACAGTTTCGAATGATGTATTACATGTGTGTGTATGATTATGAATGACGGAGTATTTTAAGTGGATTTCACCTTGAAGAGGAAAAAAGTGGCAAAAACGCGCCGGGCGCCTGTCGACCCCAGAGGGTTAAAGCGAAGACAGGGCCTAACCCTGGGGGCTCAGTAACTCTAAATTGATAACCAACAAAAAAATTCTGTACGAACACTGAGAGGAGTTTTACACTGGGTTTTAGGCTATTTTCCCTTTCTCTTGTTCACAGGGCCAAGGGATGTGTGTAGTAACCCTGCTAAAAAAAACAGCATTGCTGGTCCAGCATAAGGTATGTTTTGCATGCTGGGACCAGCTTGGGATGGTGGTATGCTGGTCCAGCATTAGGTGCTGGTTGCTGGTGTGCTGGTCAACCAGCCTGGGATGGTGGTATGCTGGTCCAGAATCAGGTGCTGGATACTGGTGTGCAGGCCGAACAGCCTGGGATGCTGGTGTGTGGGCCGACCAGCCTGGGATATATATATATGTATAAGTTTGTTTAAAATATTTATTGGACAATGACATTTGCCATCACACTGTAATATACACACGTGCACAAACATTACACAATATAACCTTTACAACACACATTTTTGGTCTTAGCTTCTCTCTCTTTTAGCGAGTAACAAGTAGTATGTAGTGGCGATGACCATGTTTTTTTAAGAGGTGCTACCCGGAGTCGTTTGCCATTAGACAACTCCTGCTCTGTCTTCTTTATTCTCTGAAAAATTATAGAAACAAAATAAGAAAAAAAACTATATATCACTCATTTGTTTATATTGTGCAGTGAATGAGTTACAATAAAACAGCTACTGCTTAAGTTACATACCTTTAAGCATTAGTATTTGTGCCCTGAAGAAGTCTTGCTTCCATCATAGCTACCCAATAAACCTGAGTTTGGTCAAACATGTCATAGTTAAAGTCCTTAATTTCGCTAGTTGAAACAACTGCCATGCAGCCGTCAGCCAGGTACCTCACGTATGCAAACATTCTGATTCCCAGTGATCAGCAGATTCGTCATGTAGAAGCAGAAGCTTTTTATTTACCCCAAAACAACAATCATAATTACGGTGGCAAAAACATTGATGATCTGGAACACGTGCACTTATACTAATTTCGATAAACACTGTAAGGTATATAATGTAGTCGAAAACATTGCAAGATTTATTTTTGGAAAGTGCAGGAACTACATTTACCTTCGTGAACATAGTTGCTTTAAAGGTTGCATAGCAATGCTCATGCTGGGTAATATCTCTTCACACTTTACTAAAAAAAAAAACAACTTAACTAACTTAATATATATACACCAGAAGAGGGAGAAAAAGAAATAATATACTTATAATGAAATATATTCCAATATATTGTGTTTTAATCTTATATTAATGTGTTACATAGAAACATACACAAGCAAAAATAAAGGTTCCCATAAAGCTCATTCCAACAAGATCATACTGGTTAACCAGCTACACCAGCCCCCTTTTGCTTGATAACACCATGACTATGCTGGCCACTTATCTATACCAGCATTATACCAGCACTATACCAGCATGAACCAGTTGAAAGTGATGGCATTCTCTGTGGTGCATTCTTCAGACTGGTGCACAAATTGTAACGTTCCTTGTACGTCAGTTAATAAAGAAGTAATGTCTCTGACCAGCCTTTTAAACACTTCATAAGTACTGAGGTCAGGTCTACTGGCACAATAGTCACTGAGGCATGCAGGCTGGGGATTCTTGTGGACAGAAACGATAGTGAAAATTGCTGCTTTTCTTATTCCTTGATGGTATTGATGTTTTCATTGATGAAAACTTTTAAGCTACTTAAGTTAACATGCAGCCATTATTCTCAAAATAGCTAAGTGAAACAGCTGTACATTGTTTAACCATATCCTATTCATCATATTAATGTTTTTTCCTGCTTGATTGGACCATACAAATTTTATGCATCTTGTATTAGAGCCTTCATGTTGAACATAGCGCCTCATGGCAAAGAACACTGAGGATATGAGAATTAGAATTTTTATTCTCCACTATGGTTGCAAAGGGGTTGAAGATTTTCGGGATTTTTTTGGGGGGGTAAAATGGGAACTCTATCTGGGGAATTTTGGAAATATTACAAGTTGGAAACTTACCGGGAATTTATAGGAATTAATAATAAGAAATTTCTGGAAATTTATATAAACTGTATCATATAAAAGCATAAATATAAACATTTTGTTTGGATATAAGCAGACATGCATGCAATGTAATACAGATTTAAAAAAGAGACATTTTGACAACACTGGCTGAGGTGAAATATATCCACACATGAGATGGTGGCTCATGTTCTATAGAATAATGTTGGGGAAAAGCTTGTAAAAACACTGATGCACAGATATCTAAATAATTAGTTTAACAATTGGAATATTTTGGAATAAAAAAACACTTTACAATTGATGCAAATTAATAGAAATGGGTAAGATGAATAAAAACACCACAGTCTATATCAAACTATAATCTAGTATGTACAATAGTACAAAAGTTTGGAGAATTTTTTTTGTTAATGTTTTTAAAAGTATCTCATTTAAGCCTGATTTATTTGAATATAAACAGTTTTACAAAATTACATTAAAAAAAAAAAAAACTTTTATTAGCAAAGAATCCTGAAAAAAATTAGAACAGGTTATAAAAATTATGAGGAGCACAACAACTCTTAAACTGATGAGAATATTTGAATGATTTCTAAAGTATCACGTGACTTTGAAGCCTGTTGTAATGGCTAAAGTGAAAATTCAGCTTTGAATCACAAATACATTATATTTTAAAGTATATTAAATCAGAAAGTCGTTGTAATAATATTTCACAACAAAACTTTACAAATTTTGTCTTGTATTTTTGATCAAATGCAGGCATGATGAACATGAGACTTCTTTCAAAAACATGTGTCCAAACTTTTGACCAGTACTGTACTGCTGTAAAATAACAGAAAACTGGCTAGCAAAGAGGACAAAAGAAATAGCATAACAGCTTGAGCTAGCTTGCCACATACATTTTTATTTCATTGAAATAGTGCAGACTGGATAGCTACTGTATAAAAATATTTTGGTATTTGCTAAATAAACTTTTAATACCATATATAAAATATGTTTACCAAAGTAAATATGTGCAAACAAAAAAAATGCAAAACTGTGGAATTAATATTTTTGTGGTACTTACCTTCTGGAAAGGGGAATTTGGTTTGGAAAGGGGGATTGATTGTGGGGGTAGTCTTTTTAGACAGTCTTTTATTATCTTGCCTAAATGTCTGCTCAGTCAGTGTATTTGTATTTACAATGGTATAATTTTGTTGCACAATAGCTTACACAAGGCATAAGGGCGTTTTAAATCTAACTTTGTGATATGCAAATACTTTATGCAAATACTTACCAAGACAGACATTTTCTGACATTATTTTGTGTGCAGGATTCAAGAAAAGATGTTATTTTATGGAGGAATGCACAGTGCATTAGGGGGTTTGGCCCCAATATCCCTGCAGAAGGCAATGTGCTGTGTGCATGGGATTGATGAATGAGCAAAGGTAGAAATTCAACTGAAATTGCAGTTTTTTTTAACCAAGATTTGTTTTTCAACTACATTTAAGTTCCCTGTTATAGGCTAACTTGCAATTTAGTAAATTCCCAGTTAATCCCATTAATTCCTGTTAATTCCCATATTTTGAGTTAATTCATATGGAAAGTTTCCAGCTGTGAAAATTCCCTCAATTTTGCAACCCTACTCTAGATAGCCTAGGCTATAAGATGATCAGTAACACCCTAAAACTGAGCTATAGTACAGATCTACTCGAAACAGGCCTTGCAAGGGTCAATCGAATAAGTTGAGTCCATGTGCTGTCAGGTGCAGCACACTTATTGCTCAGACCATACACCGCACACTGCAACAATTTCGTTTTGGCCGTCGTCCCAGAAGGGAGCCTCTTCTGAAGCTGGCTCACAAGAAAGCAAACAGTTTGCTGAAGAACCTGTTCAAATCCATGAATTACTGGAACCATATCATGTGGTCTATGAGACCAAGATAAACTTGTTTGGCTCAGATGGTGTCCAGCATTTGTGGTGACAACCTGGTGAGGAGTTAATTGTCTTGCCTACAGTCAAGCATGGTGGTGGTGGCATCATGGTCTGGGGCTGAATGCTGTTGGTACTGGGGAGCTGCACTTCATTGAGGAAACATGGATGTACTGTGACATTCTGAAGCAAAACATGATGCCCTCCCTTCAAAAACTGGACTGAACTGCATTTTTCCAACATGATAAAGACTCCAACTAGCACAGACTGCCTTACTGAGGAAGGGGATTGTGTGGCCAAGTATGTCTCCAGACCTGAACGCTATTAAGCACCTGTGGGGCATCCTCAAGCAGAAGCTGGTGCTTACAATGGTGCTCACAAAATAATGACACTGCCATGTTCCCTTAGGGTGTACTCATTTTTGTTGCTAGTTGTTTAGACAATAATGGGTGTATGTTGAGTTATTTTTAGAGGACAGTAAATATATATGCTGATAAACAAGCTGCACATTGACTTCTCAAGAATATCTATTTTTATTTCTATAGATTTGTACCTTAAACTATAATAAAATAGGCTGACCTTGACCTGAAATTAGGCTGACCTTGTCTGTCTTAATGTGTTGGTCTTCCATACACACCTTGATTGCTTCCTTCTGCTCTGATCCCCAGCACTGAGGATAATTTTTTTTTCCAGGACAATGGTAGATGCCACAATTTAAGGTCAGAGTCCTTCCAGCACACCTTTGTACGTGGCTTGATTCATGCACCCTTTACAAAGACAAATATGCCCGAACCCAGCCTTGCTGGAATTTCACAGTGGGTGTGAGACACAGTGCCTTGTAGCCCTCTCCTGCAGGTCTCAGTCGAACCATTAGATGAGCTGGTGTTGGTCAAAGTTTGGAATTTGGACTCATCAGACAAGATGATCTTACTCTAGTCTTCTTTTGGTCCAGTTCTTATGTGCTTTTGCAAACCTCAACCTTGCTCTTCTTTGCTTCTAATTGATGAAAGGCTTTTTATTAAGTTTGCATGATCTCATCCATGCCTCTAGGAGCCTGTTTTGAACTGTCCTCATCATGCACACCCCCAGCTGCCGTTTTTTCTTGTAGGTCATTTAATGTCATCGTATGGTTGTTGAATGATTTTTAAATGAGTTGGTGGTCCTCCCAGTCAGTGCAAGTCCTTTTTGCCCTCTGCTGGTCTGTAGCTTTTTTGTATTGTGGAAGTTTGGAGAAAATAGCACACTGGTAGGCATGAGCAAGAGTAAAAATGTTCACAATTTGTACTGCTGGACAGTACAAAGCTCATGATTCAAACACAGAGCCTGAAGAAAGTAAAATGCCTATCATTGGCTAGATGCACAATTCCTTATCAGGCTAGTGTTACCCCTACCAAGGTCTGCCTTTTTTAACTCTTGCCATCTCATCTCCAGCTCCTTCTCACCCTCTAATATTTTAAACAAACAATCTCTGGTAATAATAATTTCTAGTCACAAACAACTTTTAGTCACGCAAACTGAGGGTCGGACCATTACAAATAGCTTCTTAATAATGCTTGACCTTGTTCTTATGAACCACTGTCTTTGAAATTTTGAGGATAAAAGCAACCTGATGCTCACTGTATCCCTCTGCCAGCAAAGCCAAAATTTTTAACAAAACTTTTCTTCTTTTCAGGTCTTTTGACATGATCAGTAGTTATTTGACTCCCAATTACTTTCGAGGTACTAGTAGCACTGTATTTGCTATCCAGCTGGTCCTATTGGAAGGTGAATAAGTGGTTAAGTAGTATTCAGGTGCAGGCCGGTGGAGATGTTTAGCTTCACTTGCACTTTCATTGAACTCCACTGTCACCAGTTTTGCAGAGTGTATTGGTGCATTGTCAACCTGATACACGACTCCACATCCATATTTGAACCTTAGGGTGCAACCTAAGTTGTGGGCTTAGAGAATGCAATGACATTTCAAACCAAAATATCAATTACCCATAAACAAATGCAAACTTGTTACACTATGTTGATATTAGGAATTAGTATGCACAAAGTTTCATAAAATTAGCCCAGTTTTGTGCACTATACAATTTTTAAAAAGCATTTACATCCTTATTAAAATATATTAGGCTATGGGCCATGCCTTTTTTTTAGTCCTTATTTGTGTCACTTTAGTTTGCTAAGCAAAGCTAAGCTTTCCATTTTAATTTAGGCATATGTAGCATATGAAGTTCATTGAATAAATATGCTTAAAGCAATCTTTATGCACATATTAATAAACTTGACGTATTTTTGTACTTTAATTATGCCACCTTATATACAGTTTTGTTATTGTTAAATATTTCTTTTCTCAAATACTACACTAAAGATCCACCGATATGCCCATTTGCCAACAGCAACCCGTAGCCGTTCCCGCTCCAACATCACTCTGGACAATGAGTTGGAGGCTAACTACCAGGACCCTCAGCAGGAAGTCATGCCCGAGGAGGTGCTTGTCATCTCATTAGGAACTTCCTCTCAGACTATGCCTGGAATGATGCCTGAAAATGAGGTAGAAAATAAACTCCAAATATAGCATGGACACTTTTTTTTTTTCTTATTTACTTTATTTGTCAAATTTTTAAATTTAGTAATCTACTGTTCTTTAAATTTTCTTTCTTTGTTTTCTTTAATTTGTTCATACACTACTCAAAAACGCCCCACCACTCAGAATGTTTCTAGGATTAATATGGCAGTATTAATGTGACTAGCAGATGAACTGATCATGCTCTCTCTCTCTCTCTCTCTCTCTCTCTCTCTCTCTCTCTCTCTCTCTCTCTCTCTCTCACTCACCCAAACCCACCTTCAGATCATTCTGATTTCACTCACAGCTACTTGGAATTACTGTATATTTCCTTCAAGGGAAACTGATTTGTTACTCTTTCCCTCTTGAAAATTATCAGGGAAAGCAACTAATGATAACACCCATTAGCAAGCACAGTGCTCTGAAAGTCACCATTTGTGGAAGTGCCCCTTCAGGGTATCATTTGGAACAGTGGCCAGAAACTGATCATTTACAATCTTCTCCAAAATTATTGGAACAGAAAACCAGTTTAAGATTAACAAATGAATGGGGCAATTGATCAGAATGTCAGCTGAAGTGAAATATGATGCAACCCGTGTAATGGAACGAGCAGTTTCAGGATGCTATTCTAGTGTTGTTTCCAGCAGAACACCCTCACAACATCAACAACATTAAAGCCTCATCCTTTTTTCTTCATAGTTATTGCAGATCAGCACACTTTTCTCCCTGAGGTCTTAGATATTCATATTGGAGTCTTAAATACCCTCAAGTACTCTCACTCACCCTTAAATATAGCCACATTTAGTCCAAAAGCTATAATTGCACTGGACAAGCAAAATCTACCTATGAGCCATTTACCACTTTCAGCCACTTTCAGTGTTGTAATTTAAGGAAGTACAAATACTTTGTTACTGTACTTAAGTAGAAATTTCACGTATCTGTACTTTACTTTGCTATTTAAATTTATGCCAACTTTCACTTTTTCTCCACTACATTTCCTAGATAAAATGTATACTTTTACTCCGCTATATTTCCACTAAGCATCTTCGTTACTCCAAAATAAAATCAGAAGAAATGTGTGTGACTGCAATAACGGAGGTTTGGCTAATCACTGCAACTATTGCATTACGCAGCTCTACACGCTCTATTTTAGCATAATGTTGCCAAAAGGAGGCAGAAGCACAACTGAAACCGCTATGGAAGCACCTACTGGAGGACATCCCATTATTGTAGACCAGGGGTGGCCAACCAGTCAGAGACCAAGAGCCACATTTTTTACTGTGTTACCGCAAAGAGCCACATCATACACATGGGCACACATGATCATCTTTTTTTCCCTGTCATTTTGAGAGCGAACTTGACACAAATTGTTTACTCAAGTGATCTTGCTCTTACTGGGAAACTTTGAGGTATTTTCATCCCACTCACATGCGCTTTTGACGAAAATACCGTATTGAACTCAAGCGAAGCGAACACATTAAAAAGACACAAATAGAAACTTCGGTATGAACGTGAAACCGGGCAAAGAGCCGCGTGTTGGCCACTCCTGTCGTAGATGACCACCCCAACGATAGTGGTGAACTAACGTTATACACCCGTGGCCGTATTTGCAAGAAATGTTTCTGTACATTTGGAATGAAAGATTCTTTCTTCCGGATGAAGTGCCTCTTATGCCCACCAAAAATCGGGCAAAGACTTTTACTTGAGTAATATTCTAATATTCTAAAAGGCAACTTTCACTTCTACCAAAGTCTTTTTCTAGTATGATACTTGTACTTTTACTGAAGTATTGTTGTAGAAACCTGTGTGTCCATGGAAACGCTCTGTTTTTCATGGCAACGGTGTTATAGTTAGCAGCGGTCTGTTATCAAGAAATAGAATAGTGTGTGCGTAGAAAGAATTCGTCCACACGCCACTCAAAAAAAAAAAAAAAAAAAAATCCTGAGCGCAAGTCCACCGTCTAGGCAGGCTTTTTGTGTTAAATTATATTTCCTGTCGCTACGCAGGCTCTTTTATTGTACATGACAGCCTATGTCCCGATGACCGGTCTTTGCATTACGATTAAAAGCAGTATCAATAAAGTAAATGTGATGTGCAGTCAAGTTCGAATGTATGCATTGTTTAAGGGAGTGTTCTTCTCACTGATACTTTTGTGATTCGTGGAGTTTTGACAAGTTTTATAGCCTTGATGTTTCTTATTCAAAAGTGGTGACACAAAAAACTCAGCACCCCCAACCTGAAACCTCTTCCCACGCCCCTGTCAAAACCACATCATAATAATAATTAGGCTTAAAAGCAAATGTATATATAAGGGAATCAAGTTTAACAATTACATGTAATATTGCTCCAAATATCATCAATAATGGTGTGTGCAATACCATGTATAACTTGTATTAAGTACTTAATTATGTGGTATTAAATAATTTACTTAGTGAATGACTAAATATGACTAACATGGACATTTGGCACAAAACTAAGACTAAATTAAAAAATAGGTGACACAATCAACACTACTCCAAATCAACTACATATTTTAATATGTAGTTAACCATTTCAATAATTTTTTTATACAACTCATGCAATTTTAACAAGGGTATGTAGACTCTGTATATCCACTGTAAGCACATCCTCACACACAAGAATATGATGATTTGCATTTTGTGGATAGAAACTCTAGAAATTATTCTTTCACCAATGGCCTGAATTGGAAACTTATTAGTGTCATTATAGGATGCATTTAAATTTTTATACATTTTATTGAATAATTTACTACAAAACACCTGAAATTAAAAAAACAGACAATTGCAGCTAGAAAATGTTGGCTAGAAAATCTAATAAGTCTTTTTTGTTTGTTTGTTTTAGGTGTTGAACTTGCAACTTTCAGATGAAACTCAAGGAGATGCCCCAGCTGATGAGGTTAAACTACATGGCAAACCTGACAAAACCCTCCGCTTCTCTCTGTGCAGTGACAATCTGGAAGGAGTCTCTGAGGGTGTGTTTTCCCACAAATGGCAGAACTATTTAGTTATACTCACATGTAGGAAAGTCATGCCATCAGTGTCATTCTTCAGTGTTTAGAACTCCATTATTATAAAACCAGGTTGAAAATAAATGTATCTGTAAGATTTTAAGGGTAAAATTGCTATTTTCTTTGAAGGGCCATCTAACCGCTCCAACTCTGTCTCATCTCTGGACATGGAAGCAGAATCTGTGTCTGACTTGGGCCCAGGACCATCTGTCAGCAATGGTGTTGAAGCTCTGCAGCTGCTGGAACATGAACAAGGTTGGGGTTATGTTTAGTCATTTCTTTCCTCCTCATTACTTTAAACGGCACTGGCTTTATGGGATTCAAAGACAGAATATTTCATACAAAAATTCCTTCATTAGCTGTGGCAGCAAAGTGAATTTGAAATTGGGGGAAACCCTTCACATGGTCAAAAGTTGACATTCTAGATTTCAATGGATATAAAAGATATCAAACACAAAAACAGCCTAAATCATCTCACCATGTGGCATCTCACCTAAATCACGTGTCAAAAGTGCAATTCCAAAAATGTATGCACAAACTGGTTAAAAAAATGCACATGAACAAAACAATACCATACCCATGGTGCAACAGGGTTACCTTTTTTCAGCCCAGAACTATGGCTTTTTATTAAGGTGGGGGAAATCATAAATAGCCACAAATAAAATAATTTTAATGGACAACCTTCAAGTGCCTGCTTATGTAAGCTTATGATGAACATACAAACACCACACACACACACAAACACTGTTCCAAGCATTGGGCATTGCATTTCATTTGGCCTCTAAACAAAACAAAGGCTACACATTTGTAAAGGTTTCACTCACACACACACACACACACACACACGTTCATATTTCTATAAAAAAGTTCAAAAATAAAATACATGTGTTTTTCAAATCATATTTGTTTCCTCTAATTTATAAATTTAGTTGCATCAGTCAGCTTTGGCCTGGAGATATGCTGAGTAATGTTTGACATTTATCAGTCAGTGGTTATCCAAAATAATACTTAAAATTTTCTGCTTATTTTACTCAAAAACATGGCATAATTTCATAAGATTTATCGTTCATAAATTAATTATAATAAAAAACATAAGGAGTGGAAAGAAGTTTTATTCACATGAAATTATGCCATGTTTTAAGGGGTGGGGGGGCTGTGTGTGTGTGTGTGTGTGTGTGTGTGTGTAGCCAGTTGTTGGTTGCTCAGATGACATCAGGTGGGGAAAAATAGATATGACAAGTGTAAAATAGATATTACACACAGAATGGTAGAATTTTTGATTTATAAGCAATCAAGTCAATTTGGCCTGGAAAAAAACAGGTTTTAATATTGGCTGACATTAAAAATGGTCAAATGGTTTAAAAAAAAATGTCCTGTCTTTGAAATATACCAGCCTGTAATTGTGCATCAACTTTTGTGCCTCTATAGTGAAAATAATTCAAAATTTCTTTTTTTTTCCTTATAAATTTCCTTATAAATAAGGTTTATTATACCATATATATATATATATATATATATATATATATATATATATATACATATATATATATATATATAATGTGTGTATATATATATATATATATATATATATATATATATATATATATATATATATATATATATATATATATAATGTTTTTTTTTTATAAGCAGTCAAAACAGACAAGGTCAAGTTGACTCAGTGCTCCTAATTTTGCATAGGTGGAAAATACAGTAGGAGGGTTAAAGGCTGTCTGTAATTTCTGAGACAATTCTTTCTCATATTTTTTACATCAGTACAGTCCATCAGTACATCACCATTGTGGCATCACTGCAGTGCACAAAATCTCTGAAATCTCAAGAGCTTCACTTAGTGTTCGTATCCAACATCACTCTGAAGAAAACATGAAATTTTTCAGAGAATTTCAGAAAGGCTTTTTTGAATATTTTTTAAGTTATTGGCTGATTGCATAATTGCAATAATGCAATGCCTTGGTGCTCCTAATAACATTCTGTTCATTTGTTCACAATGACTGTACACTTGTTTAGTAATTGAAGTTTTTGTTTTCTGTACAAAACCAATTGGAAAAATCTTACTAAAATGCTTATGGCAAGGTTCACCAGCAGATGTCTAGTTATCCTCTCTCCTCATGTTGCAACAGCACAATGTATAAAATAATACAGATACAGGTCACGGGCATCTGTAAATATTCATATCAAGCAGCAAAAGGGGAAAATTTGTGACGGTTCGAGTATTTCAGAAACTGCTGTGATCTACTTGGATTTTCACATTATCTACAGTTTACACTTATTCTGTCAACTCCCTATAAGTTAAATGTATGAGTGGTGTCAAGTAAAATGTCTAGAGTCACTGGCCATAAATTATAGTTGTTGGTATGACTTTTGTCCTGCTAATTAATTTTGTATAGTATATTTATTTTGACATTTATCTATAAAATGCATTAATATACAATATTGTTGATTTGCCTGTAGCCACCACACAAGATAATCTGGATGATAAACTCAGGAAGTTTGAGATTCGGGACATGATGGGTTTGACAGAAGATCGGGATATCTCTGAGACAGTTAGTGAAACCTGGAGCACTGATGTTCTTGGTAGTGACTTTGACCCTAATATAGATGAAGACAGACTTCAGGAAATATCAGGTAAGCCATTTTATTTATTATTCTCTTTTGAGAAAGCAGAAATAACATATCTGACAACTATGAAGTTATACTCAAGTATGTCAAATGCATGTGCAAATGTAAAGAAACTGTGCACTTTATATTTCTAGAACACCTAGGCATCCATTTGAGCAATGACAAACATGTAGCACAAGCAGCTATACTTTTATTAGGGTGGCAAAAAATACAGCTTTGCTTATCCACATTGTATTTGAATTAATACAAAAAATTTACAAATTTGATTTTCAATTTAAATAACTAGTTAATGGTGCAAATAATCTGTCTAATATAACAAACTGTAAATGTTCTGAATGAAAAGGGTAAAGGTAAGCAACCCACTTATGAGGAACAAATTATTAAAATACTCAATGCTCAGCACTTCAGATGAATTTCAAGTATCTAACCTTAGTATTCTTCACACCTGATTACTGTATATCTAGTTATCTCTGAAATTAGAAATGTCAATGTGAAGTGAAGGGTTTGCTCTTAGAATATGCTCAAAACATCCACGGAATATATCGAGAGGTATCTAACAACAGCTTTTAGGTGAGCAAAATATTGATGCATATAGTTTTAACATAAATTACAGAGAATGAGTAACCCTAACCCTTATTTGGTTGCATATTCTTTGCTTGCTTTGATAACTGCATTAAACTCACTGAAATCACCAAACAGCTTTTTTTAACTGTTGTGTTGGGTTTTCCCCCTTCTGCCTCCACTTAAGGGGATGAAATGCATGCTTAATCTGGTTGTATGGATTTTTTTTGTTGTTGTTTTTAGAAGATGTAAATGTAAAAAATGAAACCCACCTGGTTTCACTGTATGGCAAAACCACCAGAATTGTGACCGCATTTAGTTACTCTTGCATAAGAAAAAGATGGTTGCACAGATGGTGACATCTCCTAGTGTTGATTAAATGACTCTGCTCTGTTCGCTAGTGGGTTATTCCATCATTAGTTTACTTATAGTGGATTTACTGGTTTAATGGAAGAAGATAAGAGTAAAAGAAGACTAGATAAGTATCAATTGAAGATAATACAGTGTGCTTACAAGGGGCTGAGAGTGGTGGAAAAATAAAATACAAAAAGAAGTGAAAGAAGGACAAACATTTTATTTATTAATTTGTAGTAAGCAAATCAGAGGCATTGGTAGCAAGGTAAAACTCCCTGAGATCATATGAGAAACAAAGCTTGAGTGGAACCAGACTTAGAAGAGAACTCATTCTCATCTGGGTGAGATGTGACTACAAATAATTTCCTTTCACTAACTGTAAATTTTATATAATCAATTGCAATTGTATAAGCAAGAGCTTTTGAGCAACTTTTTTATGGAATGAGCACCAGAGTAATTTCTGAATGCATTATAGTTTTAACTTAAATTCCTTTATGCAAAAGCCATCATATACCCCCAATGATCAAAACTGAATATGACAACAGCAGTCCAAAGCCATGTCCATGTCCTCCAGATGGCACTATACACAGCATTCCCATGCATACTCAGGTGGTCCATGTAGGGGTACCCTCAGCAGCAATGAGCAGCCTCCAAGTGATTAGACCCTAAAAAGAAACAGGACATAATAATCGATCAGAATCTGCATCTTGTAGTGGCAGCATATTATTTTATCTTAGCAATTTTTCTTAGATGAAATAAAGCTGTCCTGTTATCATCCAGATGAGCTTCAAATGAAACACTGAAATCAGTAACGAAGTTTTTTTTTTTTTTTTTTACAGTTCATCTAGTTATGCTATGTAATAATAAAGCTTACTTCTGGTTGTATGTGGTCCCTTGTACAAGTACTTTTGTCTTGTCAGAATTAATGTTGTAGGAACATGTATCATCAGCATAACAGTGGAAGCTAATACTATATTTACAAATAATTGTACCAAAAGTTTACCTTGGTATGCATAAAGAAGTTCTATTTACATCTATCAACTGATAATGACCAGTCAAACAAGACCTGAGCCAGAAAAATGCTGTTCCCTAAATTCTCAACATTTTTTAACCTATCAACAATAATTGTATGATCAATGGTGTGAAAAGCTCTAATCAGGTTCCTGATTGACACCAGCAAGGAGACACATTTCAAACTGCATTTCAAACAAATTGTTGATAATATTATCTACAAGATATACTTTACATATTAAATGGTATAATCTCAGTACAGAAATTGTGCATCAACCAACCTGAATGATGTGTTGAAAAAGCTCGACCTTGGCTTGCTGTGGAAACCAGGCCTCCAGTCCTTGCCGTCGCCTGATGGCAGTGACTGGAACAGGGGGCGGCAAATAATGGAAGCAGAAGCACTGTAATCAGGCGGGTGTCCATGCTAGGCTAAAAACAAATCCTAGCCGGCTGGCCTTCCTGTCCATTCTACTCTCAAATGTTTGCTCCCTGGATAATAAACTGGACTACATCTCACTCGAACGAACCACACTGTGAGAGTTTAGAAATTGATGTATCTTTGTTTTCATGGACCGAGTTCCAGATGTGGCCCTTTAGCTAGGTGGGCTCACCTCATTTTGTACCAACAGAAATGCAGCTCTGTGTGGTAAGGCTCGCAGTGGTAGTGTTTGTTGATATGTTCAAGAATGGTTCAAGAACTCTTTGCTTGTTTCTAGTTACTGATCATTGCTAGTGGACTTTTTGACTCCAGAGTTTGTCGGAGTGTACATTCCCCCCACCGCTAATGTGACAGAGACTTTATTTGAGCTCCATGGGGCTTTTAGCGATCTGCAGAATGCTCACAGCGACGGACTGTTGATTATTTCCAGAGATTTCAATCATGCAAAACTCATATCAGTGCGCCCTAATTTCCGCCAGTGGACTTTGCTTTGAGAGGGGCAGATCTTCACACAAACATATCTGGCAGAGCCCTGGCCCATCTCGACTACTCAGACCACATCTGTTATGCTAATTCCAGCATACAGACCACTCGTCAGACGCTCTAAACTGGTTCTGAAGCAGGTGAACGTCTGGTCAGCAGGAGCCACCTCTGCTCTCCAGGACTGTTTTGAGTGCACTGTTTTGAGTGAACATGTTCAGGGAGACTGCAACCAACAGAGATTCTGTCTACTTTAAGGAGTACACAGAATCAATGACCAGGTACATCGGCAAGTGCATTGATGACGTTACCATCTGCAAAGCTATAACCCCATGCTCTAAGCAGAATCCATAAATGACTTCTAAGGTGTATGCGCTGCTGAAGTCTAGAGACCTAGCCGTCAAAGCAGGGGCCAAACTGTCTTGAGCCATCAGAGAAGCAAAGCTCGCACATGCCCAGACAACCTACAGCCAATCCCAGGACAGCGGAGACACCCAGCGCATATGGCAGATTGGTGAATACGAACTACAAGATCGCTTCACCTGCCTTGAGAGTAACGCCTCCATCCCGGATGTGCTAAATGACTTCTACCCTCAGTTCAAGGTGCAGAACAAGGTAGTGGCCATCCCGCCCCAGGCACTCTGTCTATTCATGGCCGAGGTGAGGAGAACTCTATGCAGAGTTAACCCAGGGAAGGCTGCTGAACCATACAACATTCTTGGCAGGGTGCTCAGGGAATGTGCATAACAGCTAGTGGATGTTTTCATTGAAATCTTCAACATTTTTCTGAGCAGTGCTGTTGTTCCTATCACCCTTACTGGACCCTTTGCAGTTTGCAAATTGTCCAAACCACTCCATGGGCGGTGCTGTTGCCACGACCCTTAATTGAGTTCTCACCCACCTAGACAATAAAGACACTTGCATACTTCAGTTGACCATTCAACACAACCATCCCTAAACACTGGATTGAGAAGCTGAGCCTGCTAGGGCTGAACACCTACCTCTGTAACTGGATCCTGGACTTCCTGACTGGGAGACCTCAGTCAGTCCGGCTTTGTAACAGCATCTTCTGCACCACCGACTGAGCACTGGGGGCATACAGGGCTGCGTGTTCAGCTCACTGCTGTTCACTCTATTGCAAGGCACAGCTCAAACCATAATCATCAAATTTGTCGATGACGTGACAGATCCAGGAGTCAGCATACAGGGAGAAGGTGCAACAGCTAACTGACTGCCTCTGAATGTTGATAAAACTGAGATGGTTGTTGGCTTCAAAAGAGCACAGAGCAACCACTCTCCACTGAACTTTGACAGATCCTCTTTAGAGATCATCAAGACTACCAAATTCCTTGGTTTTCATCTGGCAGACAACTGGTCACTCAACACCAGCTCCATCACCAAGAGCGTGACTGATTGGTAGCATATTAGAAGACTGGTTAGATACATGAGTGCTAAATGATTTAGAGACTTGTATGTAAGTAACAGCAGTTTTTCAATTTTAAACTGTTCGATTTTCTGTTGAATTTGGCTGCACGGTTGTTGGGAGGCTCGCCAATGTACTAGAATACTTCAAACATGTAAAAGAAAAGTAAGCTGGACCAAGTACAGGGGAAAAGTGTTTATTAAAGATGTTCATGTAGCATAGCAGTCTTTTGGAACTTAACCCAAATATACTGTCTGTGTGACCAGACTTTATACCTGGTAACCAACGGCCTTCAAACAATAGAAGGATACAGTTAGGACCTCCTACTGGAGAACTTACAATGGACAGGACAGATTGATCAGGTGATTGCTTTACAGACAGGCCATTATGTTAAGTACAGGTGGGGCAAAGGCACAATGTAATCAGCCAACTGGGTCCCCTTTTTCCAGTTATATGTAATTTACAAGTGGGACACTTTAAAATCAGACATTGATTACATATGAATGCCAGGTGTTGATTATGCATGAAAGAAATGGACACAAAATTCTTCAAAACTTAAGATAGCCAGTCTTATAGGGTAATATTATCATATTTTCTTGACCTGGTAAGAACACCGGCAGCTGAATTTTAGATTAACTATATATACTGTATGGTTGAGATGACAACAGCTACTTGACATCATGGCCTGCCTGGAGTTTTCCAAAAGACACCTGAAGGACTCTCCTACCATGAGAAACAAAATCCTCTGGTCTGATGAAAGAAATATTGAAATCTTTGGCCTGAATATCAAGCATCATGTCTGAAGGCACTGTTCAGCCCATGACCAGTACCACCCCTACAATGAAGCATGGTGTTGGCAGCATCATGCTGTTGGGGATGTTTTTCAGTGTGTAGCAACTGAGAGACTAGTCAAGATCGAGGAAAAGATGAATACAGCATTGTACAAAGACATCCTTGATACAAAAAAATAAAAAATTCCAGAGTGCTCTGGATTAGGGCTGTAGCTATCGAATATTTTAGTAATCGAGTATTCTACAGATAATTTCCTTGATTAATTGAGTAATCAGATAAAATGTATTTTTGCTTAATTAAACAGCAATATTAAAAAGTATACAAGAGAAAATAAGATGGGTCTCTTAAAATGAACAACTAATTGGTTTCCTTTTTAAGAAAAATCAAGCATCGCGTTAGTTCAGGCAGGTCACGTCGTCAAGCTGCATCAGCTGATAATCAGCAGTCCACGACGCGCACCAATCTGGTTACAACATCCATATTATCTGACCCTTTAACCCTCTGGGGTCCAAAGGTGCGCCGGCGCGTCTTTGGCACATTTTTTTCCTCTTCAATGTGAAATCCACTTAAAATACTCCGTCAATAATATTCATACACATACATGTAATACATCATTCGAAACTGTGAAGTGTCTACTTTTATTTGACTGCCTTCATAATAACAACAAAACGCTGTGCTTTTGGCAAATAAAGAAAATAACCAGGGTGTGCATTCATCTGTCTCCTTGACTATCTTTCTGAAACACGTTACAAACATGAACTGATAACTCCGCCAATGCTTATCTCACGAACATAATACATATGTCTAATGAAAGCCTGAAATGTCTACTTTTAAATGAGGTAATTAAAATCGAAAGCAAATATTGTCTTTTTGTGTAATCTGTATGTAAGTACAGAGAGGTACAGTTTTTCTGGCTGGACTTCATTAGCGCTAATGTGATCCCACCTACCGTGTGCGTGCCATTCATATGGAAATTAGCTGACGCGGGCTATGCCAACAAGATCAACGCCCCCAAAAAATGCTATAAGAAGCACCAAGTTTTAACAGATTCCATTAAAGATTAAAAAAAGATTTCATTAAATATTTTAACAGAGCCATATTGTATTGGTCATATACAATATTGTTACTTGTATACATATTGTTACTTTTATTTATTTATTTTAAGCATCTGTCTTGTAGTATCTAGTAGTGTCTGTTTGCTCGGTCTCTTGTCTGGCACACGTGGATTTTAGGATTTTTTTTAGTACTTATCTCTTGTCTGGCACTGTTTGCACTAGTTAAATATTCTAAATAAACTACAAACAAAAAATATACACATTTATTTTGTCTTCACATTCTTTCTTGTAACTCCACTCTGTCACACACTTACCTGAAAGGCTCATTATGCAGCTCATTATGCAGGCCTTTGTCTTCTCAGGTGTGAATTACATTAATATGCGTGATAGTCGACGCCTACTTGCATATGCCCTTTTCAAACAAAAGTGTCTTAGAAATTTTAAATCAATATATTGTTTTCTGTGAGCGAGAAAACAAGATGATTTTCACATAATTTTGAAGCAATAACACTAGGATACAAGATCCAGTTCTCAAAAGTCCTGTGAACCAATGTTCTGTATGTGTTTTATGGCCTTATTCAAGTGATTTATAATGTTTCATTTTTCACTAACCATGCATAAACCTTGTGTTTTCTCAAAAACACAATCATGTACATACATGCTGCTCACATATTATTGTAGTCCAGTTTGTGCTGATTAGTGATATTAGATTTTAGCCATTTATATCTTCATAAGCAACTGAAAAAGCACAAATGTCAGGGTATGACACAACTTCTCCAGGCCCAAAAATACCCTTAGACCTCAGAGGGTTAAATTCCAATTCATTGAGCCGCTTTCTAGCGCATCACAGCTAATTAAAATACTGATATTACTGTTTGTCTGCTTCCTGGCCCTGGATTGTCACTGATTAACTAGGCCTGTCCTTAAACTATGTGCTGTGCTGCAAGAAATAAGAGCAGCACCTTCCCGAGTGGGATGAACACCGTCCCATCCTAACAGGTCAGCCTTGCCCTCAAATGTGCTCCAATTATATGAAGACCAAATTGTTTTCGGAACACCACCTGGACATCCAGCAGGTAATTGTCTATAACCTGGTTTGTGCTACATTGCCATGCTGCATTGGGATGGTGCCAGAGCATATTGCAAAAAACGGTCATCGCCTTCGCTAATTTACATACCTCTACAATAGTACCCTGTTACCTCTGAGGGACGAAGGTGTACAGTGTGGCAAAGAAGTATTTAGTCAGCCACCAATTTCTCCCACTTAAAAAGATGAGAGAGGCCTGTAATTTTCATCATAGGTACACTTCAACTATGAGAGACCGAATGGGGGAAAGAATCCAGGAAATCACATTGTAGGATTTTTAATGAATTCATTGGTAAATTCCTCAGTAAAATAAGTATTTGGTCACCTACAAAAAAGCAAGATTTCTGGCACTCACAGACCTGAGCAGCTTGATGTGAAAAAATCAACAGAAAAAAATTCCAGAACTACACGGGGACCTAGTGAATGACCTGCAGAGAGCTGGGAACAAAGTAACAAAGGCTACATCAGTAAAACACTACGACGCCAGGGACTCAAATCCTGCAGTGCCTGACGTGTCCCTTGGCTTAAGCCAGTACATGTTCGGCCCGTCTGAAGTTTGCGAGAGAGCATTTGGTTGATCCAGAAGAGGATTGGGAGAATGTCATATGGTCAGATGTCAAAATAGAACTTTTTGGTTAAAACAACTTGTCGTGTTTGAAGGAGAAAGAATGCTGAGTTGCATCCAAAAACACTATACCTACTTTGAAACATGGGGGTGGGAACATCATGCTTTGTGGCTGTTTTTCTGCAAAGGGACCAGGACGACTGATCCATGTAAAGAAAAGTATGAATAGGGCCATGTATCATGAGACTGGCCTCGCCAGTCTCCAGATCTCAACCCCAAAGAAAATTTTTGGAGGGAGTTGAAAGTCCGTGTTGCCCAGCGACAGACCCAAATCATCACTGCTCTAGAGGAGATCTGTATGGAGGAATGGGCCAAACTACCAGCAACAGTGTGTAAAAACCTTGTGGAGACTTAGAGAAAACATTTGACCTCTGTCATTGCCAACAAAGTATTGAGATGAACTTTTGTTATTGACCAAATACTTATTTTCCACCATAATTTGCAAATAAATTCTTTAAAAATCTTTTTTTTTTTAAATGTGATTTTCTGGATTTCTTTTTTCTCTCATAGTTGAAGTGTACCTATGATGAAAATTACAAGCCTCTCTCATTTTTTAAGTGGGAGAACTTGCACAATTGGTGGCTGACTAAATACTTTTTTGCCCCACTGTACATCATTAGTGCCCATATGGAAAACTTCTTTTGAGTGTCTGTGATTGCCTAGGACCCTAAAATTACCTGCTACTGTATGTTTGGTGCCCTGGCTCCCAGAATACACCTAACAAGGAAACAAAAAGCGTCTCCTGAGGAAGAATTAAAAAATTAACTGCGGTAGGAAAGAAAAAAAGGAATCAAACAAAAGCAACAGCATAAAATATTAACCAAACAGTATAATTTAAACGCCAACTAAACACAGGAAGTGATGTCCTTTTAAAAAAGATGTTAAAAAGATCTGAAGTGCATGCCTCCTCTTGCTGTCTTTAGACCAAAAACAAAATCATTCCATCGAAAAACTTAACTTAGAAAAAAGTCCAACAAAGTGGAAAAAATACAAACTAAGTATGCACAAAATAGGATTTTAAACAATGAAACATGCACAAAAATTGCTGAAAACTATTTGAAACCTGGAACTATACCATAGAACACCAGTTCATTTGGATCCTGGTTTATTTGCTCTTTCTGAGTATCAGAATCAGCTTTATTTTCCAAGTGTGCTCTTACACACAAATTTGTTGTGGTTACGGGAGCATAGTGTATACATACTAAACGGTAAAAAGGTAAAAATCTAAATTATATACAATGTCAAGTGCTCTACAGATGTGCCTACATTAGAATATTAGATTGTACATTTATCTAATCATGTATTTACATGTATTAGGACATTATTTACATTTACATTATTTACTGGCCAGTGTCCCCCAAATCAGGATTTGTTGGGTTTTCCTTGCCACTTAGGGATAGATGTTAGAGATATATAGTAACTTAATTTTACATTTTTCTGTTTCTATACTTCTGTAAAGCTGCTTTAGACAATGTGAATTGTTAAAAGCACTATACAAATAAATTGAGAAATTTGAAAAATATGTATGTTCTTTAGATGGGCCAGCACCAGTCTCTCAAATGACTTCATTATCACAGATGTCAGAGCAACAGGTCTGTGGTCATTTATCCCTGTGATCTTGGGTTTCTGGTAAAACAGGCATGATGGTAAAACATTTGAGGCAGAAGGGAACTATGCACTGCTCCAGTGAATTTAAGGTCTTAAAATAGGTAAGGTATTAAAGGTCTGTGTGAAGATGGGTGACAGTTGGTTAGCACGGGCATTAGGGAGGTGAGACACCAGCTAGACTTTTCTTTCCCATTTCTGCAAGATCATTTCCATAATTGGTTGTGGGGTGTGAGACTGGGCTTTTCAAACTTGCAGTAAAAAACAGTCAGGTCTTCAGCCAGTTGCTACAGAGTTCGGGGATGGCAACTTGTAGCAAGTGATAGCTTTCAGGCCTTTCCACACAGAAGCAGGTTCATTGGCTGAAAATTGCCTTTTCAGAGTAGCTCTATTTTGAAACTCTTCCCTCCCTTTTGGTAGAATACGAATAAAGTTTTAATAAAGTTTTGCTTTATTAAAGTCTATGAGAATAATATTAAGTGAGTCCTGGTATCACATTTCTGTAATTTGATTTGGCAGTGCAGCGCTTCCATGCATCTGGAGAGATGTAAACACTCAGTAGAATCAATTGTGAAAACTCACGTGGTGAGTAAAATAGCTTGCAGTTGATGAGTGTTTTTTAAATCAGGGCAGCACATCATCTTTAATGTTATGTCTTGACCCCTTCTATGGAAAACCTCTCGTTTTCTCCCCGATAATTCCAGGAAAATGCACCACACTGTCTGTAATGGCTTCATTTGGGTAGGTTTCCGTAAAGCACAATGCAGCAGAGTTAGAAAAATCCTATTTTGTGCAAGTGAGAAGTAGTAGTTCTTCCATTTTGTTAGGGAGGGAGCATAGGGTTGTCAAATAAATACTAAGAAACACATTTCTGAAGCTGTGCTGTTGGAACATAACCATTCGCCTCTCCAACCATCTCGCTTCTCATGCTTGTGTGTACTTGAGCACTTTTAGAGCACTTCTAGTCCAACTAGAAAATACCTTAAAAGTTGCAGAAAATCAAAAACCAGTATAAAATCTTGTTGTTTTTGCTATTGAATGTAAGTAATTCATCTTATTAAAACTGATAAAGTTACTGTAACAACTTTTTTCTGAATAGCTTGACCTGAATACTAAACTTTGTATTTTGTATTTTGTATTAACTGAATTTTTGTGATCTGAATTTTTTTTTGACAAATTGAGTTTTTTTACATGAATATTTATCTTAAAATTTCAGTTATTGAAATTACAAATATGACAAATCCCATATGTAGGTTGATTATATATTGCCAATAAAAAAACAATAACAATATACAGTTTAATAATGCTAGTGGAACATAAAGTAGTTTGTCAAATACTATTTGACTGGAATATTCCTGCTACTTGCTGTCCATAAGTGCTAAATGCTCATGCATGACATAAGCATTTCTTTAATTTAGAAAATGTTTCTCAGACTAATCATTAACTTTTGAGAAAATGTTCAGTCATTTTCAACCCATAAAGTTGTCATGCATACTTATTTAGTATGTAAATAAAGTGTATGTAAATATCTGGTTTCAATTATATATATATGAAAAAGAAACACTGACATATCACAAAGTTCATCACAAGGTTCACAAGTATTCAGACCCTTTGCTCAGTATTGAGTAGAAGCACCCTTTTGAGCTAGTACAGCCATGAGTCTTCTTGAGAATGATGCAACAAGTTTTTAACACCCGGATTTGGGGATCCTCTGCCATTCTTCCTTGCAGATCCTTTCTAGTTAAGTCAGGTTGAATGGTGAACAGCCATTTTCAGGTCTCTCCAGAGATGCTCAATTGCGTCTAGGTCAGGGCTCTGGTTGGGTCAGTCAAGAATGGTCACAGAGTTGTTCCGAAGCCACTCCTTTGTTATTTTAGCTGTGTGCTTAGAGTCATTGTCTTGTTTTCTCCACACATTCCGCTTAGAATTAACACCAAAAGGTTCAATCTTGGTCTCATCAGACCAGAGGATCTTATTTCTCATAGTCTGGGAATCCTTCATGTGTTTTTTTTTTTTTTTTGGCAAACTCTATGCGAGTTTTCATATGTCTTGCACTGAGGAGAGGCTTCCGTCGGGCCACTCTGCCATAGAGCCCCGACTGATGGAGGGCTGCAGTGATAGTTGACTTTCTGGAACTTTCTCCCATCTCCCTACTGGAGCTCAGCCACAGTGATCTTTGGGTTCTTCTTTACCTCTCTCACCAAGGCTCTTCTCCCACGATTGCTCAGTTTGGCTGGACGGCCAGGTCTAGGAAGAGTTCTGGTCATCAAAACTTCTTCCATTTAAGGATTATGGAGGCCACTGTGCTCTTAGGAACCTTGAGTGCTGCAGAAATTTTGTAACCTTGGCCAGATCCGTGTCTTGCCACAATTCTGTCTCTGAGCTCCTTGGGCAGTTCCTTCTACCTCATGATTCTCATTTGCTCTGGCATGCACTGTGAGCTGTAAGGTCTTGTATAGACAGGTGTGTACCTTTCCTAATCAAGTCCAATCAGTTTAATTAAACACAGCTGGACTCCAATGAAGGAGTAGAACCATCTCAAGAAGGATCAGAAGAAATGGACAGCATGTGAGTTAAATATGAGTATCACAGCAAAGGGTCTGAATACTTATGACCATATGATATTTCAGTTTTTCTTTATATATACATGTGTGTGTGTGTGTGTGTGTGTGTATATATATATATATATATATATATATATATATATATATATATATATATATATATATATATATATATATATATATATATATATAATATACATGCACCCTGTTCCAAATTATTATGTAAATGATATTTTTCTCATTTACCTAAATAATTGATGTAAATAACATTCAGCATAATTCTCATGTTATCAACTATTATGAGTACAATTCAAATTTTATTGAACCTAAAAAACTTACAATTCACTGTTCCAAATTATAATTCACAGTAAGTTTCAAAACACTTTATAGGTTGTAAAGAACTGAAAATTGTCATCATTTGTGTTTGCAGCATATTTATTGAAATCAAAAGCTATTTCAATAAAACTTATAACATTTTAACTGGTCACGTTACATTTTAACATAGGACCCCTTATTTGATAGCAGCTTCACAAATCTTGCATCCATTGAACTTGTGAGTTTTTGGATAGTTTCTGCTTGAGGTTGTTTGCAAGATGTCAGAATAGCCTCCCAGAGCTGCTGTTTGAATGTAAACTGCCACACCATGACTTTCTCTCCTTTTATTCCCATAGCAGTCATTGATGCAGAGGTATTCTTTGCAGCATGATATGGTGCATAGTCATGCATGAAGATGATTTTATTATGGAAAGCATAGTTTTTTCTTCTGTACCAGGGAAGAAAGTGGTCAGTCAGAAACTCCACATACTTTGCAGAGGTCATCTTTACACCTTCGGGGAACCAAAAGGGGGCCAACCAGCTCTCCTCCCATGATTCCGCAGCCTTGTTGGAACAGGGTGGCCGTCCACCAACCATCTACTACTCCATCCATCTGGACTATCCAGGGTTGCACGGCACTCATCAGTGATCAGGACTGTTTGAAAATAAGTCTTCGTATATTTTTCTGCCCAATGCAGCCATTTCTGCTTGTGAGCATTGGTTAGTGGTGGCCGGATAGAAGGTTTATGCACAGTTGCAAGACTCTGGAGGACTCTACACCTTGATGTCCGTGGGACTCCACAGGCAACAGCAGCTACAAATACCTGTTTGCTGCTATGTAATGGTATTTTAGCAGCTGCTCTCTTGGTCCGATGCATAGATCTGGCAGAAATCTTCCTCAATGTGCCTTTATCTACCCAAACCCATCTGTGCTCTGAATCAGCCACACATCTCTTAATAGTGCGATCACGCTTAAGTTTTTGTGAAATATCTAATGTTTTCGTACCTCGTCCAAGGCATTGAACTATTTCACTCTTTTCATCAGTATAGAGATCCTTTTTCTTCAACATATTGCATGGAAAGGTGCCCTGCTTAATAATGTGGAACACCCTCCTTTAGTAGTTTTTTACCTTCAACTGGGCTCACCTGGCAATCTAATTATCACAGGTGTCCGAGATTTCAGTGATCAAAAGAGCCCTGAGACTCAATGCCATCCATGAGTTAAACTGAAAAACAAAATGTTTAATCTCTGTGACACTTAAATAGAATTTGTATAATAATTTGGAACAGGGTGTGTGTGTGTGTGTGTGTGTGTGTGTGTGTGTGTGTGTGTGTGTGTGTGTGTGTGTGTGTATACACACATGCAAACTAATGTTCTTGATGCACTGTTTGTTCAGGGGCTATGGTGGAAAACATGCTGGGTAGTCTGCTGTGCTTCCCAGCACCTGGACCTATTCTTTTGGACCCCTGCGGTTCAACGATGTCTGAAACCACAAGTGAGGCCTGGAGTGTGGAAGTCTTGCCCAGTGACTCAGGTGTGTTTTCAGTTTATCAGAGAGCATGTTTGAAAGCAATGGTTCTAACATATGTCTAATCAGATTCACAGATGTCTCCTGCTTGCTGAATACCTCCAATTGGGATATATTGGTGCTTTTAATCCTTTAATATTAGACTCCACAGATTTGGAAATATTTGTGATCCACCAAGGCCATACATCCCTGTTGCTGTAATATTAATGCAATTGTATACATTCTCTCTTGTTTAGACTGGTGGCTTTTGAGATAGGGCAAGCATTTTGTACAATGCTTCTAAATCTTTTAAGCTGATGCTCTACTCACACAAACCTGGTGGACAGTTTTTACTAGACAAATTAATTACAGTCAGGTCCATAAATATTGGGACATCGACACAATTCTAACATTTTTGGCTCTATACACCACCACAATGGATTTGAAATGAATCGAACAAGTTGTGCTTTAACTACAGACTGTCAGTTTTAATTTGAGGGCATTTACATCCAAATCTGTACATCCAACTGTAAAGTATTTGCAACCAAGTATTAAAAAAGTGAAAGTTTGATTTATGATTATTATTCTGTCCCATTACTTTTTGTCCCTTAACAAGTGGGAGGCACATATGCAAACTCTTGTAATTCCTACACCGTTCGCCTGATTTGGATGTAAATGCCCTCAAATTAAAGCTGACAGTCTGCAGTTAAAGCACAACTTGTACATTTTATTTCAAATCCATTGTGGTGGTGTATAAAGGCAAAAATGTTAGAATTGTGTCAATGTCCCAATATTTATGGACCTGACTGTATATTTTAGGAAGTCTTTTTAGTATCAGCAACAAAATATGTAAGTGCAAATATTGATAAAAACAAGAAAATAAAGGACTCTTGGTAAGCCAGTGCACATCATGCAGCAAAGGTTTATGGTCATTACCCCAATTATATATGCGGAATGCAGAGTGTGGGGCACGTTCAAAAGCAAACATCAGTAACAAGTTTTGAATGCTTCTGGAGAATCAAGTCCACTAATCAAGGACAATTCACAAAAGCTTGAACCATAGATGGGACCAATGTCTCAATCTTACTGGATCACTTGCACTACTTAACCAGGATATTTTATGCACCACAACTCACAGCAGTCAAAAAGCAAGGCTTTTGACTGCTGTCAAATGCCCCCTTTGTTACTTTTATAGATTTGGGTTGGGATTAAGTTAGGAAATGGATAGAAAGGCAGAGAAAACTATATATTATTTCAGATCATAAAATTAGCATGCTGTGCTTATCTAATTTATTTTATTTTTAACAATTCCCATTGTCTCAAAGCAGCTTTACAGAGGTATGGAAACAGAAGAGGGGAAAAAAGAAATAAATATATAATAATAATAAGAAGAAACAAGAATAAAAATAAATTAATTAATAATATTCTTAAATTGTTCTTATTATTAAATAAATATGCAATTAATGTTTAAAATTGATTTTAAAATATTAAAATTTAAAATACTACAGTTCCTCACAAAAGTCTTGTCGCTTATCTATGTGACCGGGTGGTAAAGAAAGAAACACACATGGCAACAGAATAGCTAAATAGTTATAAAGGGGTTTATTTGACTGCTGTTTTTGTTTTATTTTCAGTTTACAGCGGTCGGTGGGAACATCAGTAAACAAAAATAAATGAAAGAGAATAAACTATTACAAAATAATGTTTCACTAAAATGCAGTGTAAAAAAAATCTGTTCTTAACATTGATTTACCACAGATAAACACTGGCTAGAATCCCAGCACTAGATGCACACTCAATAAATTACACTTGAATAAACATCAAAAGACATTTTGAGTGTTCATGAGGCTGTATGAACATACAAATTCTAAGGGATTGTTTAACGAAAACTTCACTCAATTTACTGAACACACAGGCTCAGAAAATATAACAAAACAAAAATAAGCAAGAATATGATAAAGGAAATAAAGTGAATAAAATACGGTAGTGACTGAAACTTGTATTTGCACGTGACACGAGGATCACGCAGATTATATCGAACGGACCTCAACAGGAGGAACAGCACCATTTTTAGAATAAATTCTCCTCGATGTCAACTTGACACAGGATGCGACTGCCCCACAGAGTTCTCAAAAAAATGTCTGTTCTATTCTCACGCATGTACAAGGGAAATCTAGCGAGCCCAAACCAGCGACCTCTTAAAGGGCCACACACGCAATTTCAGCACAGTGAAAACTAAAGGCAAAAAAATTGTTTATACCGCTGGCCACATTCTCCCCTGCTAAAACCCACCATTGTCCTCAATGACATTAATGCAGGTTTCTAACCCCATTTACTGCTTCTCTGAAGAACACGCTACCCAGGCTTGCTAAACTTGAGAAAAGACCTCATGGCTGATCAAGAGAGGATTGCAAGCTGATCGGGGCTCATTAAACTGGTTCGATTGCACACCAGCATTGACACGACTAGTCCTTCTTGGTGCAGAAACAGGTTTCTTAAGTACAGGTTCATCTGGAACAAGAACAATGCCCTTTTCACCTGTAGGATCTAACTCCTACTGCTATGATGTCCTCCGCTGACTGGGAAACCTCTATTTCCACATCTCTAGTCACTTCAACATGGGGCAAAATAACCTCTTCCACTATTACACACTCTGGATCCACATGATCGGTTTCTGCTGAATCCGAGGGAACCACAGCTGCTGGAGCGGTTACACAACTTACTGCATCCGCTGTTTCAACCACAGGTATCGCACACGGTCGCAAGTCAACTCTGTGGACCCGCTTCTTAGGACCTCCCTCCACAGGCTCAACCGTGTATATATAGTACCTTGCACATCGATTACTCGGTACACCACAGGAGCCCAGGCATCCTGTATCTTATGTCTGCCTACAGGCCGGTGATGCAAGTACACTGTCTGCCCAACCTCAACCGAGGGACAGTAAACCTTTTGGTTAAGAGGAGCCAGTCTCTCGGCCGCTTTCTGCTCTGTAAATGCTCTTGCCTTTTCATGGGCGTCTCTGCGACGGCTCTGGTGAATAGCTAACCAATCCTGCCCTTTACTTACAGAATGTTCTTTGCCCAGGAGAGCATCTACAGGAAGGCGTGGTTCTACTCCAAACAACAAGAAATAAGGTGAATACCCAGTTGTAGCATGTGGGGTTACATTATACGCATGAACCAGCTCAGGAAGATGCTCTGGCCATCGCCTCTTCTTCTCAGGAGGAAGTCTTCTTGGCAACTAATGGATCGTTCGATTAAAGTGCTCGCATTGTGCATTACCTTGCGGATGGTAAGGGGTTTTGCGTGTTTTCCTAACCCCATACAAGCGACACAACTCAGCCACCACCTCACTCTCAAAATTCCTACCCTGATCCGAATGCAACCGCTCGGGTACACCATATTTCATGAACCACTCCCTCAACAGAATCTTGGCTGTCGTATCTGCTTTCTGGTCTCTGGTGGGGAATGCCTGTGTAAACTTAGTAAACACAACAGTGAACATCAACACATTTTCATGACCATCTGTGGCTGGTTCAAGCACAGTGTAATCAACAGCCACCACTTCCAACAGTCTGGACGCTAAAAATGGCTTCATAGGTGGAGGGATATGCAGGCAGGCTGGCAGAAGCAACTGTTTACACTCACCCAAGCGAAGGTCATTCACAACCCTGTAAAACAACCCATCCAACACTTGGATATATTTCCACTGCTTCAGCAGTGACAACACAGGCCTAGGTAAGTTGCTTCTCTCACGATTAATAGGCTTTCTCTGGCTACCCCCAAATTCATTGAAGGAACCCAGAACAGGATAACTTATCTGAAATTCCTTCAACTGAGCCATGGTATAACCTGGACGAGCAAACGTACACTCCTGAATGTCACTTTTCCCTGGACTACCCTCCCAGGCTCGGATCTGTCTAATCTTGCAACACTGGTCACCCCAATCAACAAATCAGGGTCTAAAGGTGTACCCCTATTGACCACATTACAGATGGCAACACAGTCATCAAACTCTTCCAAACTGTCAAGCTCCCCTGCTTACGGGTACCTAGAGAGGGCATCTGCTGCGACATTATTTCGTCCAGGACGATACCGTACCTCAAAATCGAAAACAGCAAAATGGGAACCACCTTTGCTCAATGGCACCCAGCTTTGCTGTTTCAAGATGACATAATAGGTTGTTGTCGGTGACAACCACAAATTTCGCACCTAACAGGTACCCCAGAACTTTTCTGAAACCGCCCACTTAAGGGCTAGAAGTTCAAGCTTCATACTGCTAATAATGCCTATCGTTTCTCTCTGCATTGCGTAGCCGACGACTTGCATAGGCAATCACTCTCTTAGAGTCCCCTTGTTGTTGGTAAAGGATAGCACCTAAACCGTCCTTGCTAGCATCAGTCTCAACGGTAAACAGAAGAGAGAAATCTGCAAAACCCAAGACTGGGGCCGAAGTAAGCTTCTCCTTTAACTGTTCAAAAGCTGTACAACACTGTTCTGTCCAAAGTGCAGAAAACTCTGGTCTCTTCACCATACTCTGTTGTCTTAGACAAAAGTTCACCAGGTCATGGAGAGGACCGGCAGTTTTAGAAAACCCTTCAATACATTTTCTGTAGTAGCTACAGAACCCTAGGAAGGACCTCAGTTCTTTCACGGAACTTGGCGTCTCCCGATTTCTTACAGCCTCTAAATTTCCTGGATCGGTTCCAATTCCTTGAGCAGAGATCTGATGACCTAAGAACTTAACCTGTTCCTTCAGAAAACTACACTTATCAGGCTTAACCTTAAGTCCTGCCTCCCTTAGCCTACGAAAGCCACCTCCAGTCTATTGAGGTGTTCTTGGAAGGTAGACGAATAGACAACGATATCGTCCAAATAAACCAGCAAAGTCTGAAATACTAAATCCCCCATTACGGACTGCATAAGGATTCGGAATGTGTACACACACCAAAAGGCATATGGGAGTATTCGAATATCCCAAACGGCGTGGTGAAAGCGGTTTTAGGTTGGTCTTGTTTTCACACGGCTATCTGATGGTACCCGCTAGCCAAGTCGATGGTGGAGAAAAATTTCGCACTCTGCAAAGCATCAAAACTCTCATCAATGCGAGGTAAGGGGAAAGCATCCCGCTTCGTTTTGGCGTTTAAATGCCTATAGTCCACGCACAATCTCAAGTTTCCATCTGTTTTCCGCACAAGTATTATGGGTGATGTGTACTACTAGGCTTAATGACCCCTTTTTGGAGTAGCTTAGTGATGTGTTCCCTGATTTCCCCATATTAAGTAGGTGGAATGCGACGGTATGGCTGTGCTATCGGTACATCATTGACCAAATGGATCTCGTGCTGCACTTTGTCGGAAAACCCTAATTCCTCATCACTTACCGCAAACACATCCATGTACCTCAGTAACAACTTTTTGAGTTCAGCCTGCTGCTCAGCAGTTCCACCCAAACTCAGCTCAGTAAGTAAGTCTGATAAGCCATCTGCTACCACCTGCCTCTCCTCTGTGCTCACAGTAATCTCCTCCACCCCAGCTTTTACCTGCTTGAACCTTACTTCACAACCCTCTCCAGAACATAATGATTCAACAGGAGAGAGAATATCCAGCCGGGTGAAAGGCTGCAGCCATATATCCTCGGTAGAGAGATTCATAGCTCGCACCGGAAAAAGTGGTGCTGAATTGGAAACAAGAGAAGGTACCACTATCAGCCCCTGAGGGAGGGGAAACTTCCCAAGCTCCAACAATAGGTGAGACGAACCCCCTGGACACCTATTCCCCTTTCCCCGGACTGTCAACGTCGAAACTGACCAAGCAGGAATATGCACTGTCTCCTTCCCAGCGATATGTGCAGCAATCTGTTTCTTAGCTTGACTGACACTTTGCATTTGCTGGAAAACTTCTTTCCAGTCAAGACCCTAACTCCCCACCCAGGGTGGTGTCAAACTCAGCATGCCCTAATTGCCTACACCTGCTTATAATGTTCATGCCGATGAGTGCTGGCACAGCAGATGGATTTCGTACATCTGTTACCACCAGGAACCCACACTCAGGCAGGGTGATACCCATAGTTTCAACTGGTAGTTCGAGATAACCCAAATACGGGATGCCTAATCCATTAGCAGCAGTAATTCTTAACCAACCAGATGTAGAAAACATATCCTTATATTCACCTGCCAAGTGCTCTTTAAAGAAGTGTTCGGTAATTGCACTGACGTGGCTTCTGGTATCAAGCAGACATGACACAGTCACACCTCCAATTTTCAGGTCAACCACGGGACACTTCCCCACAGCATGTTTGAGTAACCGATCACAATTTGAGTCAAGATGAGTTGAGCCTATTGCTTGCCCCCACATCTCCTGGCTCATAGCAACCGAGGGTGTGCATTTCCCGGCTGGTGAGGAAGATGGCTCATCGTCCTTGACCGCTTGTTTGTTTTTTCTCACACAGTTTCTTGCAATGTGCCCGACACCATTACATTTGAAACAAATCGGTTGGCCATCATCAGAAAATCTAGGCTGGATTGTAGACTTAGGAAACTTTAAAGACTCAAGCTTAGGGCATTGTAGAGTCAGCCTCTGAACAGCTTGAGTTAACTCCCCTATGGCTTTGCCCTGCTCTGCTACCACTTTCAGTACATCAAGTGTTACAGAGCCCGCTACAGGCATCACCATAACCGCTCACTGAGCTTCTGTAGCCTCAGAGTTTACGCTACAATTACTGGCTGCCTTACTAGCACGCGGTTTGCTATCTTCGAGAGACCACATTATTGCCTCATCCCTTACTTCGATCAAAGTAGACTGTGGTTTGTCCCTCTGTGTTACACACAGTGTGTTACATCTCTGACTCCCTCAACGAACTGGTCTCTAAGTGCAAGGCCAGCATTGGCGATAGCATCAGAGGACTGCCTTGAAATAATATTCAACATCTGTGAAAGGGCATGAGAGTATGTATGGAGGTCGCAACCCTTGCATTAACCTAACCTCTTCTACAGCAGCACCTTTTAGCAGAGAAAGAACAAAATCAGCTTGACCTTCAGGTGTTTGATTTCTCACAAGCAGCTCTCTTTCCACCTCTTCAATAAACTAATCCACATTTCTACCATCTTTGCATAGATCACCACTAAAAGGCTGAATGTGGCACTCTCTGGGCACATATAAATAGGACCTAGTTGGTTCTCTACTCTGGTTGGCAATAGCTACCATAGCTACAGCATGCTTCCTACTGAGCTCTTGTATCTGATCTTGCACATTACCCACACCCTCCCCACTAGCAGCACCATGTTCTATCCCAGCCTCTTCCCCCGGCTGCGACATGCTTAAAAGCTTTTTCAACAACACAGTCTTTGTGAGAATCTCTTTGTTTCCCAGTTCAAAGGATATACTGTCTGTAATGTGCATATAACACTCTCGTCCACTTCTGCCAAACACCCGTCACTGGTTCCTGATGCGCAACCACACTCGCAGTTCAGTAGCAGCTAGCGATGTTACCTCTCCCTCCAGTTTACCCGTCCCTTGGCCTCAAACCCTCGGCCGACGTCTCCAGCAGCTGGACGAACACCACATAGCTGACCACTCCCACTGCGTGTCCTGCAACTCAAGCACCAGCCACTACCGGATTTTTTTTTTTTTTTTTTTAAACAAAACAAACCAATGATGCGATCTACACTATACTGTTCCTGACTGTCAGATTACCCACTCCTGGTACCAAAAATGTAACCGGGTGGTAAAGAAAGAAACACACACGGCAACAGAATAGCTAAATTGTTATAAAGGGGTTTATCTGACTGCTGTTTTTGTTTTATTTTCAGTTTACAGTGGTCGGTGGGAACATCAGTAAACAAAAATAAATGAAAGAGAATATAAACTATTACAAAATAATGTTTCACCAAAATGCTGTGTAACAAAATCAGTTCTTAACATCGATTTACCACAGATAAACACTGGCTAGAATCCCAGCACGAGATGCACACTCAATAAATTACACTTGAATTTGAACGTACAAAATCTAAGGGATTGTTTAACAAAAACTTCTCACTCAATTTACTGAACACAGGCTCAGAAAATCTAACAAAAAAAAAATAAGAAGAATACGATAAAGGAAATAAAGTGAATAGTGACTGAAACTGGTGACAAGAGGATCACGCAGATTATACTCGAACCAACCTCAACAGGAGGAACAGCACCATTTTTAGAATAAATTCTCCTCGATGCAACACAACACACAGCATGTGACTGCCCCACAGAGTTCTCAAAAAAATGTCTGTTCTATTCTCACACATGTGCAAGGGAAATCTCGCGACCTCTTAAAGGGCCACGCACGCAATTTCAGCAAAGTGAAAACTAAAGGCAAAAAAATGATTTATACCACTGGCAACATCTATTTTGTAGAAACACCTGCTATTAACCTGACTTTTAGTTAATCAAGTGGTTTTAGAAATATATGAAAAGCGAAAACCCTCCCAAATGATGTTTAATGCACTGAAATAAATTAGTTTCACTGAAAAAAGATTCATCATTTAATCAAGACAGAAAGGTCAAATTTTGGCAAGACAAAAGTTTTGTCCCCTGTACAGAAATTGAACAAATTTACTGCAAATACAAAAATGTCAGCAAATTAAGTAGTGGTGCTGTGATCCAAATTTAATATCTTGTATGACTTCCATGAGCTTGAAGAACTGCATCCATGTGGTTTGGCAAGGATTCATACAATTTATTGGTCATCAGGAATAGCAAAGAAAGCAGTCTTGCATGCTTCCCAGAGTTCATCAATATTCTTTGGTTTCAACTTCCATGCTTCCTCTTTCATCCTTCCCCACATATGCTCAATGATGTTCATTGTTCATGCCTTGAGGAACTTTGATGCGGAGATGGAAGTATGCGATGGAGCATCATCCTGCAGAATTTGGCCTCTTTTTGGTTGGGAATATAAGAGGTAGCTAAGATTTCTTGGTATTTTAGACTATTGATGTTGTCTTCCACCCTGCAGATCTCTCGCACACCCCCATACTGGATGTAACCCCAGACCATGATTTTTCTGCCACCAAACTTCACTGTTTTCTGGGTAGGTCTCCTGCAATTTTTGCGGCGACTGTTGTGTAATTCAACAGAAGATTGACCTGAAAAATCCACCTTCTGCCACTTTTCCAGCATCCATCCTTTTAGCAGGCTGTGGGCCTTGGCAAATGCCACATGGTTTTACAATTGTCTTTTATTTAGTGCTGGCTTCTGGGCACTGATTCGACCATGGAGGCCATTTTGATACAGAATCTTACAAACTGTTCTGGTTGACACAGGGACTTCAGGTGACCAGGCCTCGTGGAGCTCTGCTGCAGTGGAAAATGGGTTGGCCTTGGATTTTTGAGAGAACAAACGGTCTTCTTGAACAGTTGTCTTGCGGGGTCTGCCTGACCTGGGTTTGTCCAAAATGGGCTTCCTGGGCTTCTCCAGTCTATTCAAATCTTTTTTATTCTCTGTACTTGATGCTGAGACACATTGAAGGTGTCTGCCACATCAGCAGTGGATCTGGTCTTCAGCCTCTTGATAATCAAAACTTTAGTCTCAGGGTGAATCTTAGGCATGTTTGCAGAGGTCGAGTTGCAGTTGATGTGAAGGTCTAGTGTTCTTTTTATACACACCTGAGACCTAATTGATCCATTATTAGTCACAGGTGAAGCTCATATGACAGGGTGACAATACATATGTCTTTGCAAAAATTTACTCAATGGGCTTTACCAAGCTGTGAATATTAGAATACTTTTTGACAGTTTCGTTTTGCACTGAAACATTATTACAAAAGCTGTTGGGATTAAAATGGGTTTTCTTGTAAAAAAAATAATAAAATCTTGATTAGAAATATATGTTAGCGGCACTTCGGGTCAATTTGTACACAAGCGACAAGACTTTTGTCAGGGACTGTATATATCTATCGCTAATGAGAGAGTCAATGGCGGCAAAGAAAAACTCCCTGAGATGATATGAGAAAGCAACCTTGAGAGTTACTAGGCTCAGAAGGGAACTAATCTTCACTTGTATGACACTGGACAATAAATAATGTAAATGTAAATAATGTCCTTTCTGCAACAGTTTATAATTGTGCAGCTGAGAGTTCCTTAGGAACTAATGGGTCATTGCAAACTCTGTGTTCAGCACAGACCTGATAAAGACCAGACCATACAGCTGACTGACACAACATTGGTTCAAAGAAGGCATGACAGTCTCTGGGCGGCTCCATCCACAACAATCCCATGAGACACTGGCTGACCATGCAGATCAATCTCTGGCATTGTAACCACTGGGCGACTAGACTCCAGCCAGGGATAGAACATCAGGATTGATGAAGTAGCTCCGTAAGAAGAGATGATCTGGCTAGGAACTCTGAACACTGGGAGCTTGGAAGTTGCATATATAGTGAGAGAGAAAGAGAGAAGAAAAATTGCTGTTAGTTATGATTGTAATCAGGTGATGGACAAACAAATTATGTGCAACATAAATGCAGACAGGAACTCCAGCAAGACTAGCTATGACAGCATAAGCTGACACAGACACGTGGGCTTCCTGGGATGTAAAGCTTCCCACCAATCTACAGTCTGCAAACCTGAGCAACTTGGGAGGGTGGTAAGCTGACAGCATCCAGACATCCCACAAGTCTGTTTCATAACTGTGGGGCACTGTGAGGAAAAAGCTCTGCCCCCTGCTGTAGTCTTTTGTACTTGAGGTACTAACAAATAGTCTGCACTTTTTTTTATTAAAGTAGGCATGACTGATCATAAAAATACAAAGATCTCTAGGGTACTGTGCTGCACTTCTGGTTGTAGTTAGGACTGTAGCTGCTGTGTTCTGGACTAACTAGAGCTTGTTTATGCTCCTACTGGAACAGTAACAGGATACTTACAACTTTAACCTGCACTGTCTCTGTGCTATGATGAGGCCTAAATCCTGACTGATACATCCATTCATTCATTTTTTTACTGCTTCTCCGAACTTCTCGGGTCACGGGGAGCCTGTGCCTATCTCAGGCGTCATCGGGCATTAAGGCAGGATATACCCTGGACGTAGTGCCAACCAATCACAGGGCACAAACACACTCTCATTCACTCACGCAATCACACACTACGGACAATTTTCCAGAGATGCCAATCGACCTATCATGCATGTCTTTGGAACGGGGGAGGAAACCGGAATACCCGGAGGAAAACCCCTGAGGCACGGGGAGAACATGCAAACTCCACACACAAGGCGGTGGTGGGAATCGACCTCCCAACCCTGGAGGTGTGAGGCGACCGTGCTAACCATTAAGCCACCGTACCCCCCTGACTGATACATTTCATTAATATTTTTTCCTATGTAGGTATGAGCTTAACTGCTGATCTACAACCTTTTCTAGGATCTTGGAGGGGAGGTTTGATATTGGCCTATAGTTTAACAGCTGGCTTGGGTCGAGGTCAGGTTTTTTTTTAATCATAACTTTTTGATTAAACTGATAAGCTTAAAATAGTTTGATAACTGCCAGCTTAAAATATTTCAGCACACAGCCAGTGCTAAGGGAAGAATTTATTATCTTTGTTGGATATGTGTTGAATAGCTACTGGTAGTATCTCTTTAAAGAAACATGTGGGTAGGGGATCCAGTATGCAAGTTGATAATTTTGAAGAAGATATCCATGAAAATATATCTCTTGAAGGGGATAAAAACGGTTTAAATACTGATCAAAAACAGAAATATTATATATCAATTTGTTTGGTATGAATGAATGGTCTGAATTTTCTGCCTGATGTTATCAATTTTTCCATTGAAATAATTCATGAAGTCCTTACTGCTACAAATAGATAGTGTGCGCTTTTTGACAGTGTTTTTATTCCTAGTTAATTTTGCTATGGTATTCATTACAAATTTAGGATTATTTTTTTATAATCTTTCGTGTTAATAAGGCTGGAGAAAAACACCGATCTGGCAGCGCTAAGAGATTTTTTGTAGCTATGAACTCTCTCCTTCCATGCTAATCAAAATACTGATATTGTCATATATACTGTTGTTTCTTCAGTGTTGTCACATGAAAAGATATAATCGAATATTTACAAAAATGTGATGGGTGTATTTACTTTTATGACATACTGTATGTGTAATACACTGGCAGTACATAACAAAATGTAACTGTCTCCATACTGTCACCAACTGTCAAATTTAACTCTTTACCGTTACTGTGCATGTTTGTAGAAACTGCAGATTTAAAACAAGAGGAGCGCTTACAGGAGTTAGAAAGCTGTTCAGGCATGGGAAGCACTTCAGATGACACTGAAGTCAGAGAGGTCAGCTCCCGACCAAGTACCCCTGGATTAAGCATCATCTCAGGTACCCATAAAGAAATCCATGCAGTTGTAAAAGAACATTTAGCTATCTTAAAAACACAACAATTCAAGTTTCATCTCCTTGTTTTGCTAGCCTGCTGTCAGAATCATTAATACTAATCCTCAATACCCTCAACATTGCACTCACCCAGAACATCTATATTAACTACAAATTATAAGTAACTACTTTATGCTAATTTGTCATGTTTATGAAAGTTAAAGCTTTTGAGTCATAGTAGTGTAGTCAAAGCAGGGATAATACTACAGAAAACTTTAAGACCACCACATCCTGTTTTCAAAACGAAACAAGAAAGCAAACCGTGACAGTGATGGTCACATTTTCCACTGGCATCGGAAAAAAACGCCTGGTGACATGGTTCTCCCAGAAGAGGGTCTTTCACTCCAATTGCTTTTTGTCAACCAAGGTGTTTTTAACCTTAAACATTGGTTATTTCTTCATATTTGACAGATCTTTCTTCTTGCAAGTTCTTTTTGTCCTTGAAACTACAAATGAGAGAAAGCTTTACATCATGCGTATATTTTTGCAGGCATTTTGCCATTACTGTAGACAATCTAGCCACGGTGTTGCAGGCTAGTGACTTATATGTTGGTCCCAAGCTTGTATAAACAGAGAGGGTGGTGTCAGTAATGGCATCTGGCATAAAACGTGCCAGATTTAAACTTGCAAATTGTCAGTGGGAATTCCATACCAGACCTGGGTCAACAATGACTGCCAACGGCACTGTTGACCTACAGGGTGGAAATTTGACTACTGTTGGTCAAGGAGGGAGAAGGGTTCATAGACCGAGAGAAGAGGAAAGGCAGGAGTATAGGTCTGAGAATAGAGACTCTTAACATGGGTACAATAACAGGGAAAGTTAGAGAGCTGTCAGACATGATGAGAGAGAAGGAACCTTCAAAGATATACTGTGTGTACAGGAAACCAGGTAGTATTGGAGGGGGAAGCAGACTGTTTTATTATGGTATGGATAGGAAGCGAAGTGGGGTAGGGGTGATTCTGAAGGATGTTTGTGAGGAATGCTTCATAGGTGAAAAGAGTGTCAGACAGGGTAAACAATTTGAAGTGAGAAATTGAAGGGGTAATGTTGAATGTCATCAGTGGTTATGCTCCACAGTGGTTATGCTCCACCACTCATGCTGTGAGTTAGAAGAGAAGGAATGATTCTGAAGTGAGTCAGAGTATTCCCAGATGGGAGAAAGTAGTGTTTGGAGCAGACTTCTACGGGCATGTTGATGAGGGGAAGAGAGGTGATGAGGAGGTGATGGGCAAGTTTGGTGCTAAAGAAAGGAACCTAGAAGAACAGATGGTGGATTTTGCTGTAGTTAACACTCATTTCCAGAAAAGAGAGAAATATAGAGTTACATATAAGAGGATGGATATAGTAGGATAAAGAAAGGACCGTATAAAATTGACAGGATTTTCTGGTATGTGGCAAAGGCCAAACAGAAAGCATATGATAAGTTGTATGACCGGATAAGCATGAGGGAAGGTGAAAAAGTCTTGTACAGATTAGTGAGACAAAGATAGAGATCGGAAGGATGTGCAACAGATACGGGTGATTAAAGATAGAGATTACAGGTAAGGAGAGTGTGCAGAGAAAATGGAAGGAGTATCTTGAGGACCTGATGAATGAGAAAAACAAGAGCGAAAGACGAGGAAGAGGTGACTATTGTAGAACACTAAATGGCAAAGATTAGAAAGGATGAGGTGAGAAAGGCTCTGGGAATAATCAAGAGTGGAAAGGATGTAGTCCAGATGACAAACTTGTGGAGGTGTGGAAGTGTCTAGGAGAGACAGCAGTGAAGTTTCTATTTAGATTGTTCAACAGGAATTTAGGGAGTCAAAAGATGCCAGAGGAAAGGAGCAGTGTTCTAGTGGCGATCTTTAAGAACAAGTGATGTGCAGAGTCGTAGCAACTACAAAGGCATAAAGTTGATGAAGCTATGGGAAACACAATGAAGCTATGGGAAAGAGTAGTGGAAGCTAGGCTAAGAAAGGAAGTGGATAATTGTGAGCAGCAGTATGGCTTCATGCCCACATAGAGCACTTCTAATGCAGTTTTTGCTCTGAGAATGTTAATGTAGAAGTACAGAAATGGTTAGGAGCTGCACTGCGTGGATTTATATAAAGTGTATGACAGGGTGCCGAGAGAGGATATCAGGAGTGGCAGAGAAGTACATCAGAGTAGTTCAGGATCTGTATGAGAGGAGAATGACTGCAAGGAGGTGTGCTGTAGTAAGTGATCTGTAGTGAGAGTAGAGAGCAGGAGGAACTCCTGGAAATGTGGAGGTCTGATCCGTAAAGAAAAGGAATTAAAGTCAGTGGTAGTAGGACAGAGACTGTGTGTTGAACAAGAGAGAGAAGTAGGACAGTGAGGTTACAGGGTCAGTGGTCAAAAAAGAGCAGGAGTTTAAGTATTTAAGGGTCAATTAGCCAGTGTGATAGGGAGTGTGGAAAAAAATTGAAGAGGTGAGTGCAGGTGGGTTGGAGTGGGTTAAGAAAAGTGTCAGGACGGAAGAGTGTCTATCAAAGGAAAGGTGCACCAGGCAGTAGTGAGACCAGCTATGACATATGGGTTAGAGACTGTGGTAATGAGGAAAAGACATGAAGCAGAGATATAGGTAGCAAAGATGATGTTTAAGATTCTATTTAGGAGTGAAAAGGTTGGACAGGATTAGGAATGAGCACAGGAGGGACAGCTCAGGTTGGTTGTTTTGGGGACAAGGCCAGTTAGGCTAGATTAAGATGGTTTGGACATGTGCAGAGGAGGAAGAGTGGTTACATTAGTAGAAGGACCTGCCAGGTAAGAGATCAAGAGAAAGGCAAAGGAGATACAGTGAGGAAAATAAGTATTTGAACACCCTGCCATTTTGCAAGTTCTCCCACTTAGAAATCATGGAGGAGTCTGAAATTGTCATCGTAGGTGCATGTCTACTGTGAGAGACGTAATCTAAAAAAAAGTTTTTCACCAGGTTTGCACACACTGCAGGAGGGATTTTGGCCCACTCCTCCACACAGATCTTCTCTAGATCAGTCAGATTTCTGGCCTGTCGCTGAGAAACACAGAGTTTGAGCTCCCTCCAAAGATTCTCTATTGGGTTTAGGTCTGGAGACTGGCTAGGCCACGCCAGAACCTTGATATGCTTCTTACAGAGCCACTCCTTGTCTCTTACAGAGCCATATCATACAAATAAATAGTTAAAAAATCATATATTGTGATTTCTGGATTTTTTTTTTTTTTTTTTTTTTTTTTAGTTTGTGTGTCTCACAGTGGACATGGACCCACGATGACAATCTCGGACCCCTCCATGATTTCCAAGTGGGAGAACTTGCAAAATAGCAGGGTGTTCAAATACTTATTTTCCTCACTGTATATGAATGTTTTGAAAGAGGACATGAAGTTAATTGGTGCAACAGTAGGGCATGCTGAGGATAGAGTTCAGGTGAAACAGATGATTCGCTGTGGCAATCCCTAAACGGAAAAGCCGAAAGTAGAAAATGCTTGCCATTAAGATCACTGTTTGTTCGGTGGGAACAAACTCTCAATGGCATTGATCATCTTTGTTGTGATGTACAATATTTTGTCCTTTTTATTTTTCTGGAGATGCACCAGGATGCAGTGGTCTTAAAAAGCTTGCTATAGCTTTAGCAGCAGTTTTATCAAGCGAAAAATAAAATCACACACGTTTGCTCTTTAATATCTTCCATGGGGTTTGAACCAGAAAAATCGCCAATAAGGAAGGAGACTATTTATTTTAGGGAGGTGCCACTTAATTAAAATAAAAAAAAATCATCCAGTAAATCTAATAACATGCCAGCCTTTATGCTTTTTGGAACCCTATATTTTAAGAGCATATCACTCGTATATTTTTTCAGACAAAAACAGCAGATAAGCCTTACATGAATACAAAATGATGCAAAGTTGCGCAGGCATGATCTCAGTAAACTCCTCAGAACCCCTCTGTTCCTCCTACCCATCTTATGTTAGTAGGAGTTTGTACAGATTGAAAAGCTAACAACTTTCTAATTATTTCTAATAGGAATTTTGTCCCATGGACCACAAAGTCCAGGAACATGTAGGATGTTTTATAGCTTGAAAACAGTATATTATATTTTGGATGTTAACAATGACAGTTGGACAATCTAATGGATTGTCATTTTCTGTAGGTATTAGTGCAACATCTGAAGACATTCCCAACAAGTTTGAAGACCTACGCTCAGAATGTAGCTCAGATTTTGGAGGCAAAGACTCTGTCACAAGCCCAGATGGAGAGGATTCTGTGCATGGTATAGATATCCAAATAGAAGTAACATTTATAGGAAAGCATGTATCCTAATAACTGTATCACTAAGTGAGCTGTAATGTAAATTGTTTCAACATAATATTGTATGCTGGTACACATTATAATTACATGGTGTTAAAGGATTTACTGGTGTTTAGCTTACCCATTTTCTCCCTTGCTTGGGTCTATCATTCATGCATCTCTCCAGGAGCCCATGGTTTGTCCTGTGGTCCTGCTCAAGCTGATTCTCTGCTGACCATGTTTGATCCCCTCTCCTGTGGACAAGGTAATGTAGATCTCCAGCATGCACTAATGTAGGGTTGTTTACATTTGCAGGTCAGTGTGCTATTTTAAATTATTGCAAAGCCCCTAAATGCTAAAAACCCAATAAAAAGTTTCTTATTCAATCATAATTAGTTCTAAACTAACATGCACTTTAAGGGTCTCTAGCAATTAAGCAGGTATAGTTTAATGTTCAATGTTTAATGTTTTTTTTGTTGTTGGTTTTTTGTCTCAACTTTTTTTTTTGGTTGTCTGCCCAGTTCCCATTTATGTCTTTGCTGTCATGTTTTTCGATGTAAGTTTTGGAAATTTTACAAGCTTGGAAATTTGCATAGTTAAAGCAACATAGGGATAGCAGCTAAAGAACACGATATCATCAAGGCAAGGTCACTTGAAATGATAAGAGATATAGGAGATATTAGTGAGACATAAGATAAAAGGTAACAAATTATATATAAAGCCGACTTTGAATCTCAGATATTACCATTGTTGTCAGCTTATTAGTTCTCTAACATTGTATACATTTCTGTGAAGTTGGTTCTTCCAGTGCATTGCCTTAATAGGCTCTAAGTGATAAAATTTCAATTGATAACATTTCCGATTCTACTCAGATCGTTCTGTAAATCAGACTATTCAAACAATTCAAATTTCGATCAAAATTACCAACATCAAACATACCTTTCCAGGAGCTGTTTGTTTCTCATCTGGTATTTACTAGTCAACATTTGAAGTGGATCAGAATCTTTCATCAAAGTTGTCCTAAAATCAAAATGTGTTTCCTTCACAATTCAATATTGTCATTAATGAAATGTCATCCCTTATGGCTTTTGATTAGTTACCAACTGACCTGTCAGTGGTGTCCATAATTGGGAACTTGTCATTGAAACAGTTTCACTTGAGTTTAATTTTATTTAAAGGCACCTTTCAGGGCACTCAATGACACCGTACAATTAAGTGGTGAATCTAAAATCAATACAACAAACAATAATTATTTACATTTAAAAAGTTTAAAATTGATCAGAGAAAGCTAATTTAAACAAGTGAGTTTTAAGAGATTTAGTTAGGTGAGTTTAGGAAGCATTGAAAATGCTGCTTTTAGTGAGATTGTAGGGTTCTGATCTCAACAGGGCTATTGGGATGCTGCAAGGAGGCATGACTGTGTGAAGTTACAGACTCAGTGGGAACATCTCAGTGTCATTTCCAGATGGAACAGGTTCAGAAGGTCTGGTACTGTGAGTAGAAGGCATGGTGAAGGCAGATGAGTCACAAATCCAAATAAAGATTGATACTAAAATGACCTTCAGTTGACAACAGGGTTGCCAGTGTCCACTTAGATGGTGAGGAAACGACTTCATAAAGTTGGTTTGAGAGCAAGAATACCAGCTGATATACCCCTTTCCAGAACACACAAACCGGCATGTCTGCAGTGGCCACAGAACACTGCAGATGGACACTTAATGAGTGGGGTACAGTGCTCTTCACAGAAAGCAACTCATCGTATGCTTTCTGTTTGGCCTTTGCCACATCCTTCTTAACTTAGCACTGTGATTCCTTGTAATCCTGTTGCAGTCTGTTCCTGTCCTGTTTTGTTGCTGCTCCAAAGCGTATGGTGATGGATGTGCACAGGACAGATCCAATGACTGCAGTGTAGAACTGCATCAACAGCTGCTGTGGCAGACCATACTTCCTTAATTGGCATAGAAAGTGCATTCTCTGCTGGGCCTTTTTGAGAATGGAGTTTATGTTGGAGATTCTTGGAAAATGGTAGTGCTCTGAAACTTGAAGGTCTCCACAGATGACACAGGGCTGTTGGATATTGTGAGGGGGAGTGGTGTTGAGGGGAATTTCCTAAAGTCCACTATCATCGCCACAGTTTGAGTGTGTTTAGCTCTAGGCTGTTCTGACTGCACTATAGCACCAGCCGCTTCACCTCCTGATAATATGAAGACTCATGGATGAGTCTTGTACGAGACCGATTAGCATAGTATCATCTGCAAATTTCAGGAGTTTAACAGTATAGTGTGAGAATAGCAGTGGGGAGAGGACACATCCCTGAGGAGTGCCAGTGCTGTCTGTGCGAATACTGGAGGTAATAGCTCACATATATTTGAATGTTGGCATTCATTCACCAGAGCATCACAGGTTGCCCCACAATAGGGTTTAGGTCTGGAGACATGCGTGGCCCATCAATCACCTTTAGCTTCTTTAGCAAGGCAGTGGTTGTCTTGGAGGTGTGTTTGTGGTCATTATCATGTTGGAATACTGCCCTGTGACCCAGTCTCTGAAGGGAGGGAATCATGCTTCAGTATGTCACAGTACATGTTAACATTCATGGTTCCCTCAAAGCTCCCCGGTGCCGGCAGCGATCATGCAGCCACAGACATGAAGATCACCATGCTTGACTGTAGACAAGACGCACTTTCCTCACCTGGTTGCAGCCACACACGCTTGACACCATTCATTCATTCATTTTCTACCGCTTATCTGAACTTCTCGGGTCACGGGGAGCCTGTGCCTATCTTGGGCTTCATAGAGCATCAGGGCAGGAAACACCCTGGACGGAGTGCCAACCCATCACAGGGCACACACACTCATTCACTCACGCAATCATACACTACGGACAATTTTCCAGAGATGCCAATCAACCTACCATGCATGTCTTTGGACTGGGGGAGGAAACCCCCGAGGCATGGGGAGAACATGCAAACTCCACACACACAAGGCTGAGGCAGGAATCAAACCTTGAGGTGTGAGGCGAACGTGCTAACCACTAAGCCACTGTGCCCCCCCCCACTTGACACCATCTGAACCAAAAATGGTTCCCGTAATCCATGTGCTTAGTCTGCTTGTCTTCAGCAAACTGTTTGTGGGCCTTCTTGTGTATCATCATTAGAAGAGGCTTCCTTCTGGGACAACAGCCATGCAGACCAATTTGATGCAGTGTGTGCGTATGGTCTCAGCACTGACAGGCTGATCCCCCACCCCTTCAACTACATTACATTTACATTTACATTTACAGCATTTGGCAGACACCCTTATCCAGAGCGACGTACATAAGTGCTTAAATCTCTAACACTGAATACATTAATGCTGGTTCACTAGGTTACATACTTAAGATACCATGAGTTTAAAACATTTGTTCAGTTACAATGAAAAAGTGTCAGGTTTGTTTTGTTTTTTTTTAAATGCAAAGGATAAGGAAAGAAGTGCTAGTTGAAGTGCATCCTGAAAAAGTAGGTCTTCTGAAAAGAAGAAAATAGCCAGTGACTCAGCTGTCCGGACCTCTATGGGAAGTTCATTCCACCACCTTGGTGCCAGTACAGAGAAGAGTCTTGTAGTATACTTGCCTCTTACCCTGAGAGATGGTGGAACCAGTCGAGCAGTGCTGGTAGATCGGAGGTTGCGGGGTGCAGTGCGAGGAATGATGAGGGCTTTGAGGTAAGAGGGAGCTGGTCCATTTTTGGCTTTGTAGGCCAGCATCAGTGTTTTGAATCAGATGCGTGCAGCTACCGGAAGCCAGTGGAGGGATCACAGCAGCGGGGTGGTATGCGAGAACTTGGGCACGTTGAAAACAAGCCGGGCAGCTGCATTTTGGATCATTTGCAGAGGACGGATTGCGTTCATAGGTAGACCTGCCAGGAGTGCATTGCAGTAATCCAGTCTAGAAATGACAAGAGACTGAACAAGTACCTGGGCAGTCTGTGTGGACAAAAATGGCCGAATCCTTCTAATGTAGAGAAGAAACCGACATGAGCGAGTCACATTTGCAACATGAGAGGAAAAGGACAGTTGATTGTCCATGGTTACCCCAAGGTTGCGAGCAGTGGCTGAAGGGGAGATCAGATCGTTGTGCAAGGATATAGCAAGATCTTGACCTGGGGATGAATCACCTGGGATGAACAGCAGTTCAGTTTTGCTAGGATTGAGCTTTAACTGATGAGCAGTCATCCATGATGAAATTTCTGCCAGACATGCTGAGATCCGGTCAGAAGCTGTGGCATCTGAGGGTGGGAAAGAGAAGATAAGTTGTGTATCATCAGCATAGCAGTGGTAAGAGAAACCATGTGATGAAATAACTTCACCAAGAGAGTGAGTATACAAGGAGAAAAGAAGAGGACCAAGTACTGAGCCCTGTGGGACGCCAGTGGACAGTCTGCGTGGAGCAGATGTCACTCCCCTCCATGTTACTTGCTATGAGCGTCCTTCCAGGTAGGAGGCAAACCATTCCCAAGCTGATCCGCAAATCCCAAGACTCTTGAGGGAGGATAAGAGAGTCTTGTGGTTGACCGTATCAAACGCTGCTGAAAGGTCAAGGAGGATAAGGACGGATGATAGTTTGGCTGATCTAGCAATTTGTAGCTTCTCAGAGACATCCAAAAGGGCTGTCTCTGTAGAGTGAGCTGCTTTAAAGCCAGACTGTTTGGGATCTTGGAGGTTGTTCTGTGAGAGTTAGACAGACAGTTGATTATAGACAATGCGTTCAAGAATTTTTGAAAGAAATGAGAGAAGTGATACCGGTCTGTAGTTACTGATGTCTGATGGATCCAGAGCAGGTTTCTTTAGGATGGGAATAACCCTTGCTCTCTTGAAAGTAGTTGGTACCTGACCAGATGCTATGGATCTATTGACGATAGTGGAAATGAAGGGCAAGAGGTCTTGTGAGATGGTCTGGAGCATAGTGGTAGGGAATGGATCCAATGGGCAGGTGGTAGGATTGCAGGACTGGATGAGTTGTAAAATCTCTTCTGCTGCCACAGTTGAGAAATGTGACAACGAAGGTGTAGGGGAATCCATACTCTGAGATGTAAGTGCAGTCGGGGCTGAAGTGAAGGTCCGGCAGATTTCCTCAATCTTCTCCTGGTAGAAAGAAGCAAAGTCTTCTGCAGTCAGGGAGGATGAAGAAGGTGGAGCCGGGGGGTTGAGCAGAGAAGAGATGATGATGTGGAATTTCTGAGGGTCATGTGAGGAAGCTTCAAGCTTTTCCTTGTAGAAGGAAGTCTTGGCAGAAGTCACATCTGAGGAGAACTTGACAAGAAGTGTTCGGTAAAAATCAAGATCTGCATCAAGTTGTGATTTCTTCCACTTTCTCTCTGATAATCTTAGCTCTCTTCGATTGTTGCGCAGCACATCTGAAAGCCAAGGAGCAGAACAAGAAGTTTTCTTGGGTTTAGTGAATATAGGGCAGAGAAAGTCCATAGTTGAGGAAAGACATGAGAGGAAATGAGTGTCTGTGTCCAAGGGTAGTGAGGAAAAAGACTCAGGATCAGGAAGGGAAGAAAGAGTGCCAGAAGCTACAGATGAAGGTGAGACAGAGTGACGGTTGCGGCGGGTAAGAGCGAGGGGGTGAGAGGTAGTTTTAGGTAGGATAGGTAGGTGATGATCAGAGACGTGTAGTGGGGTAGCAGTCATGTCTGTAGCTGGAGAAGGACGGGTGAAAACCAGGTCCAGGACATTGCCTCCTTTGTGTGTGGGGATATAACTGTTGAGTGTGAGGGTGAATGAGTCGAGAAGACACAGGAGGGAAGAAGAATGTAGCTTGTCAGAGGGGAGGTTGAAGTCACCAAGCACTGTCAGGGGGGAGCTATCGGAAGGGAAAGCACTAAGCAGTGAGTCCATTTCTTCCAGGAAGTCTCCTAGGGGACCAGGAGGGCGGTAGACAACAATGATAACAAGGTTGATTGGAGAGGTAACTGAAATGGCATGAAATTCAAAAGAAGAGATGGTTAAGTGAGAGAAGAGGAGAGGTGTAAAGCACCATTTCTTTGACAACAATAAACCTGTACCACCACCCCTGCCTGTTTCTCGTGGTGAGTGAGAGAAAGCATAGGCAAAGGATAAAGCAGCTGGTGTAGCAGTGTTCTGTGGGGATATCCAGGTCTCTGTTAGAGCAAGAAAATCAAAGGAGTAATGGGAAGTTAAAGCAGAGATAAAATCAGCCTTCTTTACCGCAGACTGACAATTCCAGAGCCCACCTACCACTACTGTTTGAGACTTACACAACAGAGGAGGCTAGATGAGGTTCTTGGAATTGTGACCTCTGCTTTGTGGATGAGAGCATCTGCGAGAGTAGGCCTTGTGTACAGAGATGGGTTTAAGGCACATATTTGTAGTCAAACAAGAGTGAGAATTAAGGTATGGTAGAATATATCAAAACAGTACTAGACACTAATGTTAGAGAGAGAGAGAGAGCTACTAACAAACCACTACAGACGCTAGCGTCTGTAGCGGAGAACCTTCAATTTAAATAGGTAAGCCCTGCCCCCAATTCACACCTTAAGGGAGACTGAAACTACTCCTGATTAATCAGCTGAGAGAACAACAAAAAACAACACTATAAAAATCAACAATGCTATAGAATATAACACAATTCAAATCACACTACTCTAGAACAAAGTGAGTTAAGCAGATAGTATACAAAAGACAGGAACCTACTTTACCAGAAGACAATATAATCAAATGTAGAGAGTTAAAGCACACATTAAATTACATAAACTACATTTATAGCATTTAGCAGACGCCCTTATCCAGAGTGACTTACATTTTATCTCATTTTTATACAAATTAGCAATTGACCAGCAGTGGCAACCTGGTGGACATGGGAAGCAAACTAACAACCGTCCGATTGGTAGTCCAGCACCCAACCTCTAGGCTACCACTGCTACCACTTCCTACATCTGCAGCAATGCTGGTAGCATTCATGTCTATTTTCCAAACACAACCTGTGGATATGATGCTGACCACATGCAATAAACTTTTTAGTCGACCATGGTGAGGCCTGTTCTGAGTGGAACCTGTCCTGTTAAACCACTGTATGGTCTTGGGCACCTTGCTGCAGCTCAGTTTCAGGGTCTTGGCAATCTGCTTATAGCCTGTGCCATCTTTATGTAGAGCAACAATTCTTTTTTTTTTCAGATTCTTAGAGAGTTCTTTGCCATAAAGTGCCATGTTGAACTTCCAGTGACCAGTATGAGAGATTTAACATCATTAGATTTAGAGACACCAAATTTAACATACATGTTCCCTATCCACACCTGAGACCTTGTAATACCAACGAGTCACATGACACCAGAGAGAATAAATGGCTAATTGGGCCCACTTAGGGGTGTACTCACTTTTGTGGCCAGCAGTTTAGATATTAATGGCTGTGTTGAGTTATTTTGAGGGGACAGCAAATTTACACTGTTATACAATCTATACACTCATTATTTTTCATTTGACAACACTGAAGAAATGCCACTTTGCTACAATATAAAGATATAATAAAATATTTAGAAAAACATTTAGTTTGGTTTGCTCTTAATTGTCGAAGTGAGAGCTATCACCATAGTGAGATCCAAAGATCCTTCAGAAAGCAGGTTGTTGATGCATGTGAATCTGGTAAGGGATATGAATAGACCTCAAAAGAATTTGAAATCAGCCTTCCCACTGTCAAGAAAATTAATTAGTGGAGAATATTTACAACTGTAAACATGGCCAGGCCAGGCCGTCCACGCAAATTCACCCGAAGAGCATACTTAAAGAAGTCTCCAAAACCCCTAAAATATCATCACCTGACCTACAGCAAGCTCTTGCTACAGTTGATGCCAAAGTGCATGAATTTACAATCAGAAAGAGACTACACAACTTTATTTATAATGGGAGGTGTTCAAGCAGGAAACCTTTGCGTTCTAAGAAAAACATGGTTTGAAGTTTGCTAAAAAAAAAAAAAAAACAGAGACAAAGGTAACAGAGGGCATAAACCAAATACAGGATTTCATACCAACTGTGAAACATGGTGGTGAAATTGTTATTGTCTGGGGATGCAAAATATCTTTATATCTATATAATATCTATATTGTGTGTGTGTGTGTGTGTGTGTGTGTGTGTGTGTGTGTGTGTGTGTGTGTGTGTGTGTGTGTGTATTTTGTTTGAATTTCCACATACTGGTAATTATTTATATTACTAGAAGGAATAACACATGCTGTGCTTCTAATGACCTTTATGGTTAGAGCTGAAAATTGTATAGATTGGTTGCAGCACGTTATAGCCAGCACTTATTTAGCTGACAAATAGATCCTGTGCTATTCCTGTGCACGTTTTGTCTGTGCTTAAAATTTATTTGAACTTAAACATTTGAAAAAGATAGTGATCTGATATGTCTCAAGCTACAATGAGGCCATATTCTCCCTAGTATACTGTGTTCCACCAGCATTCCCAAACAGATGCATGCCTCATCATGCATCTGTAAAGCAAAGGAGTCAGGCATAAATAATAATTCAGCCATTTATGTAATGTATATAGCTAGCTTATTTTGATATTTTATTTTAATATTTCATCACTTTCATTTTTATTTCACTCTGACCCTCTTTCATTGTCCCAAGGTGCAGTTCCAACAGTTAGTTGCACTATTGTCAAAGGACAGGGATCAGCTGTGCAGTCCTTTTTGTAGTTTCAGACACCCAACAACCAGTCGCCAATTAATATGATCCACTTTATACCTCTATTGACAATTTCAAGGGTTCATGACAATATTTGCATGGACTGGTTCTCTGATTTCACTTTTTTTTTCACAAGTAAGAGCTGTGTGTAAATAGCACAGCTGTGCATAAAATATATAAATTCACCCAACATAGAGACGTATCAAAGTTTATAAGTGGGCAAATTGGGAGTGCATACCAGCAATTGGGAGCCATACACACCTGCTGACTTACATTATACGTTTATAATTAATGCAGATTTTGATTCCAGTACTCATTGGCTTGATGATTTTAGTTTATATTGACCATTTTTCATATTGACAATCATTTTCTATCAATGTGTGATTCTCTTTATGTTTTTTAACAATATAATCTCAAAACATTAGTACCTATCAAGAGGTGAGATATATTGGGTAGTAAATCAACAGTCAGTTTTTGAAATTTGGAAAATGGGCAAGTGTAAGCGACTTTGAAAAGAAAAAAAGAATCTGCAGGGAACTTCACAAAGTCAGCATCCCTGGAAGATTTTGCATAGTGTCTGGTTGTAATGGGAATGGTTTTAGCCACTGATGTTATCCAGCTTTGCTGCTTGTTTATGTGGCTCTTTTAGAACTGTAGACGTTTCAGAAGAGAAGACTCTCATTCAAGTTAGACCCTATTAAGTTAGACCCTAGATTCTATTTGTTATTTAATAAAGGTACTGTATAATGTAGTTTATTGGAAATATTTTACCTGATTCTCTATTTATGTTGTGTATGTGTTGGCTTATTTTTTGCAAGTTACTGGTTCAGGTACTGGCACCATAGTTCGACCCAAGGCACACTACACCAGACCCCCTCATCCACCCCCAGATCCACCAATCCCAGAAGCTTGTGCCACAGGACCTTCTGAACCAAGATCATCTCTCTTCTCCATCCATGATCCAGACCACCCTAAGCAGAGGCACTCATACCCTGAGCGTCTGGTTAGGAGCCGTAGCACAGATGTAGTCTGTGCAGGTCGCAGGCCCAACAGTGATCCAGGCATAAACCGCAGGACCATGGTGGAGGACCAGGACCAAGCGGCTGCTTTTGCTACTGGCTCCACCACCTCCCCAAGCAAAGATTCACTTAAAGTGGAGGTATGCAGAATATGCAATTTCAACATTTTTAGAATGCACCAGACTACTACCAGACAAATTTATGAAACCATTAAATTACATTTTTCCATGTTAAAAAGGTCTGTTTAAAACTATAATTGTTTAATATTCTGTCTTATATTGGATAATTTCTTGCCCTTAACAGATTTCTCAAATCTAATTAACTACAATTAGCTAAGAGCTTAGGGGTCTGATTAGGGGTCTGTGTGTCTTTGTGTGTGTGCAGATTGATGACAAGAAGGACAGTGATGATGAGAAATCAGACAGGAATAGACCCTGGTGGAAGAAACGGTTTGTTCCTGCCATTCCTAAAGGTAATAAGTCAGTACTATTGTGATACAGCATGTTCATTCTTAGATGACTACATAATGCATGGACATAACTGACATTCAGAATTCAGCTTTATAATAATATAGGTTTTTACATTAGAATTTTTTAAAAATCATTTAAGATGATCTGTATCTGCATTTTGTATAAATGGGTGTTAAGGTATTACAATGATGTAATCTTCCAAGTTCTTCCATTAGACTGCTTATGTAAAAGGCTTAGTTGTATGGATTATTCTAATTGGTAAGCAATGATGGCTGAGGCAAAATATATTTAAGGCGAAAATTGTCTGTAAAACCCTTGTTGTCTGTAAAGCCCAATTGTATTTGTGCTGTCTATGTTCTTCACACAGTGCTCTATTGGACCGCAGAGAGTGAAATGCCAGGTAACACTCATACATGAGCTGGTGTTGTATGTCACAGGTCCTTCTTGTATAGTTATTGCATTCTATTTCTTTAGACTTAAACCCATCCCGCTTTGAAATGCTAGATCTGTGCTGTGCCTCAGTCCATCAAACTGGCCTTTACAAATTTACACTAAAGAGTACAAGGTGGATATATTCAATGTGTTCTTTCTCCTGGAGGCTAGATATTTGTAGCAAGACTTTGTTGATTTTTCCCTACTGCATCATCCGCTATCAATCAAATGTTGAATTTTAGATGATTCTGAAGAAAGGTTCAGTAAACAGTAAAAAAAAAAAAATCTATAGAGAAATTCATTGTCTATTGTCCACATGGCTGATATTTTCATTGTTTATTGTTTAAAACAGAATTAAATAGCCTATAATATGATCACTTTCTGTTATCCTCATTAATTGTACTGTTTGTTTGCTCAATTTGTTGATAATTAATCTTTCAACTACGTCAACTGCATATCTCTTTTTGGCTGAACCAAACATTTTTTCATCAGCATCCCTAAATATAATTAATTTTAAATATACATTCATTGTCCCTGTAGACCTGCACATTCATGTTTTCTCTTAATGACCAATCATATGGCAGCAGTGCTGTGCAAAAATGGGATTCCTATAACTTTAAATGTGGCATAGTTGTTGGTACCACAGTGAGGGTACAAATGACCACTCTCTTATGAGTAGAACTGCATATCAGAACCAATATCAAACCGAGTGTGAGTCAGGTTCCAATGTTGTCAAGTAAAAGTTAGAACCTGAAGCTGTATCTGAGTCATGGGTACAGAGTCACTGCACTTTTAGCCCATCTAATGCAAGGTTTGATTTATTTTTTTTTTCTGCTAACCATGAAAGCAGAATGCGATTAAGTTACTGTATCCTTCCTGGCAGCTTGAACCAATCTACCAGTTTTCCTCTGACCAGTTTTACCAGGTTTTTCCACCCACAGAACTGATGCTCACTGTTTTTTCTTCACATCTTTCTGTGTAAACTCTAGATAGAGTTGTGAGTGAAATTCCCAGGAGATCAACATATGAAATGCTCAGACCAGCCCTTCTGGTACCAGCATTCATGCCATGAACCATAGTGACAGAGGTCACACTTTTTCTACATTCAGCTTTTTGATGTAAACTTTTACTGAAGTACTTGAACTGTACTGGGATGATCTTTTGCACTGCACTGCTGCTACATAATTGGATGTTTAGATAACTGCATGAATGTTCTTAAATGTGGACAGGGTGTGTACAGTACTCTACAAAGCTATTGAACCAGTAAGACTAATTATTTTGCTTTTGCAAATAAATGGAAAAAATTCAGCTGATATTTCCAGGTACTGTATTTACATCTGATATTGTGACTGTCAGGTGTTTCCTGTTGCCTAGGTGTGCCCTGTAAGATTGAATATTTAAACATTTGTGCTGAATGTCTGGTCTTGGTTTGAGCCTGTGTTTCACCTTCACACTAACATTGATGTAGTGTAATGCACTTTGTGTTCATTGTTCTTGTTCTCACTACAGCGCCCATTGCAGCATTCCGAAAGCGGGACAAGCACGAGAAAGATGATCTGGGATCAGAAAAGGTCTCTCAAGGTCTGCCTCTGTTTTTCTTCTCTCATTTTGTCTCTTTACATATTGTCTACTTCCATCCAAACTTTTCTGTTGACAAAACTTTAACCAGGCTCTTAAGTTTTCAAGACTATACTTGTGTGTTTCCATTAGGACTTTTGTACTTTTTTCGTACTTGTGAGCCAACAATAGAAATAAGAAAGCAGAACTCTATTTGGTTTGAAATTTAAATACACTATGCTTATACACTATGATTTAAAGCTGTAAAAGACATTTATGGCCATATTTATGTGCCAGAGGAAGAACTGGTGATTGGAGATCACTTAAACATATGGTTTAATCAAATCATAAATACAAATATAAGAACTCATGTTTGATTAATAATAAAAAGTCTGTACTCGCACAAAATCCAACAAGAACGCAAGGGATTGGGACTAAACAGCAATGTATTCTTAATTGAAAAAGAAGAAAAAAAGAGTTACATTTGCTCTGGAGTATAAACAATGGACTCTGCAGCAATGGAAAAGGTCATGTTGGTCGAATGATTCAAGATTTACCCTCTGCCAGAGTGGTGGACACATCAGGATAAAAAGAGAAGCAGATGAAGTGATGCACCCATCATGCCTACCATACAACCCTGTGTTATGATCTGGGTTTGTTTTGTTCAGATCTAGATTCGGGAACATTATTTGGCCAAAATACCTGAATACACTGAATGACCATATACTGAATGACCATTTTCTTATCTACCATATTCAAAGATGATTATACCATGATTCATCAAGCTCAAAATGTGAAAGTGTTTCAGGGAGCATGAGACACCATTTTCAAATGTGGATGTGCTTGGAAGAGTCCAGACCCTAACCCCATTAAAAGTTTTTGGAATGTGCTGGAGAAGACTTTATGCAGCAGTCCAACTCTCCCAGAATCAATACAAGATCTTGCCAAGATATTAATGCATTAATTAATAAAACTCCAGACAGAAATAAATCCTGACATTGCATAAGCCTATCAAAATGGTACCATGGTGAATGCATGCCAAAATCAAAGCAAAAGGTGGTCCAAAAAAAGGTTGGTGTGTGACTTCAAGGTGTTTGGTATATTTAAATACACGGCGTCTGCAGGTCTGTGTAAATGTACTAGAGATTTCTGGCTATTTTCTTGAATGCTTGAAAATTATTTATCTGGGGTTTTTGTTTCTGTTGGGTTTGTCAGATGAGCCTTCATTACTGGGGCAGAGCTGTCAGGCTCAGGCAGTAGAAGACATATTGGACAAATACAGGAACATCAAAAGAACCAGCCCAAGTGAGGGAGCAACAACAGCCACCTATGATGTACCAGGTAATTTAGTCTTCAAAAAGTACTTACTGAATTGACTAATTTTTTTCTACTTGTCAGCTCATTGTCAAGTAATTACACAATCAGTTCCCACCGCTCATGGATATCATTAAGTGTGACATTTAAATACTTATGTTAATGTTACTGTTATTTTTAGGTTAGTGTTTGCTTGTCAAGAGTTTGCATTTCTAATATAATTCTTACACATTTCTTGTTTGTTCCTGTTTGTTGTGTAGAAATGTGTAAAGAGGGTGAAAGTGAACATAAACTCCATAGAAGTGAGGGCCTGCAGAACTTCTCTACAGATGACCTGACAGACTCTGCCAGCCAGACCGCACAGCCTCAGGACAGCAAATTTTCCTTTAGGTCTACCAAACATGCATACTCGTACAGTTAGGTCTATACATATTTGGACATTGACAAAGGTATTGTTGCTTTAGCTGTAATGCTAAAGCTTTAATGAAATATGAGCTCAGATTGCAGACTTTTACATTTTATTTGCGGTTATGTCCAGATTTGATACATTTTCGTACATTATTTGCCCCTCCTTTAAGCAACCAAAACAAATTTATCAACTGATTTCTCAGCTGGGGGGCACGGTGGCTTAGTGGGTAGCACGTTCGCCTCACACCTCCAGGGTCGGGGTTCGATTCCCGCCTCCGCCTTGTGTGTGCGGAGTTTGCATTTTCTCCCCGTGCCTCGGGGGTTTCCTCTGGGTACTCCGGTTTCCTCCCACAGTCCAAAGACATGCGTGGTAGGTTGATTGGCATCTGTGAGTGAATGAGAGTGTGCGTGTTCCCTGCGATGGGTTGGCACTCCATGGGGTGTGCCCGATGACGCCTGAGATAGGCACAGGCTCCCCGTGACCCGAGGTAGTTCGGATAAAGCGGTAGAAAATGAGTGAGTGTGAGTGAGTGAGATTTCTCAGCTGTTATATAGCCAGGTGTAATATTTCTGCCAGTGAAAACAGGTGTGCCCAAAATTATTTGTTATTCTGTGCATGACAGAATTATTTTCCTAGTGATTTTCCTATTTTCCTGCTCATGATCCAAACCTTTCCACATCCTCTACGAATGATGTTAGTTTCTTTTTAGTGCTTTTAGTCCCTTAACAGACATTAAATTGCAGTAATTCCTAAATTGTTCATCCAATTTGGATGTAAATACAATCAAATTAAAGTTTTAAGTATTGGATTCATTATTCCATTTGAGCTCCACAGCTGTGGTAGACAGCTTGAAAAACATTTTGTCAGTGACATATATTTATGGACTTGACTGAATATTTAAATTAAAAACATATTTAGAAAGCAAGGTTATGGTGGACTCTTACTTTGATTTAGTGAGTAACTTGTGTGTGTGATTTTTCTGTCTTTCAGTGACGCTAAGAAAAAATTACGTCTGGCTCTGTGCTCTGCAGATTCTGTTGTTTTTCCTATCATGCACACTGTTACACGGAATGGCCTCCCTGACCATGCAGATCCTGAAGGTACATATAACACACTTTTTAATGTCTGGCAGTATTTGAAAATTGAGCTTCAGAATAGTTAATGTGAAACTCAAGCCAAAAGCATTTCTATAAATCCATGCTTACATCTTGTTGCATTTTTGTTAAGTCTTCACATAATATTTACTCTTACCTCAAAACAATGATGGTAATTAAAGTTACACTGCTTATAATTTTGGCTTTGTGCTTACAATGCTGTTTCTGTTCATTTTCATTCTGCTATTCTTGTCTTAATTTTTTCCTTACTTAACTTCTCCCTCGTCCCTTTTTCAATCCCCCACTCCCCTCCGGCATGTCCATCTCCTTCTTTCCTTCTGTTCTCCCCTTCACGCTTTCCCTTCTGCCTTTACTCACGTTCCCCTTTCATTTCTAATTTTCTTTAAACTTGTCATTATCAATAATTTTCCATATAAATAACATGACTGTTTCTAATTGCAAATATGGGTAAGTTCAAATGTCATATTCTTCCTTTTCCCTGGTCTCAGTCATATTTTATCTGTCTGTCTCTTGTATAGACAATGAGATTGTGTGCTTTCTGAAAGTGCAACTGGCAGAGGCTATTAACTTGCAGGATAAAAACCAGATGGCTCAGATTCAGGAGACCATGCGTTGTGTCAGTCGCCTTGACCCACGTACCTGCAGAAAGTTGCTCACAGCAATTGCTGAGGACTACAGGTATACAAACTGCCAAGTCAATGGTGTTTACCGTAATAGAACTGTATGTACAAACACTGTCAGGTTTATTAAAACAAATGTGCATCTGTTCACTCATGAAATTATTCAATCATGTAACAGCAGTCATGCAATTCTGCAAAAATTGCCCACTGTGGCCTCAGTCTGTCCTTGGTTAAAATTTCTTCCTAAATGTCCTTCTGGTTTTGAGCTGTTGTAACTCATTGAAATTTAATGTTATGTTATGAAATGTTTTTTTTCTGGTCACTACAGTCACCAAGAGTTCTTATTTGAGTTACTTTAGCCATCCTGACTGCATATACACTGGTCTGGTGATTCTCCTTTAATATTTATCAACCACCTGCGGATGTATTCTTTGTAAACTCTAGAGACTGTTGTCAAACAAATCCCAACGTCACTAAGATCAACTGATGTAAATATTATCTGAAGCTCTTTAAGAGTATCTGCATGATGCTATTCATTGTGATACTGTAACCTGAATAATTGCATAACTGTATAGGCGTTCTTAATTATGCAGTAGGTGAGTTTATAATTAGTCTTGTCAGCAAGTGGATTTTTTTGTGTGCTGGAGTTTGGCTGACATGAGAAATGTAATGTGTGTCTGGTAGAAAGCGGGCTCCATACATTGCGTATTTGACACGGTGCCGGCAGGGGCTGCAGACTTCTCAGGCTCATCTAGAGAAGCTGTTGCAGAGAGTACTTAGAGATAAAGAAGTGGCCAACCGCTATTTTACTACTGTCTGTGTCCGACTGCTTCTAGAACATATGGAGTCCAGAATGCAGGACTTTATCAGAGGTGTGTACAGTATGTATGTGTGTACAGTATGTGTATTTTATTTCACTATTTGTTCATCAACATTTTATGCATACAGGAAAAAATTATGCATATGACCAGCTTGAGCAAGTTAATTACTGTTGATTTCTTATCATAATTAAGATTCTTAATTCATCTTAGCAGCTAATGTTCTCTGTCACAGCATTTCAGGGCTTCACTGCAGCTGATGATAAGACTGCAGCAGTGGAGGATTTTCTGCGTTACCTCTATGGTGCTATGGCACATGATGTCATCTGGCAGTATGCCAGTGAGGAACAACTACAGGATGCTCAGATGGCTATTGAGCGGAGTGTTATGAACCGCATATTCAAACTGGCTTTCTACCCAAACCAGGATGGAGACATTCTGCGAGACCAGTGAGAGAACGCTTCAGATATATCTGTTTAGAAAGATAATTTAAAAACATTATTTGAGATTATACCATCTTTTGTTGTATGACCTCTTATTTCCAGAGTTCTGCAAGAGCATATTAATCGTCTGTCCAAAGTAGTGAGTGCCAACCACAAGGCCCTCCAAATCCCAGAGGTAAATGTATTAGGGTGCTTCATTAAATAAGAAGCACAAATTAAGGTAAACTAATAATATTCTGCATATTTATTTTTTAATTAACATTTAGTTGTAATATTTAATAAACATATCAAATAACAAAAATCTTACTTTGTATTATTTTAAACAACAAATACTGCTACTAGAACTAGAAGAATTTAGTGCAAGAACTACTTCAAACTGCTGCTAGAAAGTTTGTAACGTGTTCACTTTTTAAATCTTTACTGATTGTGCACATTTTTTTTCCAGGTATATGCCTTAACTGCAATAACAAGCACTGTTTGCCCTCCTTTGCATACATGAGCCTTCAAAAACCCACAATTGGCTAGTGCCACTGTGATTGACATGGGAGAAATATATGCCATCCCTCCCACCCATAAATACATTGCAACTTTTGTTTCAAACCATGAATGTTTAGTGCAACTAGAAAACCATTTATGGTAGGACAACTCAATATGCAACAATTAAAAAACATAATTCAACCAGAAACATAGCCCCTCTTATGTTTTTTACATTCCTGAATGAATGAAAATGAATACAAACCAAAATATTACATAAAATTAAGTTAGATAATGAGGCCAACAGTTTATTGCAATGTGAAGAGTTTATAAAAAATTTACTTCATAATTATTTTCTCAGATGTAACGTGCTCTACCATTTCTGGTCAGCGTCCACTCAAATGCTACAGCTTCATAACATAGTCAAATAATTGCCAAAGAAATGTAATTTTATGATGCATATGAATGTCTGTGAATTTTCACTGTTAAGGTCCTGTTTTATTAATCTGATATTTAGCTTTCTGTCATTAATTGGGGTGAATTTACTATTGACTACAAAAGTAATTATGTTGGCATTCAAAAGGCTGTATAGTTAGATTAGTTCTTCTCATATTCACTTGTGTCTAAGGAAACCTGAGTAAACCTCTAATTTCAGTATTTTCTCTACACTTAAACATAATAATTCATGACTATTATTTTTTTTTAATGGCCATTTGTAATTGTTAACACATTTATTCACGTTAAATAATGATGTTTTTAAGGCAGTGAGAGATTTAGCAGTGTAATAGGACTCAATTTTTTTCTAACATACAAAGTGTCACTTGAAAGTTTGTGAACACTTTAGAAATTTCTGCATAAATATGACCCAAAACATCATCAGATTTTCAAACAAGTCCTAACAGTAAACAAAGTGAACACAATCAAACAAATGAGTCAACAATATTATACTTCATTTAATTATTGAGAAAAAATTGTCTGCTTTCAGCATATGTTGTAAGCCCTTGTGCAGCAATAACTGTAAGTAAATTTCCGATAACTTTTGATCAATCCTGCAGCAACTGTACTGTACCTTGCATACCAAGGTTGTTCTGTGTTCACCTGATGGCAGACTCATGAACATTAACATAAGCCAAAGTAAAAGAGACATTTAGTTTCTCAGAAGTTACCCTATATTTCTTTCTGAATAAACAGAATATTTTGTGTCTTTCTTTTGGAGTGATCTCTGTTGGTTGGCCACTTCTTTGAATGTACCAATGGTCTTAAATGTCCTCCATTTATACAGAATCTATATGACTGAGTCAAAACTCTTAGAGAGGATTTTGTAACCTTTTCCAGCCTCATTAGCAACAACTCTTTTTCTGTCCTCAGAAATCTCAATTTCTTGCAATGATCGCCTTTCACAAACATGCATCATACTTTGATATCAGACTTTGATATATCTTTCTTCTTTAAATAAAATAGGACACTCATGGAGACCTTTGTCATCTCATTGACTGAAATCAGATGGACTCTAATTTGACCTTGAAATTAAGTACTAAACCTAGAGTTTCACATACTTTTGCCTCTCACAGAAGTATAATTTTGGAACATTTTCCTGAATAAAAAAATTGACCAAGTATAATATATCTGTTTGATTGGGTTCACGTTGTCTGCTTTTGGGAATCTAATGATGTTTTGGGTCATATTTATGCATAAATATAGAAATTTCTAAAAGGTTCACAAACTTTCAAGTGACACTGTATTTGGCAGGCATTTTCAATATGTAAAGTTGAAGGAACTGGAACTCTCTCCTGACTAGACAGTTTTTTGTTTTGTTTTGCGGGAACAAACGTACAAGAATCAAGACTAATTTCTTTCAACACAATAAAACCAAAAATCAAGAAATTGTTACTTTTAAGAGAAACATAGCAGCATATGTATCACAACTCAAACTTGTCACTTCCAACTTTCATGTGGTGCTTTGTGTGCTTATAGGTTTATCTGAAAGAGGCTCCATGGCCTTCTGCTCAGGCAGAGATCAGGACAATCAGTGCATACAAGACCCCACAGGACAAAGTGCAATGTATCTTGCGCATGTGCTCTACCATCATGAATCTGCTCAGCTTGGCTAATGAAGATGCTGTGCCTGGAGCTGATGACTTTCTCCCTGTGCTTGTATTTGTCCTTATAAAGGTGAGTGTAGTTAAAGGCTTGCAAAAACTCAATATATTAGTTAAGATAACCACCTTTTAAAGCAGGCATCTCTTACTTTCAATATGCTAAGAGACTTTAACATTCTGCCATACATATAACGGTGCATGGCTGCTGTATC